>NW_020455943.1:2229360-2270715 GCF_003342845.1 Nothoprocta perdicaria
GGCTGCAGGATGCCCTGGGCACTGACATCCCGGGAACACGGCTGCAGGATGCCCTGGGCATTGCATTCTGGCAGGTCCATAATGCAGAATGTGCAAGGTCTGCTTGATCCTCAAGATGGGGAAGCCAATTTGGAGCTGCTATGCACTGATATTGAGATGGTTCTGCAATTCTATTGCAAGTAGGTAGCTGAAACAAGGCATTGCATAAAGCATGGCATAAAACTTATTTGTTTGCTTTGGGAAGGGTGTGTGAGTCTATGGAGGAGCATGAAAGGTGTCGTATCATGAAAGGTGTAGCACAACCAGCACAAGCATCCTAAGAAAGGCTTGGAGCCAGGAAACCCTTTGCTTGCTGAGGGCTGAAAGGGGCTTGATGCTGTTTGCAGTACACTGCCCCTGGTGGTTTGAGATCTGCTGTGCTTATGACAATATATTTTTATATATTTCTGTAAGCAAACATAACTGTATTGAAGATATCTGATGCTATCACCAAATTATCATCCTCAGTGGAATAACCTACAAGTGCCTCATTTTTTTTTGTTACTTGCTCAGGTATAAAGAGTGCAACAGTCAAAACATAACGGTAAACCTCCTCACCAAACCATCTTTACAGTAAACAGAAGTTCAGAATATCCAGAAACAAAAGGAATCACATGCTGCTGGGGAGGACAGGAATAATGCAAGCTGCGCTGCCTGTCCTGCCTTGCCGCACCGGGGCCAGGCTGCATGGGCCCAGCAGCAGAGCATCGAGAGAGCAGGCGGCAGCACCCAGCGCAAAGGAGACATCAGAGCTCTCCTTGCACCTACACCCTGCAAAAACGAAGGAAGAAGGAAAATCCTGTTCTCCTGTCAGATGCAGACACGTGCTGCAGCTGCACAAAGTTCACACAGTTTTTCAGGCAGTAAATCACGTTTTTGAAATCAATTAAATGAAAATCATATACTTTTCTGTTGATATAATCAAAGATGTAACTGATCCATACACCCCCACTTACCAGATTTCCTGCTTCAGTTGCTTCCTGAAGGGCAACTAATATTTTTCAAAGAAGTGTAGTATTACATTCATTTACTTAAACAAACAAACAAATGAACAAACAAACAAAAACACAGTGGACTTCCCAAATCCTTTTTTCTTTTTTTTTTTTTTTTTTTTTTAACAAGCAATCAAGTTCCATTTAATGAAATAAATATCTGAATAACAACATGGAAGAAATTACTGAAATCACTTACGTAGACACGTAATCAGATCCAGCCACTAAAAAGTCAAAAAGATAAGGCTAAAAACATCTCCCATCTATAAAGCTGTCAATAACCGACCAGACCAGCAGTAAAAACAGTAAGTTAAAAGTAAGAAGCAGGTTGGATCAGGACAATGAGTCATCTTGAATATGCTACTTTCAGTGCTTGTGAATTTTTTCCCTATTTTACCAGTGTCCCTACCATAAGGTGGCATGAGGTTAAGGGAACCATCTATGGGTGCTATCTAGGAACTATGTAGCTGCCAGCAGAGTTGTGATATTGAACTATGCATCTTACTGCAGTATCAACTTCTGCAAAGTCATTTTTACACTCAAATCTGAGCTATTGGCCTTCTGTGTATTAGCCTGCTGCTGAAAACTTATCTTACAGGAATCTGCTGTCCCAAGCAGCTCCATCTGGTAGCAGAAAGCCCGCCGAGCTACCGCACATTCCCGAGCAATGGCACCCTGCAAGCACACAGGTGTGGTGTTTATGCCAAAGGAAAATGCTGGCTTTGTCAGTGGGAAAGGCTGCAAGCCCAAACGGCAAAGACTTGTGCAATCCGTCTGTTCCAGAACAATACGTGAAGGAAACGCAATCCACTATAATGCTACCTATTCTTTTGTGGTGTAGCCAGGACTGACGGGCTGCTCTGGACAAGGAAGAAAACGCTGTAGCACTCTCCTAGAAGGCTTTCTAATATCCTACAATGTCTAGATGAATCGTGTGCTCTGCTGCTTGGTCCACAACCTTGGACCATTCCTAGAATGTTCAAGAGCTGAAGTTGGAAGGAACCTCTGAGAGAAAACACAGACTCGGCATAGGCATTTTAAGGCTCATTTACCATTAAGGATTAAGAACACATTAAGAATGTTCTTCCATTATGGAAGTTTCTTGACTCTTCCAGTGCTTTCCTCTGGAACAAGCTTCGTGCTGACCCACCAGTGCAGACCAGATACAACCAGTGTTTGGAGGCCATCCTGGTGGGGCTCTGGGTAGTGCTGTCCTGGTGTCTCCTGTGCTCTTCCTTATAGGTAGCTAGAGTGAATCAGGCTTTTGCTGAAGGGCCTGGGGGTTTCTTTGACAGCAGGTTGCTCAGGGCTGCGTGCAGCCAGGGTTTGGACACCCCCAAGGACAGAGACTCCACAGCCACCTGGGCAACCTGTGCCAGTGTTCAACTATTCTCAGGCTTAAAAAGTTTATGGAATTGACCATATTCAAGAGTACATCCATTACCCATGTCCTGCCAGTGGATAGGGCTGAGAAGAGCCTGGCTCTGTCTTCTGGACAACCTCCCTTCAGCTACTTATACAGGGAAGAGATGCCCCTGAGCCAGGTCTTCTCCAGCTCCTGCAGTCTCTCCTATCTTTCTATGTGTGATGGCACAACTGCCTCTTCCCTGCCTTGCTCCTTGGGGAAAGTACTAAATTCCCCCAAACTTCAAAGCCTGACTATTTAGGGATGGTGCTCCTTTCATGTGTTTTTCTTCAATCCCTCAAAAGAAACAAGCATGCGAGCAAGCAAACAAGCAAGCAAACCTCTGGGAAACCCATGTAAAATTTCACAGTTAAGGCAACCAGCCTCAGCTATGGCATTGTAAATCTATTCATTATCTGTATTCCCACTTTTTTATTACTAAGAGAGGGGAAAGTAGCATATTAAAACCTGAAACAAATGGAGAAATAAAGAGAAGCTGATAACTGTTAATATGTAAATAATTCAAGAATTCAAGAACTTGGACAAAAATCTATACCCTCAGAAACTGATTATAAAATGACGTTGCAAGTAGTAGTACTGCTTTACTGCTAAAAATAATACGAATGTCTTCAATAATATAAAAAAGCAGAAATGCCCAGTAAATATTGCTATCCTTTATTTAGAAAAAGAAAGGAAACTATTCACATATTACAAAACAAAATTGAAATCCTTTCCCTTATAGTAATAATATAAAAGGCTAACAAGCAGCAGCAACTTGCAAAAGTTAATCCCTAACAACTGAAAAAAACACAGAAAAATTCAGAGAACTGAAGAAAGCTAGTGTTTAAACATGTATTTAAAGGGGTAAATATTATGACTTAATTATAGGCTTGTCAAGCTGAGAGCAAGCATGGGCAAAAATGAGGAAAGGCTAGTACAGGACTAAATTCCAAAAAAAAACTGAAAGGAAGAAGAGGAATATCTGAACACCAGACAGTGGTTTACCCTCTGCAGCCACATAATTCCTCTGCCGTTGTTTATTTTAGAGGGTTCACCAGCTTATTGGCCTAATTACTCCATCGATTTCCTCAGTAACAACCACCGTAATATGAGATTACAGAACACAGAGTTTGGAAACTCCCAAGTCATGCCAGAGATACATCTTTTTTTTACTTTTATTTAATACTTTCATTAACAAAACTACAATAAAAGATTGGAAATATTCTAAAGGTGTGGGAACAAAATTATTGCAACAAATATTTGCAGTCTGAAGATGATTTTTGAAAGAATCATTTATATCCAGGTATCTCTAGAGAATTGTTTCTTTGCCGTCAAATTTCTAGCTCTGGACAAGTGGTGAGAGGACTAAGTTTTGTGACCTTTCTTTAAAGCTTTTTCTCATCATACACAGAGATAGCCAGGGTCTGTTATGCAAACAAATCTCTTTTTACATGGCCAGAGAATATCCAGTGACAAGGGCCTGCTATTTTTAACCTGCACTAATGCACTGGGAAAAACAAAGTCCCGCACAACATTTACAATGAGAAGTGTAATAATTTATTCAGCAAGTGGGAATCCATGCAAAATGGACAGGCACTCTGAGTGTCTACAGCACAAGGATATGCAGAGCAGTTAAAATGCTCTTTGTTTATTGAATTTCCTTTCAATGTAAAAATACCAGTGAGTGCACTGCAAGATATTTTGGAACAAATGCAAAGCACTGAAGACCTTCAGCCTTGCTGAGATAGAGCAAACGTGATTTTCCATGTGTGTGTGTACATTTAGATACCGAATGGAAGGAGCTGAGCACTGTTAGTGCAGAGTCTTAGATGCCAGAAGTGAACTGTTCAGGTCCAAGTTTATTACCAGTCTTTGTCCTCCCTATATATTTCTGCCTTTTTAAACACTGAGCACTGAAGGATAGGGATCTGTGATTGCGTTTTATTCTGCCTGTCTCACAATGCTTTACCCAATCAGAAATAAAATCCCTAATTGACATCATGGAGTGAGAATTTAGGGGGATAAAACCTACACTTAAAGGATGTTTTCTTACTCCTTTCTTTGAGGATTACTTCCATTATTTATGGGGTATTACTTGTCATGAGTGACTCCCTTTCAGAGGATTGATCTCCCCTCTGGTTGATACCCCCAACCTGTGGGACCCCAAGAATCAGAATCCCAGTCTTCACAATGCCTGTGCCAAAAGGTAAATTGACATAGCAGTAGTTTGAACTCTTTTTTTTTTTTTTTCATTTCTTTGAAAATTGGATAAGGGCTTAAAACAACAAAGAAAAACAGCAAGAGGGAAACGGAGATTTGATCTACTATGTTCACAGCTACACAAAGCATGGAGAAATTAATGGGGATGTTGCATCTCGGGAGAGGGGCAAAATGTCAGAAAAAATAAAATACAAAAGGCTAAATTTTGAAATACTGGTCCTCCTAGGCCACAAGGTGAACAGTGTGAGCAGGGCACAGGGACTTAGCAATTCTAATTAAGAGAGGAAGTCTGTTAATCACTTGATGACTTCAGCAGTATGAACAATGCCTTGGACAGAGTCGCTTTTTACTTCATCTGCCATTAGTTTGTACTAACTGTAGCTTATCAAGCAAGGGATCAGCACGTCTGTACTGATGGTCAGCAGGATAAGGAATAGCACATCGTCATCACCGTGTTAGTGCTGGAGCTCAGTATTGCACAAGTTCTTCCACCAGTCGTCTCAATTCAGCAAATGCTAAAAAGAAATGGAAACATATATAAAAGAATGTGGCTGAGTTCAGGTGGAAAACGACTGGATCTGCTCTAGCACTGAACCAGTGGATCGGCTTAGATCATGTGCAGCAAAGAGGTCTACCATTAAAAGCAGTTCACGTACTGCGACTCTAGCACAGAATGCAATGACAGAAGTTTTAATGGTTTTGGTAGGATTATGATTTCCTCTACGTAATACGAGGAGAAACAAAAATATAACTTCAAATTTTTATCCTATCCATTTTCACCTAATTACAATATCTGCCCTGTTTTTATTTATTTATTAAAAACAACAGCATAACAACGTACCTACAGCAGAGAATGGCATTTAAGTAAAGAAATCTCAGGAAAAAAAAACTACTTTCCAAAATACTCAAAACTAAACCAACTCATCAGATTGTGCAGACCTCAAGTTCTGTTCTGTTCTCCAAAATGATTCCCAGCCAGATGACCGCCTTCATACAGGAGGTAATTGCGGTTCTTGGCAGATCAGGTCTGTTCTAAATCTAGGCAGCATTGCAGATGGTGACTGTTTGCCAAAAAAGTCAGCTTTCTGAAAGAGGTCCTGCCACAAGGGCTTGGTTATTGGTATAACCATCCAAATGGGACTGAAACAGTCCCAAGAACATCTTCTCTCTCATCAAGAAATAGCTACCAAATCCAATGGAGAGGAATGTATAACATCCCTAACCAGTACAAAAACATGAGATGCTGCTGGAAGTCATTGAAAGTACCCACTCTTTTCAAAAATAAGTGCATAGTGAAGCTTTTTTTTTTTTTTTTTTTTTTTTTTTTTTGGTAGACTGAGAACCACAAGAAGATTTTACATAAACACAAACAGCAGTTAATGTTTGCTTTGTATTTTCTTTTCATACACAATGTTCATTTTTAATACAAGTGTTACTTAAGTGAGAAGTGGAGCTTCTCCTGTTTCCTGGTGGTGAGAAGACCTCATTCCTGTTCTGGAGGACAACAATATGACTTCAGTTATTCTTGCTTTTTTACCGTCTCTCTCTAGGCTACTCTTTGAGGCTCATTGCCCACAAGGCAATATAATACATCTTGCTGTAAAAAGGTAGGCATTAAGAAAGCAATGTAGAACAAAAAAGCACATCTCTTTAGCAGCTAACCCCACCTGGGCAGATCTTGTCCTGATTCTGTCTTCTATGCAGTTTTCTTCTGGAATCCGGTAAAATCTAAAATCTCGCTATTTATGTTCAATGTCTCATGGTCTAGGAAGAATGCACTCTGTACAAGCAGTCCACAAGAGCTTAAAAAATGAGCCCGTGGTTTATAAACTTAGTCCAAAGACCTTATAGACCTGCTCAGGTCTTCATAAATTTTTGTCTGGCTTTCTTTGACTTGAGAATCATTTTGAGCATCAACTAAGATGATTCTCAAAAGTTATTTTAGGAGTCTAAGCATAAGGGAAATATTTTTGACCTTATCATTAATAATTTACAAAACAAACATTTTAAATAATTAAAATATTTTTTTCCCTTTGGAGAGAAAAGGCAAATTCAAGAACCATGTAAATGCTAGTCATACAGTTTAATGCACTTTCGGAATTCATTCAGGTAACACATGATGGAGGCAGAACAAGAACATCTGAAGAGTGCCTGGCTCAAACAGTGCCTGAATTGCAAAACACTTTTCACATTAGGTAGCCACTACTGTTAGGGTAGAGCTATAAAAGAATGAATCACATCTGAAGAATGTAATAATTTAAAAACTACTGAGGACATGAAACAATTTGACCATCACATAGAGAAGAGAAGAGAAGAGAAGAGAAGAGAAGAGAAGAGAAGAGAAGAGAAGAGAAGAGAAGAGAAGAGAAGAGAAGAGAAGAGAAGAGAAGAGAANGAGAAGAGAAGAGAAGAGAAGAGAAGAGAAGAGAAGAGAAGAGAAGAGAAGAGAAGAGAAGAGAAGAGAAGAGAAGAGAAGAGAAGAGAAGAGAACTCAAATTCTGGATAAGAAAATATAAGGCAGAAATGATGTTAATGCTTATGCATATGCAAATAAATAAATCTCCCTATTCTTATCCAAAGACTCATCATAATGTCTTATGATTTGGATAGCAAACTATCAAAAACATTTTAATAAGACTGAAGCACACTAAAATTAAGAAGCTTAGCATAAACTTCTTATATAAATATAAAATCCTTGTTCAGATTTGCTTGTTTTTTCTGGAACATATTTCTTCTTCACCAAACAGGAAACACTGTAATATAGGAAAATACTTTTGATATTCAGATTTGAAACAAGTATCTCATACTTTGTTCGTCTTTTGATCAAAAGTCTTATGAAATGCCAGTATATACAAGCTTTATTTTTTAAAAATCTCTTACTAAGCAGATACACTACTTCTGTATTTTATTTTATTTTACATCCACTCCCACTTTCTACATGGTTCTCCTGTGGCAGATCGGTTGGACTGATGTGGTGGCACCTCAGGTAGTCAAGGTGCTCTCAATCCGGTGACAGATACTGTAGTCTCGTATTGGCCCAATATTTCAGGTGTAAGCGTGGGCAACCTTTGAAAACAGAGCCCCTCCTTGCCACGCTATGCCCACACTTGTGGTCCTGGGACACATGAGCAACTGGATCTAGGATGTGATCTGTCTGAAAACTTTTTTTCCTCAAGGTCCTTTCAGCCAAGTCTGTCCTTCACAAACACGAATGCCAACACATGGGAGGAATGTAGGACCAATGACTTAAAATATTTGCGATAGATGATAGTGTCACATCTTGCTTGCCACTCTGACTGGAACTCCAATACTCTTCTTCCTCTTGGTAAAGCTCTTGTCCAAGAGATGCTTTAGCTTTTAATCACCTTTCTGTTCTGGGAGGAATAGGTGTGGACCTCACTGTTCTCTGTGAGGTCCCTGCTGCCTCCCATCGCTTGTTTTCATGCCTTTGAAGCCTTTTCCCTCCCTCTTACAGCCCCTTGCTAGAAGAAGGGTAACTGCAGCTTGTGCCCAGCCCCAGCCACTGTGATCCACAGCCATCTCCAGCTCCACCAGGCAGATCTCCACAGTGACTCACCCACTGGTCTCACACAGTACAGGAGAGCCCACGCACTGCACTCAACTACAGCACTAGGGTACATTCCCCAAACGGGGCACTGACCTCCTCGGCTGGGCTCATCCAACAGGGGATGTGAGAAAGCACAGACACCTACATTTTAGCAACACAATCAGTTGACTTTGGGAACATCTGAGCTTAGTTAAGATACTTAGTATGCCCTGTTAGTGCTTTATGTTGTTGTTGTTGTTCCAATGCTGAGCATTGACCCATTGCTAACTCCTCACAACCCAAAAGCACCAACATGAGGGCATGAGGTGCCCACAGCCCTACTACAAATGCTGAACGTGGGACCTGGGGGCTCCCGCCTGGATCACAACGCAGATTAAAGACACCAGATGCCATGCAGAACATCAAAGCCGTTTTGGGGAGAGAAAAATGAAGAAAGAGAATCCGTCTTTCGGCAGATGGTGCTTCTCAGCCTGGGCCTGAGGTGAAAACCGCTGGCTAAGGGCGTTTGTAGCGCAGGGGCCACGCAAAACGAGCGCAGCCCGGCACGGCTCGACCCGGCTCGGCTCGGCCCGGCGGGCGGAGCGCGCGAATGACGCGGGCGCATCACGTGCGCGCTCCGCCCGCCGGGCCGAGCCGAGCCGAGCCAGGCCGGGCCGGGCCGAGCCGAGCCGAGCCGAACCGGGTGTCGGCGCAGCGCGCGGCTTGCGCCATGTCGCACCAGACCGGCATCCAAGGTACCGCCGCGGCGAGCGGGCAGGGAGGGACGTGCCCCGCGGCAGCGGCTCCTCTGGGCTCTGCTGGCTTCCCGGAGCGCTCCGGGCTGCGCTTCTCCCTCCCGGGGCCGGAGCGCTGCCTGGGATCTGCAGCCACGGCGGGCTGGAAGAGCTGGAGGCTTCCCGGTGGCCCCGCAGCCGCTTTGAAGCTGCGCTAAGAGAGTCCGGCCCTGCTGCCGGCTCCTTGTGGGGGGAAGCGCTGGGAAAAGCCGCTGGCCCGGGGACGGGAGCGCCTGCAAGCGGCCGAGGCACAAGTGTCCGGGAGCCTGTTTTCCATGCTGCCAGGCCGTGGAGAACGGGAAGTGCCGGTGGAGGAGGCCGCGTTGCTTCGCAGTGCTGCCAGGTCCCTTAAATCACAGAATTAGTCAACACGGATTACGGTGCGGGATTAGGGGGCAGTTTGTGCCGGGTTTCTGCGGGCTGCGTGTTCCGTGGGTGAGCAGCGTCCTTTCCCCGCGCTCCCACGTTTATTGCTCAAAGTGACTTTTGTACCCGTGTCTTAACTGCACCTCCGAGCCCGTCCTTGCACATTTGCTGTTTGCTGAGCACGCTTTCTCCTCCTTCTCCTCCTCCTGTGTCATTTTCTGCTCTTGTTTCTCTCAAGTTTCTTGTCCCCTCTTAGATCTGAGGTGCATCTGAAATAGCCTTTATCCCCCCTTGGGGGGAATGTTGTGGTGGATCTTCCCTCCCTTTTCTTCTCCTTAGTGGTGTTGGAAGGGGAAGCAAAGAATCGCCCTGTCGCTTACTGCAGGAACCAGAGCTATGCCAGTTTTCCTTCTCATCCCTGAAAATCTTCCCGTTGTCCGAGCAGAGCCGCAGAGGGTGCGGGTGGATTCTTGGCGCGCTAAGTGGGGAGCCCCTTTGCACCTCAGCATCCCCTCCCCTCTCCCCAGGACTTGTTGAGGAGAGCGTCTCAGCTTGTCTGCCGGCAAGTTTTGTGGGCTCCACATTTTTTAAAGTGCTGTCAAGGGGAGTGCTGAGGCAGCAGGTCCGGCCCGTTCCTGGGCAGGGCACGTGCAGCTCTTCCCAAGCACCTAATGAAACCTTTCCGCTCCTGGAGCTCAGCGGCCCTCAGGCAGAATGGGCATGTTTAGCATCAGGATTGCTTTGAAAAAGAAATCCAAATTCAACTGCAAGCTGCATGCTGAGATAATAGAATTGTAATTGCATGTGCTCTACCATCAGAAAGTCTAAGCAGAGTAGTCTTCAATTCTGACTCTTAAAACCCAGGTAAAAAAACAGATCACTTACTAGTAAGAGAGTTTCTCAAACCCTGGTGTTTTGTCTTCAGCTGTTACTTCAGGAGCTGCCACGGTTCTGGTGTTGCTGCAGTAGCCACCCCGGTGTTTTTGCTCTTGTTGTAGTGTGCAGCTTTGATGTTACTACTAGGATGAAGAGCAAAAGGTAATAGATGAGGAGAGGACAAAAAATGTCCTAGAGATCATACGGTCTGGAAAATAGCATAATGTTAGGGTGCTGAATGGGATTTTGCACCCATGGAAGCAGACAATTAGAAAAGCTGGCAGTAAATGACACTGGGGCTGAGCACTCCTTAATGGGGAAATGCTACCTAAGGTAGAGCTGGCATGGGACTGGTAGCCCACGGAGCTTAATCTTGTATAATGCTCTTCTTGACCACATTTTGGAGGTCCTGAACCATCTGTGCATCACCTTGATACACAAATATGAAATGTTTTGAACATGGAGAGCAGCATCGCCGGCTGCGGCCACACCGCCTGTTGTTTGGCCTCGATGCGGCTGCAAATAATCCTCTTCCTTGGGTTCCTGCTTTTATAGCAGATGTTTGTCCTGCTGCTGCAGGGCTCTTTGTTGTGGGATTACTTAGAAGAGTGGCTCGCAATAAATTTCTTCAATAAATGCTGCACCCACCCCTGCCTAGGGTACAATTAAGCAGACTTGCACTCAGAATATTCAGAAGAGCACCTGAGATGAGAATGATCTTCATATTCGAGCTTAGTGAAATGTCATGTTTGTATCATGTTGTCAACGTGCAGTTTATAAACTGAAATTTTTAGCTACTTTGCAAATTCATTATAAATTTATCATGTTTGCTTAGTTGTGCTTTGGCCTTATTAAGAGCTATACAAGAAGATTTTATATCAGCCTTTACTCTTCAGAGCAGTGTCCTTAGGAGAGACTAGTAATTTCAATTGAAAAATGTGCCTATTTTACTGTGTTACTAAAAGACTTACTATGTGACAAGCCATCTTTTCACTCTAATGAAAATTCTACAGTATGTAAGAAAGCTGGGCTGTTTTATCCCCCCCCCCTTTTTTTTTTTCTCCTTTATTTGTAATGTTGTCATCACCTTTTTGCTGTATCCCAGTGATTGGGACAGGAGGAACACAGCGGGAAATGAGTTTGCTATCTTTTTCCAGTCCAACTTTGTTGTAGAAGTCCAGCTTTTTATTTCCCTAGGACAGGGAAAAATTGAGAAAGGTAAAATATCATTGTACATTGAAAGTTTTCATTCAGTTATTTTTATTTTCTCTTTTTTTTTCCAGCTAGTGGAAACCTTAAGGACACCTTTGTTGGAGCCAGAAATGGACAATACAGACTTTTAAAAATAGTCATTGAAAATGGTTAGTCATTTTTTTTTCTCCAGATCCTTTTAGGTATTTCCTTGTTGTTTAGTAACCTATGTGTATAGTTGTTTTTTATAAAAATTGCAAAAAATAGCATTACTGAGATCTTTGTATACTGAAGGTAGGATTGAATTTTTGGTGACACTGTAATTTTCAGTATAATGCAGGGCAGTATTCCTACTTATTTCTTTTGGGAATGTACTTAGAAATTACCGTTTAAGTGCATAAAACACAGCATTGCTTTGTCCATCTTTAAAATGTATCAGATATTGACCTCACTTTTTTGTTCTTCAGTCATTTATAGTACATTAAAGTAGCTGTTGGTTGGGAACATGCATGTGTGTATATATACATACGCACATGTACATTTATCCTCAGATAAGCATCCTGTTATCATCTTTGAATTTGCTTTTGTTAGGAAGTCCTACGCTGGTTTTATATTGCTTTTCTGAAGGAATCAGCAATAATAGCTTTAGAGGCTGTATTTGTTTCATCAAATTTGGTTCATTTGTTTCCCTGTGGTAGCGTTTCTTCAGCACAGGTTAGCAAATGCTGCCATGGCGCTGAATTTGATTTCATTAGGCAAGATAAAAAGCTGTGCTTTTGAATATGCACTACTTTTTCAATATAGAATGAAGGCTAAAGATGGAAAGTGTCTTCCATTTATATCAAAAGCTTTTCTTTCCATTATGTGTCTATATTTTACCTATAAGTAGAAGCAGAATTCAGTCTCATAGTATTTCTTTCCAAAGTTCATAAAGAAAAGTGTAGCACTCAAAAATGGTAGAAGAGGGACGGTTGCCTCATCTGTCTGCAGCAACTCTTATTTTTCAATAGAAAACTCAAATTAGCAGGACTCAGTTTTAGTTTTACTAAGACAGCAGGTTTGCTGCTGGGCAGTGTTATTCCTCTAATTGCATTTTTCTGTCTAAATCCAAGCGAGTTCAAAGCCATCTGGAGTTTAAGAATTGGCAAGTACATTTGAATACTCATAAGGCTCCTATGTCTGGTATTGCAGCTACTTAGAAGCTGCTGCAGAGAGGTGCCAAACATTCTCCGTCTGAACTGCTTATGTTCAGTGTCTTGGAAAATTAATGTGGAAGAGCGGCTTGTTTGGAAAGATTCACTGTATAAGGGCATCTGTACTGTCTTGTGCTCTTGTCTGGAAGGCTAGAGCTTAGCTCTTGGTCTTACAGAAAATTTAGTCTATAGACTAAATATTATCATGGTCCCTAACCCACTGGAATCTAATTTAAACAAAATGTTTCTCTTTTGGGCAGGGGGACTAGTATTTAGTGGCTTATAAATATTTTGGTTAATAGGTTGATAAATATTTTGAAAAATACTATGGTAATATTTTGTTCTGGAAGCTACCATGTGGTTTGTAAGGAAGGAAGGGAAATCTTGTTTCAACTTACACATAATTAAATCTAATTGAAAGTATTCTGTGTGGAATTAAGCCAATTATACATAATAAATTACTTCATTTAAAGAGTCTGTAGTTTTGAAGCTGTATTAAAAAGGGTTTTATCTGCTTAAATTGTCAAGTTAAAGTGTTCAGTGCAAGCATATTCATTCCAAATTCTTTTCACTATGTATCTGGTTTACTGACTCCTTACAATAAATGCAAACACTGTTACGTTGTAGCAAGAGCAGGAATAATTCTAAAGATCAAAAGCTTACTCTCATCTTGCATCCACCTAAATACTCTGATATAAAAATAAACCAATTGTCACAGTGTAGTTTTTCAGTCTGTGTGTCTTGTGCTAAAACACTAACATCAGTCTTATCCCTGCAGATCAAAGAACTTGATGGCAACCAGTACATTGCTTCTTGTTTATTTATCTATTTATTTATTTTTTGTATTTGGGTCAGGCTTGTGCAGGAGTTTTCCATCTTTGACTATTCTTGACTTCCATTATTGCAGATATAAGTATGGAAAACAAGTGACTTCAAATTAGTCTTGTTGCTAGTCTACAGTGCTTAAATGCCTAGTTACTGTAATAAGTTCTTATTGAAATTGCTAATTTTAATAACCAGTGTTACTGATATTGCTGCTAATGCGTAACTTTGGTTGTTGTCTATAGAACAGCTTGTTGTGGGATCCTCTAGGCAGCCGGCTGGATCGTGGGAGAAGGATTACGACACCTTTGTTCTTCCCCTCCTGGAGGACAAGCAGCCCTGCTATGTTCTGTACAGGTTAGACTCTCAGAATGCTCAAGGATACGAGTGGATCTTCATCGCGTGGTCCCCCGATCACTCCCCGGTGAGCATCAGTCATGGGAAACTGCACAGCCGTGGGATTTTTCAGCAGTGTCTTTGGCTTCAGGTGCTGGGTGTGAACGATTTGGGGGATGTTTATGGAGCACTCCCACCTCCTTACCCCCAAGGAAACTGGGGAAACAACCCCATTTGCTGGTTAAGGAGCAGTATGAGTGGCTCTAGATGAACTCCAGCTGATCCAATTAGTTTTTAGGTAGATTAAAGGAGGCAAAACAGGCTTTTACTATTTTTTTTTCCTACTTTTCTGTGCATGTTGTTTCATGAAATCCATGGCAAGATATAGGTCAGAAATCTGAATTGGTGCCATCGCAGGGGGAAGGATTCTAGCAGGAGCTCAAGCTGTTTATTCCGTGTGGCTCTCAGGCTGGCCAGTTGGCACTCGTGCATCTGTGACCGACCACAACATGAGCTGCTTCCACAGCAGGTAGTCAGAGAGCAGAGAGAGTCACAAATTTCTGGGAGAACTGGAATACCATGTTTGGGAAGACAGGAAGTAAAGTTATTCCCAGGTTCCTACAACTTTCACTAGCATTTAGGACATATTAAGAGACGAAAGGGTTGACTCATAATTAAAGCTGCACATTTGAATTACTTGGTTGATATTGCATGGTAAAATGTCTCCTAGTATCCTTAAGAATTGAATAGCATATGTTTTTACCTTGTTCCAAAACTCATTCTGTGAAATTTAATCTATATTAAGAAGTACAAATTTAAATTACAGTTTCAGCTGTAAAATATGGGGAAAAAAGGTTTTTTTAATAGACTTAACATATAAAAATGCTAGTTTTTGAGTATACCTAAGGAAAAACAAATGAAGATTGTCTTGTGATATTCTAGGTTCGTCAAAAAATGTTGTATGCGGCAACCCGGGCAACACTTAAGAAAGAATTTGGAGGTGGCCATATTAAGGATGAAGTATTTGGGACAGTTCAGGTATGTTTTTCTTTCTAAAGTCAGTATGCTGTTGTAAAATCAGCGACTTAAAACAAGTCGCTTAAACTGATTTTACAAGTCAGTATGCTGTTTTAAGTCGCTGATTTTACAAGTATGAATTTGTGGTGTTTCTGCTCTTTTTTGATGAAGGCGAGGGGAGGAGAGGGGAAAGGTCAAAAGGCATGTCTTTTATTCAAGTGTTTAAATGTAATTCTTGCTTGAGAAATATTTCAGGCTAAGGAGTCCTTGCTTCCAATATGAAAAGTATCTAGGAATAATAGGAGAATCTTTCAAGCTCACTACATGCATGCCAATCCTCAAAAAAGCCTTTACACTAAAACTTTTAGGCTGATATTTGCAAAGGCCTTTCAGATGTACGATTCCAAATCAGAAATTAGGATGTCATGGCTATCTGTGGTCATTAATATCTGAAAAAAGAATGTTTTTATCTTAAGAAATAATAAAGTGCATTTTCTAAATCTGACCATAAAATGCAACTGGGGTCCATGGCTACTATCATTATTTATAGAAGCAGAATTCTAGTAGTTACTGATTTCTTTAATGTAAATACCAGTAGTTGAATGTTCAACTGTTGTAAGATATTTGGAGGTTATTTTGTATAAAGTCTAATGATGTTCTAAGGAGCGTTTAATTGCTGCACATAAATGCAAATCTGGAGCTGTTGCATTACCTCAGTTACCCTGGAACGTGGTATTCTATGTGATAGTGATGTCTGCCTGATTGACCACCCCAGCACAATTGTGCTCTTCTAGTATATTGCAAATTTTAAACACATACAAGTTAAGAGTTCTTGAAAAAGCAAAATTCCAATAACTGTCTGGAAAAATGATGATTATTTAAAGATCCAAATTAGCTCTCCTCTTGCTCTTCTTTAGCAAACACATAATGTGTAGCAGGTATGTTCTGCTGGTTTGTCATATGCAGAGATCTGAGCCAAAGCCCAGGCACTGTTGGTTCAAGCATATAGCTGTGAAAGAAGGGAAGGAGCTGGGGCCTGGGAGGAACAGAGGATGCTGGTGAAACCTTGCAAAGAAATGTGATTATTGTGTCGAGCATGTTAACTTAAGATGCAAATCCAAAGGGAAATGAGCCTAATAATTTCCCTGCTCTTTAAGTAACGTGTTTGTTATGTTCAGCATTACCATGGAGTGAAGGCTGTGTTATCCTAACACACACTAATAAGCCTATCTTGGAGAGGCTGTGGTCTAAAGAAGCAGATAACCCAGTTGCTAAGAGGGTTTACTGGTAAAGGTCGCGTTGTTTCTTGTGGCCATTCTTTCAGCTAATCTCTTAGCACCGCAGGCAGTGAAGTGTTAGCAGCAGGGCCTGTCATAAGTGGAATTTGCTTCTAGCCCTGGAGCTCGGAGCTCAAGGCTGACTTTCCAAGGAGCACTGCAGTGCTTTGCCGTTGTTATTTCAGAACGGGCACTTTGAGAATGAAGTCCATATAATAGTTCTATAGTTTATTTTATCTCTAAATAAACATAATTATATTTAATGTCTTTATAAAGTTAAGAATTGCCTCTAGTGTTCGCCCTAGTGAAGATCACAGCTTCTTCAAAGCACTGGAGTCACAAATCTTGATCATCAGTATCCAGTGGTCTACCCATGTGCTTTTTTTGTCCTTACCTTCTGCTAGAGCAAGGATGGTTTAGGTACAACCAGTTCTGGTATCGTGATGGAACTGGGCTGTGATCCCATGTGTTGCTTCACATAGATCAACCGTCTGTTACCTCTGAGTTCTGGAAGCGAGACATACTGGAATATTGGCCCTGGGAATGATCTGCCTCCTCCAGAAAGAGAAAAGCAAAAAAGGAGCTTTCAGTTTCTCAGGGGTGGAGTAGAAACCCCTCTTTGCCTGCTAGTATAAAGTCCTGCCCTTTACGAGAGACACCTTATTTATAAAAGCAGAGCAGCATTCACCTCTGGTATGGGCATCTCTGCAGAGAGCCAGAGCTGGCGCTGAGCGTTAATTCCCCAGGGTGGCTGTCAGAATCCATCGCTGCTGGGAATCTTCATCCCGAGCTGTTTGCTGTATTCCATGCACGTGTTTGGTATCTGTCTGCAAGCAGTATTCCCAGCTGCCGTTTTCTAGGTAGAAAACTACCAGTCAGCTACCCATTTAGCTCTCTGGAAATGCCTATTTTATAAGAAGATTTTTCAAATAAGAAATGTGGCACTTCGGTTGATGTTTTGTTCAAGCCGACTGAATAACTTTATGCCTTAGTCTACATGAAGTCTGATTTTTAAATTAGCAAGGCAATTAGAGGCCAGTGTGGATGTGCTGCCTGCTATTGAGTAAGAAGGGCATCGGAGCAGCCCAGTGGAGCCTGTTGTTCAGGAAGCCAAACTGATTTGCTCCTGTGCCTGTAATCCGTCAAATAGAATGAATATAATAACGCTGTACATAAATGCTTTTCTATTCTGCATGGAGTATCTTTGAAGAAAACTTACATTACTATAAAATAGTTGATACTTACACTCTGCTTTCAGGATGATGTTTCACTGCATGGCTATAAAAAATACTTGATATCACAGTCTTCCCCTGCGCCTCTGACTGCAGCAGAAGAGGAACTTCGGCAAATTAAGATCAATGAGGTACCTACGTGGCCGTAGAGCATGGGTGGAGGGGGAACTGCCTGTGGAGTTCTTTAATATTATAGAAAGGTGTCTTTCTAGATTTGGGGGGGGGGGGGAAAAAAAGCAGATGAGAAAATGAGATGTTTCTGAAAGTTTTGAGTAGGTGAGAGTGTATTGTTTTTATCTCTCTGAGCTGAGATTCCAAGGTGATGATAAGTGGAGGTAGGAATGCTGAGTTTGCAAGGCCAAGTATGTGAGTTGGAGGCCTAGCAGTTAAGAGCTGAGCTGTTGCAACTTTGTCCTTAACCATGCTTGGTATCACTGGTTGTGCTTCACTGCCCAGAAAAATTTCCCGTGGTAGCAAAACCTGTGGGGAGAATGCAAAAGAGCAAGTATGTCAGTGAATAATCCTAAAGAGTATCTCAGCAGCCTTACCCTTGTTGGGCAATTTCATAGTTTCCAGGACCAGTTCACTGTCCTCATGACTGCGAGAAGTTGAATAGAATTCCAATTAAAACGCCTTTCTTCTTTTTTTTTCCTCTTTTTTTATTCCTCACTAAAACAAAGAGCTAGTCCTTTACAAGACTAATTGCTTTGTCACAAGCTCTTCATGAAACATCTCTAACAAACACCTTTAACCGAATTGTGCATTACCCAGTAACTGAACTGTTTCATTGTCCCTTATGAAAGAGGATTCTTTTCTTGTGATGTTTCCTCCCTTGATCACTCTGTTCATACATGTATTCAAATAGCTCTTACGTTGAGCCTAATAGTTCTTTAGGCCTATTTTACAGCACTGTCTGTGTGTTTGAGAGCTGATTTGTTTTTGCAGCTGGATGCCAGGAAGCCGTCCTGTTAAATGCAGCTCTTTGTCTTTTCTCTAGAGAATTTCACTTTCTAACGTGCTGATGCTGCATTTCTGTTGTGGTTTGCTTCTTCCTTGACCTTTATTTTTGGCCTTTGTGCCTTTTGATATTTTCCATCCATTCAATGACTCAATGTAGAAATGCATTCATGTTTACAATGTAGCATTTGATGATCAAATTTTATATTGTACTTGAACAGTTTAAAAACTTAAAAAAAAATGAAGAAATTAAAACTTTTGTACTGTTAATGATCATTTACTTCTAGTATTAATATTTTATACAGTGCATGGATTTTAAGAGCTGATTCACGTAGGCCCAAAGCCTGTGTTATTACGAAACTTTGGCAGCAGTAGCTGTGCTGCTCTGTGAGAGAGAAGCTGCAGATTGCTGTAGATTTTGGCTTTGTGTGAAGCATCTCGCACAAAGTGTGGTAACTTAAGCTCTTCATTTATTTTTCCACCCCTGTAAAGGCCATAGTTAGACTTGCTGAAACCATATTTCATTAACTTTCCTCGGTTAGTTTCCGAAAGCTAGAAAGCTTTCTAACAAAAAAAAAAAAAAAAAAAGAGAGAGAGAGAAGAATATGCACATGGAAATTAGAATTCTTTTTTTTTTTTCCTAAGAAATATTTTAGTGAGTCAGATAAAAGGCTTGCTGGTCCTGTGTCAGGGCTGTGGGCAGCAGCAGGAACCTAGGAAGGGCAAGAGCAGGGCAAGAAAACCGTGACAATTCCCTCTCTCTCCGTGTTGGCAGGCCGGGATCTTCCTGAGCAAGGTCTTAGTACTTAATTTTTCTTGATGGCTTTTTCATCTGTGCTCCTCTTGCTGTTTTTCTAAATCCACACAAAGTTTCTGTTGTGCACAGATCCAATGCCAGTGCGTTCCACAGGGAACTACTGCCTGCTGTCCTATAGCTACTGCAATACCCTACACATGTATGGGAAATTCCTCACTCTTTTTTTCTTTTCTTTTTTCTTTTTTTTTCTTTTTTTATCTTTTTTTCCTATTATATCCATGGGATCTCTCTTGTATTCCTTCTCAGTTATCTCTTCCAGGCTGAAGAGTCCTAATCTACTTAGTTGTTCTTCTCAAAGAAGGTACTCCATACTTTTGATCCTTTGCCTTTCTCTGTGTTTTTTTTCCAATTCTACTATTTAATTTCTGAGTTGGAGGGATGGGGAAGCCTGAACTGCATGTGGTACTCGAAATGTGGGCATGTTGCTGATACCTGCAGTGCGTAGTGATGTGTCCTGTTCTTGTTCTCTGCTCTTCTAACGGTCTATAATGTTTCATTTGGGTATTTTTGGTTATTGCTTTGGTTTGTTTTTGGTCTTAACCGACACTGGCAACTGGGCTGCACTTTTGTTGAGCTACTTACTGTGACGCCCGTGATCTTCCTCATAAACAGGAACAGGCAGTCTCAGTGTCCCACACCGTGCGAGTAGGATAGGGGCTGGTTTTCTCCTGTGTGCAGGAGAAATTGCTGTACATTCCTGTGTATTGCATTTCACCTGCCATTTCATTATCCACTCAGCAGTCACCACTAACAAATCTCAATGTGAGTTCTTAAATTTTTAACTACCTTAAGTGTTTCATTTTGCTTTAATGGTCTGAAATAATTTGCAATATAGACTGTTACGTATAGAACATATCTCTAAACTTGGAGTGCACAGTTCCTCTCTTCCCCTACCTCCCCGCAGAGTTCACAGCTGGTATTTGTGGGGTGTTTTTTTTCCTATTTTTATGTGTAATATATATATTATTTTAATTTTATGACCCTTACTATATTTTTTAAATCAGGCTTTTATGCAGATATATTAGGAGCACATTTTGTAAATGTTTGTATTCAGTTTTGTTAATAAATTGATTATTCTCAGTATTAAAGCAAGTGCTTCTCAGGAAAGCTCTTCTTTTAAAAGCTGCACTATAAGTTAGTATTTCTTCATGTATTTTGATCTTTTTCTTTTCCTTTTTCTATCATTCTGTTTTATGCTTCATGAGCATGCAATTTTAATTTAATCTGAAAATCTTCCAGTTGATAGACTAATCCTTTCAATTTTTACTGTTTTTTTTTCCTGTCTGTAGCATTTTGCTGCTTCATCTCTGATTTAATGTACTTGTGAATTTGAAAAAGGAAATCAGTATTTTCCAAAGCTTCTAAGTAGCCAGTAGATTCACTGGTTAGAATCTAGAAAACTGGAAACTAGAGCATTGACAGTGATAACTTTTTAATTTTTATTTATTTATAAGTTTTTTGAAAGTGTCCTTAAGAAAACAGTCCTTTTCTCTTGAATGGTTTACATGATTAACATAACTAGATTGTGAGCAATTGTCTGACTTGTGCTTAGCCTGGATTTCTGTTTTATGTCAAAAATTCAAAAGAAATCTCTGTTTTTGATTTGCCTTCTGCTTGGCATAGGACTCGTGGGAGAGGGCCTGAAGCCAGAGGGAGGGAAGTTGCTTTTATTTTCCTTCCAGTTGGGTGGGTTTGTTCAATTCTCTTCCTACCTTTCAGAATCTTTAATTACTAAAAATGACATGCATTTTGATCTAAATTTTTTTCGAGATACAAGCAAAGCTTATAAGCAGCTAATAAATTAGTTAATAAATACAACCTAGCATATGAAAACCCAACAGTTTCCTCCTGGCTTACTTCCCAGGCAGAGAGAGGAAGCTGTTCCCAGGTAGGCAGCAAGTGGGGCCTGTAAATTCATGCAGCTCCGGCGAGTCCCGGGGTGGTGTTTCAGGGCAGCCGGCTGTCGCTGTGCGGCTGTTGCTGCCTCCGGGTACAGCCGCACGCGTCGCCTTGCCTGCCGCTTGTACGACGCCAAGCGGGGGCTCGCCGGGCTCCCCGGCGGGCCTCAGGTGCCCCGTGTTGCTTGCAGGTGCAGACGGATGTTGGCATAGACACCAAGCATCAGACGCTGCAGGGAGTGGCCTTCCCCATTGCTGGAGAAGCTCTTCAGGCGCTGGAGAAATTGAGAAACAAGCAGCTCAATTATGTGCAACTGGCAAGTATAAAATACTTCCGTTTTACTCTTTTAATAAGATTGAACAGATTGCCTACATATTAAATAATGAGCATATATGGCATATACTGATATGCTGAATTGGGTTGTTATTTTTTTTTCCTGCCATGTTCTCTGGTTTGCTTTCTGCATATTAACTATATTTGGGTTTGTTTTGTTGACAACAGCAAATCGATATGAAAAATGAAACTATTATTTTGGCCAACACCCTTCATACTGAACTTAAGGACTTGCCAAAAAGAATTCCAAAGGATTCTGCGCGTTACCACTTTTTCCTCTATAAGCACACCCACGAAGGGGACTATTTGGAATCCATAGGTATGTGGAATACTTCCCTATGTGAAATTTCATTGACTTGTTTGCAGCAGCTTAGTCATCTTGACGTGGAGTTAGCTGTTTAGCTTTGGAAATCTGATCTTTAAGCGACACCATAAACTTCAGTGCCATTGGTTGTGAAAGTGAGACTTGTGAAGAGTCCTTGTGTTTAGAAAGTACAGAGATACTCTTTTTGATAATGAACATTAAACATCCAGAAACAGTGCACACAGGAGAAGGTACTGGCCATTCATGGATCCCATATCTGAAATTACACATTCAGAATGATGTTAAACCTTCCCCTTCAGACTGCCTAGTGCGTTTCTGCTGCCTCTCTGCTGCAAAGGATTTGATGATAAAGGTTCTCACATGTGGTCTGTTTTGTTCTGACTGTATTTTCCGCTGCAGTTTTCATCTACTCGATGCCAGGATACACCTGTAGTATACGCGAGCGGATGCTGTACTCGAGTTGCAAAAGCCCCCTGTTAGAAATTGTGGAGAGACAGCTGTGGATGCAGATAATTAGAAAAGTAAGTGAGTGTGCTGGTATTTTCTCCATCCTTCTGTCCCTTTCTTGATACCTCACCATAGCTGTGTCTGCCACCGCTTTCTCTGAAGGAGAGAAATGTTGAATAGTTGCTAAATTATGTATAAATGCCTGTCCTCCACAAGAAACACTTGTGGATAAAACAGGTGTATTTAAACTTAAGACATTATAGTTTTTCTGTGATTCATAATTTCTGCCTTTTGGTAGATTTAGCAAATATGTCCTTTAGTCTCAAGGGAATGTTTGACAGTATTTTGAAGTATTTTGAATACTCGCAAGTAACAGTTTGACAGGCCTTTTAGTAAGATATAATGTGGCCCACAACATACTGTTGTTTCTGAACCCTGAATTTAAGAACAAAGTTACTTGAGGATTTTCAAAATAGTGTATTTTAGGCTGCAGTTCTCAAATATTAATTGCTATCTTATCAGTCATTGGCAAGGGCAAATTCCGATTTGTGGGCAAGCTCATCTTTTCTCGCTAAAGATTGTGCAGCTACTCATGAAGAAAGAGTGTCTTATCACTGCTAGCAAACAGACCATAGCAATAGTCTCTTCATGCACTATATGACCTTTGGTTCTGTTCTTAATACTTGTGCCTCTACTGTGTGTCTCTTAATTTAGGAGGACTTTCGGATTTGGTTTCTAAGGGGATTACATCTGCCTAAAGTAATAGAATGAATATTAGCCATTTTTACACCTAATTATTTCTTAGAAAGTTTCTTTTTACAGTTAAGCATGAGAGCCCTGTGACCCTTGAAGATGGTGGTAGACACTTTTCTGAAGCACCTGCTGTTGCAGAGATAGAGCAGCTGGTGGCTCCTCCAGGACCACGAGGTGCTAAATCCTCAGCAGGACGGGGGCAAAGCATTTCTGTCAGTGCTACCTCCCCACAATTAAACCCAGTGGGGTTTGGCTTGAGAATGGTATCTTCTCTCCATTCAGGTTTATATTTTTACATTTAAAAAAATAACAACAACAGCATCAGTATTTACACATCAAATTGACTTTAGCATTTTCCCTGGCTTGAATAAATGCTCTTTAAAGCTGAGCTGCGCTAGTCCACTAATCACATAAGCTGTTTCTCACCTCCCCTCCAATTTCAGGAGACAACAGTATATTATAAATGTTGCTTTTTACAAGTTTAAATTTTAAAGCGCTTTTCAAATGAAAATTTTTAATTATTAGGATGTGATTACTCCATTGGGACAATTAAAAGCTTTTCCTTCAGAGGGCAGAGTAAGAGAATGAACTCAGTTCTGAAAGGCCACATGCTGCTTCCTTGCTCATACTAAGGAAGGAGTAATGAAGCCCTTGTTTCCACACGGGTTGCTGCTTCCCAGCGTTAGCACCCACGCGTGCTGTGCCAAAGCTGGAGGCTGGGGAGGTTTCTCGGTGTATTTTCTGTGTAGTTGTGCCGCTGCTTCAGGGAGAACCAGTAAAGTTAAATCACACTTCCCAATACTGGCTGAGAGGGATCTCGGGAAAATCTGCCCAGGACTATTGAGATTAGGCACAAGTAAGTTGGGGAACACTTCATGCTAGACTCTGAACTTTCTTGCACATGCTGGTTTTAATACAGCATTAAGAACTTTAGCAAGCCAGCATTTCTAACTGTTATTAAACGTGCTTTTGAGATGAGTATGATGAACTGCTTCTTTTTGGCAGATTGAAATAGATAATGGTGATGAGCTAACTGCTGACTTCCTTTATGAAGAGGTTCATCCAAAACAACACGCACACAAACAGAGCTTTGCTAAACCGAAAGGTCCCGCTGGGAAAAGAGGAATTCGGAGACTGATCAGAGGTCCTGCAGAGACTGAAACACCTTCTGATTAAAAGCTGTTGTTTGCACTATCAGTAAGATACTACGGCGAGAAACAAAATTGTGGTTTTTGTTAATGAACTGAAATCATCCCGTAGATGGTAGGAGAAAAAACTTTTTCTACTCTTCCCCCTCCTCATGACAGCACCACGTAGACTTTCTGTTTACCATGTTTGATGACGTATGGAAGAGGTGGATATTTCAGTACTAGAGACTAAACTGATATTACTTTACTTTAAATTAGAATCCATTATTTAATAGCTATACCTATGATCGTAACCTTCATGGGCAGAAATCTATTACAGCCTTTTTATTCCATGGGTAGTTTCATTGCTTGTCTAGGAGCAGAGCTGTGTTCATCTGAGTCTAGCTGAAACCACTGGGACTTATGTGACGAGCACTGCAGCGTTGTCCTAGGCAAGGCTTTATTTTTCCCTTATAGCTCTCATGGATGACACTACAATAGAAGGCTTTCTTCTGATTTTGATGTGATGCATTATTTGATTTGGTTTTCTTAGTAGAAAAGTTGATTTAAAAATCTATTATTAAAAAAAAAAAAGAAAGAAAGAAAAAAGATGCAGAAGATGCAGATGGTCAGGAATGGGTGACATTTCTTTCCTTGCTAAAAATAAATAAGTAAATGAATAAATAAAGGCATGATCATTCCAAATGAAGCAATTTTGTGGAATTGTCTTTTACGGAAATCTGATTTAAACCACTACAGCTTTTCCAGACTTTGATACTACTCCTAAGCCTTTTATGTTAAGTA
Organism: Nothoprocta perdicaria; assembly: GCF_003342845.1. Taxonomy (NCBI): domain Eukaryota; kingdom Metazoa; phylum Chordata; class Aves; order Tinamiformes; family Tinamidae; genus Nothoprocta; species Nothoprocta perdicaria. The sequence continues at coordinate 2,254,130 of NW_020455943.1, forward strand.
CCAAACTATCAAGTAAAATGTAATTACAAGTGCGTGAGTCAGGAAACTTGATAGATTATGGAGCTGCTTCAAAGCAATATACTTAAATGTTTCTATAAAAGCTGATTACCTGGACACTTGGATCTAAAACTAAATTCGGTTAAAAAAAAAAAAAAACTTGCTCCATGATGCTGAGTTATTCTTGATTTCAGATTCTTTTCTGTTGCATTTACAGTATCTAATGGAATTTGATACATTCAAGATGATCTAAAAATGATTTTCTGAATGTTTGAACTTTAATAGTAACTTAAATCTGTATCAAAAGATTCAGATTTAGGTAACTAGGTCTTGAAAAAACAGCTGGCAGCACCTGGCTACTGTTTTGTCCTTTTGATTTTTTTTTCTTCTTCTCTACAGACTAAAATCAGAAGAGTATGAATTTGATTAAACACAGTTTAATCTGTTTAATAGGAATAAGAAAATAGATGCATTTTACAAATAGACAAAAGAAGAATTAGATGTGAAAATCACATACTGAATGAGTTGAAATATTTAAAATTATAGAGGCAGGTATCTAGTGGAGAAAGTATATTCCCCAGAGGGAACTTGGTTTTTGGTGTTCTGCATGTGGGTTTTGTGCTTTTTGATTTCTAGAGCCATGTGAATTGCAAGTCTTGGTTTACTGCATAATATTATCATAAATTGTGGTTGTTTGCATTACGAAGGTGCGTCACATTATTCTTACCTGATGGAAGGTGTATTTTAACCTGCTCCTTAGGGACGTAATACCTTGACAGTACGAGTACCTGGCAAAATTCCTGTCATTTCACTTGGAGATGCTGACATGTTATCAACCCTTTGGAGACTGCACTGTATAATGTGAAGACTGTATAGTTTTTGGTTTCACTGCTTTCTGTTCTTCATCTGCAGTAGAAATTTTACATCTTGGCTGTTTTTATTTTATCTTATACACTATGTGAATCCCATTCAGCAGCTCTTTACCCTTGGAGCATCTCCGTGTTCTCAGTGGTACCATATCCAGGGCATCACAGACTGGTTGAGGTTGGAAGGGACCCTTGGAGAGCATCTAGTCCAACCCCACCACATTCCACCAGGGACACACTCCTTTCCTGCCTCTCCCCATAGGGTTCTACCTATGACCAGTCAGGCAGATATCACTGTCTTTTAAACATAGTTAGCTCACTCCACACTGCAGATAAGGGCACTTTCAGTTTACGACAGAATCATTTTGGCACTTTTTTTTTTTTTTGATTTATTGAGGTTAGTAAAGGTTATTAAGGTTATGATAAGGTTAATGGCCGACCATAGCAGTTAAAAATCACTGCTAGGGAGCTTGTTTGAATCCAGTATTCCTGGCCCTGTGCACACCTGCCCTGGCTGACACTTTTACATTTGTTTTTTGCAACCAGTAGACTGAGTAAAGAAGTCAGGTTTTTAATACTAAATGTTCTGGAAAATGAACAGCTTGACATGCTATAGATATGTGCGTTTATTTATATTTTTTTCCCTCTAAATTCTGTTCAAGGCTTATTTGACCATAAACAGTTTTTGATGAGTTGAGCCTAAACTGGACCTTTGAAGATACCTTATCTTGCAATATTTTCAAAATTATTCAAATTATTCAAATTCAAAATTATTCAAATATATTGCCAATGTCTGTTCACAGTTGCCCCTGACCACCCTCCCAAGTAGTGTCCTGAGCACATTTCCTCCTCCTGTCTCCCCTAAAAGAACCACTGCTGCACCAGCCTCCTCTCCCACGTGAGGTGGTGCCTCCCTGCGCTGCTCCCCACAAAGCAATAAGAAGCACCTCATCTTCTTGCAAGATGCCTCACGTTGACGGCTGCTCAGCTGCCTCACGTTCCTCTCCACCTGCTCGCTGTTAATGGACCTTCAGAGCCAGCACTAAATGAGGGCATTAATAAAAGTTGTTCTGTGAACTGCTCCGGGTCCTTTAAAGGCTGAGAGTGGCCGGCCTGAGGGTTGGTGTCTTCACAAAGTGCGGCAGCAGCGCGGCCCCTTGCAGCTACCTTGAGCGCTGGGGGGGTCATTAGTGAAAGCCACAAGCAATAAGGTAATTATTTTTGAAATGCTGCAGTTACAAAGGACTAAAGTAGGGAAAATTGGATCTTTTAATACAAGAAAAAACCCTAGTGGAGGCTAACCGACTAAGGTAAAAATTGCTCTATTTCTTGGATGAATCCATTGTTAAAGGAAATCTTTGATTATGGTACCTTATGTATTGAATGTAAGCCACTTTCTGATACTAAAATGAAATGAAAGGTTACTTCATTATCTATTTTGTAATTTACTTTATAAATAAAGAGTAAAGCTTCCATGTGTGGTGTTGTCTAGATTTTGTTACATTCAGGCTCCAAAGATGCAGCTCCTGTATCACTACATGTGAGTGAGTGACACCTCCTGCAGCATCACAAAGCAATATTGAGAAAGAGATGGTAGGGCGAGAAGAGAGGCCGAGGAACAAAATTCCTCAGCTTCAATACTGGTGAAAAATCAACAAAGCTGCTTTTTCTACGGAGGACTCTGCCCTAGAATCCATGCATGGGTGTTGCTTTTCCCTTTCAAACACAAACTGCTTCAACACGGAGCTTCTGTCCGTGTTCGCTGAAGGTGGTTAGAACTACTCAGTTCTCTCTCTGCTGGGAGATGTGCTCAGTGTGGGTTAATGTAATTGAACTGCTCAAAGGATGATACTTTGGTAACCTTGTAGTCTTTCTCTCGTCCTTTCCCAATGAAAATAACTTTGAGTAGTTTGGCCTCTTCTTCGCATTTCTGCAAAACGCGATGCAGGAAGCGAGCTGCTTGCCTAGGCGAGGGCAGCAGGAGGCGGGATGCGGCCTCGAGCCTGTGTGTGAACAGAACTGCAGCTCATCTTTCTGCCGCTCAGTGAATGCACTATTAAATACAACTCAGCTGGCCTGCTCAAGAATAAAGATGAGGCAATTCTCCACATTTATAGCAATATGGATCCTGTGACTAATTCATGTGTGGGGGCTCAAAAAGCCACTGGACAGACTGACAGAAATCAGCAGAGATTCACTGCTTAGAAGACCTCACATCTCTGGCTGCAGGGAGGCAGAGCTCCTACCTGCTGCTGGGGCCAGCGCCAGAGCTGCCGCCCTGGGCAAGACGCTGTCGCAGGAGAGAGGGGCTGGACATCACATTTTACCAAGTTATTATTATTATTTAAACCTTTACGATTTTGTCCTGCTGCTACTTTCTAGATTCTCAGCTGAAGCGGCAGTACCTCACTTTCTGTTTTTCATTGATGGTTCCTGTTGTGACTAAATTGCTGCTTTCTGGATGCTCAACATGCCAAAGGTTGGGCTCTTTCACCTAGGAGAGGCTTCCTCCCTCCTTCCCCACCAGGACCGTCTACACCAACCCTAGCAGGCCTTAAACTCTACCCCTGAGAGCAGCTTTAGCCCAGATCTCCCCCCTTTCTCTAAGCTCCAGTTTTGTAGAACTGGACTATCTCTTTACACACAAGGAATGTGAACGACAGTTAGAAAGAAGTTATTGACTGGCGTCCTGAAAATCTTTACTGTATAATTACCACAAAGAGGTGCAGCAGCACCCTGGCTGCTGCAGGTGCAAGCTGCATCCCAGGATGGCAGCTTGTCTTAATGTTTCTGCAGGGAATAAATGAACAACAACTCTTGGCCCCAGGCAGCAGCTCTAGGGTTACCAGGTGAAGGTCTGGGAAAAAATGCTCAACCTTCTCGCAACCTGGGCTGTTCTTTCAAAAAATGTGTTCTAAGGTACTTGGCAAGGTACCTTTCACACTTTCATTCCTTGGGAGACTGAAAGCAGGAGAGATTTTTGAAAAACTTCCAAGTGCTTACCAAAATTTCTTTAAGGACAAACCAACTTTACTAAAACACTATTTTATTAGAAATAAACATCAGCAGCAATGATGCCAGGCTTTCTGTTTACAGCTTTTCCAAACCTGTTCTCTATAAAACTGAAGTTGTATAGATGGAGACTTTTTAGGTTATTCAATCATTTTAAAAGGCAACTCAGAATGAGTTAATAGCCAGGGAGAGTACGCTGATAAAATATTAATTTTTTACAAAAATGTATACATCCCTGAATGCAGTCAGATCAAGTCTCACTTCTCAGTTTCTTTTGCTCTCTGATAATCAGGGGTTTCAAACAAGACCATATTCCTACTCCTAAATTGTCAAGAAAAAACATACATGAGGTGCAAGAGATTTACATGAAAGTAATATCTGTATTTACAAAAACAGCATTCTCATATATAGTGCAAGAAAATTGGAGTCTTATTATTCACTTTCATTTCCTTTTAAGTCTGCTTTCACCTCGTTCTCTTTTAGAAAGCTTCCCATCCTGCTACAGAAATAAGTATATTTAAGATAAGCACTTAACTATTTGACTAAGGAGAATGCAGATTTGGTCTGAACAATATTATACCATTTTATACAGTAGTATAGTGGCCCCTGTAACATAACATCCTCTGTACTTATACTCTATGAAATCTAGTGAAGCATAAAAGGAATGTTAAAAGTAATTAAGAGTCTTCTCCCTAATCAAGAGTGTTTATGAACCAACATTAAATAGTTTGTCATCATATAGGATACATGGAAAGAAAACTGTATCTAGCTTTGTATTTGCATTGCAACATAATCATTCTGCTTGTAAAACATCTAAACAAAATAGCAACCTAAATATGTTTTGCAGCATTTATCCAAATAAAAGCAAATCCTGCAAAGAGATTTTTAAAAGTCTGAATTCAGACAGTTGCCACATTCACAAATACTGTCCATTCACATACATTTGGATTTGCAAGTTAAAATTTTGGACAAATTTGTTTTAAATGGGTACCACTACTGTCTCCTCACAGAAAAGGACCTTGCCATTTACACCAATTAAAGGTTTTTTACTTCAGTAAAGTGGGCTAGTTCATCTATACGAGAAAGTGATGTGAAGCAAAACTGAGCCTCCTACTGTTACTGTCTGCAGAAGACACGCTTGGTACTTGCAGATCTCGAGACAAAGAGATTCTAACACAGAAATGCTTCTCAAGAGCCATGGAGAAGACATACCAGGAATGCAACTGGGTAATGCAAAAAAAAGCTTAGTTTTCTCATGCTAAGGGGCTGCTGGCTAAGGAAATGTGAAGAGCTGATGTGCTAATTAATAAAAGCAGCCCAATGGGGACAGGCCAACAGCGCATGTGACATGCAGGACAGGCCGATTCCATCACACTAAATCTCAATGGAAGGCTGTATCTGCTACAGGTCTCCTCTCCATTTGAAAATACAGCATCAGAAGACACACGTCAGGTTGCCATCTCCTGCAGATGCTGCTGGACCTGCAGCAGAACAGATGACAATACAAGTAACTGATACTGTCACCAAAACATCAACAGCTAAAGATAACCGTGTAAGGTGAAAGGCTACCTACCACCTTAATGTCTGGCCTCCTGTTTTTCTTCTCATTCAGACACTGACTGGCAACTGAATACATTTTGTCAACTGAAGCAGCATCCCAGTCACTCATCTTTTCATCAACATAAGCCTCAATAGTTGTTTCCTCATCTTCAATTTCATCTTTGATACCTAACTGCAAGATAATTCAAATTGTAAGCACCTGAAGATCATACAATCCATACTAACATTTTGCAAGCTTGCTTGGGGATGCTGTTTTCTTCTCCATTCTTGTAGATGGAGAACGACATTCTCTGTGCAACAGCATTAGAATTCAACGACATTATTTGCAGAAAACAGCCTCCAAGACTATAAATGGAAAATACAGATTTACTGTATATATTATCGTTATTTCTCAGTTCATGCAAAATTGCAAAGCAATTCTTTAAACTGCATCACTGAGCCATCATTTTCATCCAGTTAACAGCTCAGCAGTTTCTTAGCATTGCATCTTTTTAAGAAGTGTGCCCAATAAAGTATTTATGTTTATTGAAAAGAAAAAAAACCCACACATAAGCAAGCTGAAGTGTGAGTAACTTTGTGTCGACTTTACAAAGCTCTTTACACAGAAAAAAGGGACAATCACCTCACATCCAGAACTCTCCAGGGTTACTATACAAGGCATTTGCACATTATTAGTGAAGTTGGAAAAGACTGGAACTGATACAGGAATGACAAGAAGCATGAAAACCGAGATGAATACTATTAAAAGTGTTCTTATGAGAAGAGAAACTTTAAGGGTATATGGATAAAACAGGAATACAACAATAAAGCTTTATATCATCACAGGGAGAGGCAGTACCAGGGAGAACTAGAATATTATATTACAAGGATAAACTTTACGACTGGAACAGCAGAAATGAAATGAAATACAGTAGTACCAAGTATATGGCCATGAGTTGGAATTAGTACAAAGAACCTTTATTATAAATTGCAAGCAGTTGAGCTTCAAGAGACAGGATACTGAGAAACAACATAATTTACTAGCTGATTACAGGACACAATATGCCAAGAACAAAAGCTGCCTGTAAAAAAAGACAAATGTGTGTAGAGGGCAGGTTCCCAACAGGAATGAATACTGCCAATAAGGAAATGTTGGAGTCAAGACATCAACATAAGTAGTCTTGTCATCATATTGAAGAGATGCAGAGTGGAAGCACTGAAGAGAAGTTCTAGAATTAGAATAACCACAAAGACAGATAATAATAATATATAATATAAATTACAATATAAACAACAGAAATCTAGCTTGTAGGGAACTGTAAAAATCTGCAGAAAGAGGGATTTTAAAATAAACATTAAGGAATGAACAGTTGGCTCAGTGAAGAAATGAAGATTTCTGCCGACTTCTAAAATACTGCATTGTCTCAAAACTTGCTGGCTGCCTATGATTCTATATAAAGGAATCTGTGTGGGGTCAGACTGGGGACATGGGTGCAGGTAAAAGAAAATACCAGTAATTGCGGATCCCTGTTTTCATCTACTGGTGGAAGACCTGTTATTATTTCTAGTAGGACCTAGAAGAGAAACAGAAGAGAGGCATGCTGTAACTCTTAGCATCTGTAGCATTTGGAGGTGGGGGGGGGGGGGAAAGGGAACCCTCTATACGACTGATTTTTTTTCCTGTTCTTTCTACCTTTATTTTCATTATCACTGTTCAAAAAGAAAACAATGTTGTGTATTACTTCAAATTACACCTAACTAAAACCTGGCGTGTTGTTTTGCTCTAGTCTTTCATACACAAATTCACATTTTAACAGAATGGTTGCTTATCTTAGCAACCTTTATTCAACATCTTCAAATGCCTTAAAAGTAAAGCAAAAAGGTTTAAGGTTTACAGAAACTATTCGAAGTGCATGTTGTGGGAGGGGAAGAAGGTGTGCAAAAAGTAAATGATAGATCAGAGTGCCTTGTTCAACTGCAAGTTTTCATTTACAGAATTTTCAATCGTTTACAGAATGAAGTCTTCTACCGTTTCCCACGTGCTACTTACTACTCCAAAACTGAAGATATCCGACTTGGGGGTTATTTCTCCCCGCAGCGCCTCGGGGGCCATATAGGCTGCAGTTCCAACAACTCTGTCCGTCAGGATAGTTCGAGTGAATGTTACAGATGCTCTTGCAAGTCCAAAGTCGGAAATTTTAGGCATGTAAGTATCAGTTAGCAAGATATTTGCACTGAGAAGGAAAGAAAACAAAACGGTTGCTTTCCAAAACACGACAGTAACTAGGCTTTCTAACACATAAACAGTTCTTCAGCAATCAAATGCAAAGTGCTACTTTGATAGTTTCTCAAAATTTAAGATAAGTATTCACACAACAAGAAATACAAGCGCAAACTTTGTTGAAAATTGCTCAATTTCAAAACAAATTGCTCTAAGTATAAATCCAATACTGTCTGTCTGGGAGACAAGATTCCCACACAGCTTTTCTTGTGCATGTAAAAAAAAAAAAAAAAATTTTTAAGTCTTTTAAGCAGCATAATATATAATACTTGATCTTGATAAACTGGTATTACATCACAACAGATTTTTTCCCCATCTAAATGTTTATCCAGGACCAATAAAAGACAGTTTTATAACTATTATCCTACACAAAGTCAACTATTCCTCACTTGAAAGAGGAGAAGAATATATATTAAGGCTGGAATAATTAACTTGCTGTGCTTCTACTTCATCCTCATTTTTTTTACTGCTTCTACAGAAAAGCTAAAGAATTTGAGTATTCTAAAAGAAAGTTCGTATCTAAAACATGGAAATGTGATGAATTACAACCTAGATCCTTCTATTGCTTTTATCTCAAAGCACTGGAAACAATATTAAAAACATCTGACAATTTATGTAATCTTTGTCATTTTCGGACCCTTTTACTGGAACCATAAGCAAATCACACACTCAACTACAACATACAATGCTTCTTACAGATTTTATTCCTCTCTTCTCTTTCCTGTTTGCCAAACCTTCTAAACAAAATTATCACAGCTGTAAGTTATAAAAGATCTGTTAGGACTGCTGTAAAAAAGCCCTGAATATGTGATCATTGCAGAAGGCCAAACTTCTGTTAAAGAACCATCCAACAACTGGTCTCATATTTCGAGCTCAGCCCCTACATTCACAGCTTCAGAAATCTTTGCTTTTCGACTTGAAGAGACAAGCCCCAAAGAGGGATCACATTCGGACACAGCACAGAGAGCACAGCAGAAGGAAGTTTACTGCAACTGTTAGACTTCCAAAAATAAATCAACTATCTCCTGTGCATAAACAACAAAAAGTTATGGGGAATTCTGAAGATACCAAGATGATCATTTCTGAAAATGAAACGTCTCTAATGTCCACATCAGTGTTCCTAGTGCCAGCAGGGTTACCAAGTGTCTCTGCGTGTCACGTGTAGAGATAAATGAAGAATGCAGTAAAGTTTCTCAGATATTTCTTCATTTTCTCCCCAAGTGGCAGCACTATGAATAGCACCTACCATACAAACTCATTCAACCACTCATAGTGCAAGAGGCTGCAAAAGAGGAAGCAAAGAGCAATACTGCAATATGATCAACTCACAGCAGTTAGAAGGGTAGAGGAGCGCTAGGTAAGAGACGATGTCACTTCCACTCTCTTGTCCAGTGGCTTAAGCAGGGAAGGAAGAAGAAACAGGAGCTCTCAAAGCAGCAAGCACATTTCATGAGACCTGAAGCACAAATCACCTGGTCTTTCCTGATGCATTGGAAGGTCACAAAACCTAAGCCATATAGGTAATAAATGGAATGCTAGAAGCCAGAAAGGTATTTACATACTGATCCATAACATCAAATTCCTTCCACTTACACTTGTTCTTAACCTAGAGAAGGAATATGGCATCTGAAAACTTCTTTAAACCTTTGGACTGATTTGGTATTTCAAAAAGATGCAAACTGCTGCCAGGAGGCAGAGAAGAGGACACACACAAAACACTCTTGTTCTGAGCTCTGATATCCCTCCAAAATTTCTATTGCAACAAGTATGTGAACATACATTAACCCTGAAAAGACCTAAACTTCATAAATATGATAAGTCAGTTTAATGTCTTTGTAATATGTAACAGTAAATCAAGTAGACATTCAGAAGAAATGTTCTAGCAATTTTTTTTTAAAAGGTTTTTTTAACTTAAAAATTCCCCATTTATAAAGCCACTGTGTTCTCTTAAAGGGGCTTTTTTGTAAGCAGCAGCTCCAAAAAATTCCTGGGTGTTCTCACAGTCCTCAAGTAACTATGTGATAGTGGGAGATCACAACAGCTTCATAACTATCTTTATAACTGCATACTGATGCTGTCCTTGGGGCACAGGCAAGATTAGCACGATAGGCTTCATTTACAGAACAGATTGTGTCCTTGGCTGAAACAATCATTATTTCAGTGTCTTCTCTAAAATTACTTTATCAGGGAAAGAAAAAATGTGCAGTGACGGTCAGCAGCTGTTACCTTTTAACATCTCGGTGAATATGATTATTTTCATGCAAAAAGTTGATGCCATTTGCTGTACCTTGAGCAATTTTACATCTTGTTTTCCAAGGAATTGGTGGAGTGCCATCCTTTAATTAGGGGAGAGAAGTGCAAATACAAACATGAAAAATCTACTAAATACCTATACATATAAAAATATATACATTAAAGTACATTAGGCCAGACTTTGAGGCAATTAAAGATGTAGGCAGATGGCTGCCTGCTTTTCAAAAACCTATTAAAGATACCTTCATATCAACTGAAACTTAGTGGAAAATACAAACCAGGACATTCAGCACTCGTTTTTTTACCTTCTGGACCTCAAATCAGAAAATACTGTGGTTACTGAGCCAATTGATAGCTCTAAAACTGATTTCGGCAATTCAAGAAAAAACAAGCGAACAAAAAAACTCATCTTGAAGGAAAAATACAAAACAAAACAAACACCAAGGTAAACAAAAAACCTCCACTGTCTGTAATACTCAAGACAGATGATACTGAAAACAGAAGCCAGGGGAGGATCATCATGGAATCATAGAATGCCGAAGGTTGGAAGGGACCTCAGAGGTCATCGAGTCCAACCCCCCTGCACACGCAGGGTCACCCAGAGCACGGGGCACAGGGCTGCATCCAAGCGGGTTTGGAAGATCTCCAAAGAAGGAGACTCCACAACCTCTCTGGGCAGCCTGTTCCAGTCCTTTGTCACCCTCACAGTGAAGAAATGCTTCCTTAAGTTCCTGTGGAACTTCCGGTGCTTCAGTTTGAAGCCATTTCCTCTAGTCCTGTCACTGGCCACCACTGAAAAGAGGCCGCCCCCCTCCTCCTCACTGCCTCCCTTGAGGTATTTATACACGCTGATCAGGTCCCCCCTCAGCCTTCTCTTCTCCAGGCTGAACAGGCCCAGCTCTCTCAGCCTTTGCTCATAGGGCAGATGTTCCAGGCCTCTGATCATCCTGGTAGCCCTGCGCTGGACTCTCTCCAGCAGCTCCACATCCCTCTTGTCCTGGGGAGCCCAGAACTGGACGCAGTACTCCAGATGTGGCCTCACCAGGGCTGAGTAGAGGGGAATGATCACTTCCCTCGACCTGCTGGAGACGCTCTTCTTAATGCACCCCAGGATCCCGTTGGCCTTCTTGGCCACCAGGGCACACTGCTGCCTCATGGTCAACTTGTCGTCCACCATGACACCCAGGTCCCTCTCTGTGGGGCTGCTCTCCAGCAGGTCCACCCCTAATCTGTACTGGTGTCCAGGGTTATTCCTCCCCAAGTGCAGGACCCTGCACTTGCCCCTGTTGAACCTCATGAGGTTTCTCGCCGCCCAGTCCTCCAGTCTGTCCAGGTCCCTCTGGATGGCAGCACAGCCCTCAGGGCTATGAGCTACTCCACCCAGTTTGGTGTCGTCAGCAAACTTGCTGAGGGAGCACTCCAGCCCTTCATCCAGGTCGTTAATGAATAAGTTGAACAGGACCGGACCGAGAACTGACCCCTGGGGGACACCACTAAGTACAGGCCTCCAGCTGGACTCCGCACCATTGACAACCACTCTCTGCACCCTGCCACTGAGCCAATTCCTAATCCACCTCCCTGTCCACTCATCTATCCCACACCTTTGGAGCTTGCCCAGGAGGATGCTGTGAGGGACAGTGTCAAGTTACAACACTGTTACAGTTATTCATCAGTTACATCAGATTCATCAGTTACAACACTGCTGAATCTATTCTCATTCTGCTTGCGGCCACTTAATATCAGCTATAAACTGATACAGACCCTGAATCTTACACAGCTGTAGTCATTTCTTCAGTGCAGCAATTTCCAGGCCTTTCCCCACCCACTGCTCCTTGTTCCAGCAACACTTGAAAGGTTTCTAAGTATTTTTCAGCCTAATCAGTTCCCTAATTGATCTCTCTCTGCAACTTCTACTTGTTCCTGTACAAGAGAAGATCAGTACAAAAAATGGTGTACAGCTAGCACCAGTCCAAAATGCTTATCAGGTTACAGCCTTACATATTTCTCCTGATTAGAACACAAGTGTTTTTGGAATCCCTTTAACATGGACACCCATTCACTAGGTTAAGTCTGGCTTACTACTGGTATTGTGCCAGGTGACAGTTGCCTCTACCAAAACACAGGCAGAAAATATTTTATTTACACAAAATACTATAGCAAAATCAGTATTTAACATTTGTTTAGGTCCTGCAGAAACTGAAACATAGACTCTGAACATCATGTTAGAATTGGTAATCACAAGGGCAGTGAAGAGAAAGCAAATTGATAACTCATACTATACGGGTAGCCTGTTTTGATTAAGGAACATTGGGTCTAAAATATTTGTATATGAAAATTAATATTAATACATCTTATGTGAATATAAAATGCTTTATCATAATGGTCTTGCTCCCGGAACACAGTAGTTAACCAGAATTTTATGGCTGCTACAGCTGATCACTCTTTCACAGACAATTACATAAATACCTTTAGCTCAAGAGAACAAGTTACTCAGAAACTAACATGGATTTTACTCACCAGGCAAGCGAGTCTGTCCAGCAACGAGCCATTGGGCATGTACTCGTAAACCAGGCACGGCAGAGCCCCATCACTGGAGAAGCCCAGCAGCTCCACTAGATTCTCATGCCGACAACTATGGCAACAAAACTACTCATCAGATATGTGTGCAACACTCCCAGTATTTGAGGAAGAGAGCAGCACGTGGAATTTAATCCTCAATTTCCAAGTTGCAGCCCTGGTGCATACAGTTACCACCTAGGTATTTGCACAGGTGCATTTGCATGAACAAAACACAATCACACTTTATATGAAACATTTTCACTTAGTATGAAAACGGTTACCTGTGTCAGAGACACAAATAAGAATCAGAGTAATAAACATGCTACATCTGCCAAATTAGGTTCCCAGAGAAACCCCTAACACTGTATGACATTTGTACTCACTTTGCCATCATTTTTATTTCTTGATCAAATTGCTCTTTCAACTCTTGAGCACTAACATCAACCATCTGCAAAAAGAAACGATCTGACATTAATATTGACATCCACACTAAAATGCAAGCTTGTTCACCAAAAGATTTCTAAACCTTACTTTCAATTAGTTAAATATATCAGCTACGTAACTGCTCACCATAGTTTTTACAGAATAATAAAGTACCAGCAGACTATTTTTAATTCCTTGGAATATGACATTATTGGACAAACTGATCCAGTACCAGCAGAGTCGTTAGCTTAGTGTTTTATCTAACTGTTCTTACTTATAGTTACAAAAAGTAATCATTTACAGAAAGCATCTACTATGAAGACTAAAATCCTATGATAACTTACATTCAGCCTGTGAATCACTACCTAGGTGTATCGGAATAAACTTCAGGGGAGAAAACTCCCCAGTGACACTTCCCAATTAACACGCCCTGACTGGAGGTGAGGTGTAGAGCAGGCCACAGGAAGGAGCAATGCAGAGCAGGTAACACTTTTTCGGTGGTGGGACTCTGGCAAGAGGCTCTCAACCTAGCTAAAGTTAAAATGTGACACTTCCTGAAGTGTGGCACTAAGTCCACAGATAAGCAATTCTATACTATAGGGCATGCAGTCATCAAAAAAAAAAAAGTACACCCAAGACAACTCACAGCAGCAAGTTTCTTGACAGCCACGTTTCTGCCATTGATGTAGCCTTTGAACACAACTCCAAAGCCACCTTCTCCCAGTTTATTACCTCCAGCTGATTCTGGCCGTTCATCAAAATTATTTGTAACACTTTCCAACTCATGAAACCTAAAACTGTGGAGATCTAAAAAACATTTTTACCATTTAGCACAGAAGCATGATTTCATCATTTGGAACAACTCAATCAAACAGATTCTCCCTCTGTTTCAGTTCTATTAATCCCAAAATTCATCACCAAATAAATAGTGACACAGTGGAACCCTCCTTCCAGATTCATCATGAAGGTATCGGAGGAAAAGAAAAGCAGGTGAATTATGTGAGCTCTAGGAAGGTAAGAATAGACCAAACACTTACCTAAAGTGTTTTCCTACCCTCCAACAGCTTGATCCAAGTACTTTTAAGTTAAAAATGATGCTTCTCTATGGAGGAGGAACTATCAAAAGCTTGCCCACCTCCCTCATGAGCCCATATAGATTTTTAGCAACCACAGAGTTGCTTACATCATGTCCTTTAGCATGAAATAAATTCCATGAAGAATCACCGACCACCTCCCCTCTTTTTCCTTTTTTTTTTTTTTTTTTTTTTTTTTTCTTTCTTTCCTTCCCTCCCCCTTGAAACCTGCAACCTTAATTTGATATTGCCCAATTCCTGTATCAGAGGAGGCAGTAAAGGGTCAATTTCTATTCTCTCCTTCTGTGCTTGTAATGGTATTAGAAGGTTCTGGAGGTTGCACCTCCCTTCAGTTATCTTTCCTCTAGGCTTCTTGGTCACTCCTCATATGCAAGATCCACCTTTAAGCAGGTGATACTACAACAGTCCACAAAATCAGTATTGAAAGAAGGCAACAGGATTGGGTGCAGCACAAAATAAGATTAAACTTAACTAGTTAATAACTAATAATTAACTAATACAAAACTAATACAAAAGTATTTAATCACAATAGCCTACTTAATGGCAAAGCACACTTCACTTTTTGATCTGTGTTGCCACTGGCCACGTTCAGAGTCACACAGCACAACCATAAACAGAGATGCTCAATGCATGGTGGCACAGTCTCAGCAAAACACTTGTTGCCCTAATATCTTGCTATGAATTTCACATGGAATTGTCACCATATCAGCAAAAGAGATTGTACTTCAACTTCACCATACTCTGCACCTACCTCTGTTATTAGACTGGGAGCTGCTATTCTCTTGACTTATGTAAGAAGGAGCTGAAGGCTGTTTCTCAGTATTCGGAGCTAAAACTGGCATTACAGATGCCACTTGCTTTTCCTGCACAGGCACTTGTTTCTCAGGCAGTTGCTTCTCATGGATAGGCAAGTTTTTCTGTGAAGAAGGAGGTAATGTAACTTCTTCTGCCATCCTTACAGCTTCTGAAAATGGAATTTTAAAAAAGTGTTGGGTTTTTTTTGATTCTTGATATAATTAATGCAAACATTTATTCAGTTTAGGAAACATATAATCTTTGGGAAATATTTTATTCTGCCTATGTGTATAGAACTCTATTTAAATTTGTAACACTAAACAATTTATTTAAAACTGTTATTAAGTTTATTATGTCTAGTGTAAAATACAACTGTGCCGCTCATTTGGAGCTAATTCTTTATGATTTTCAATCTACTGCAAAGCTGTTTAACAACTTCAAAAACTGAAAACACTGTACAAAGCATAGCTGGGTAGCACTAACCTGGAAGCAAAAGTCGTGCTGGTGCCAGGAATTGATTCCTAATCAGCAGATCCACAAGGTCACCAACTGTACAGTTTGTTGTTCCCCAGTCATAGAGTAACTCACAGGTAGGGCTCTTTCCCATTTGTACAAGTGCCTCAAATCTCCTGAAAAAGATTACATTAAAACATTTTAAATGCAGACTATTTGAAAATACATACTAAAGCAACAACAAAAGAGGTTTAAACTCAGGTAAGATATCCATCAACATCTGGCTTCATCTACAATCCATAAGGTTTCAGCAGTTTCTTTAGACACACTACATCTGCATACAGGACTAACACTTGTGCCCTCTCATCTATAAGACAGCACATGAGTAACTTGTATTTTTCTCCTTTTGGGCCTTCACACTTCATTTTGAACAATAATTGGGAAGAAATTGAGATCTATTATTCTGATGGAATCATTATTATTCTGGAAATGATATAAAAAATGAAAGCAAATGAAAATGTAATGGTAAGATCACAAGGCTGTAAATCCAAGATGACAGTTCAAATCACATAACTTTTAACACAGCTTGAAGATCCAATAAAGTCTTTAAGCAACAAAAGGTTAGCAAAACGTTGTTAATATTGCATTTTATTTTAATATGCTGATTTCTGGCCTCAGGCTCCCTCCATTTCTGAGATTTGGTGTTTATTTATTTATTTAATGGGGAAGATGTCTTCTGTGGATCAAAGATTATGGTCCAGTTACTTGTCTTTGCTGTTCATGTCTAGAAGTGCCCAGTGAGATCAATGTTTTAAACCACTGGTACAGAAAGTTACACAGTTAAGCCCAGTTAGCCAGTGCTTAACTACAAATATTTATTTCCAGGGCTCTCATTAATTAATGTCCTTCGCCTTTTATCTAGCTTGTCTGAAAACTAAACTATAGCACGCTCAGGACTCACAGTTTTGAGCTCCCTAAGGAAACAGTGCTCTAAGGTCAGCTGTAAGAGCACTTATGGGCAGGCAGATGGCAAGAGGTTGCAAGGTGAGGGCTGTGACGTATATGCTAAGCTAAGTTAACCAGGCTGTGCCACAGTGCCTTCCACACCAGACCTGAGATGCATTTGGTTGTATCTGCTTTCTCCAGAGGGCTCGCTTATATCCACGGCCAACCTCTTCCACCCTTCCTGGGGATCCACAAAGTCGGCCAGCTGCCTCACCAGGCCGTAGCCAAGGCAGCGCACGTAGGTCGAGGCCGTGACGCTCTTGCTCATGTCCGGGCCCTTGGCGAAACACGAACTTGTCAGCGACTTTG
>NW_020455943.1:2270879-2276497 GCF_003342845.1 Nothoprocta perdicaria
CCCCCCTTACTCTTTCTCGGGGCGCCGCTCCCCCTTTAAGAGGCAGTGACGCAACGCTGACGTCGCCAACCGCCCCGAGACGCAGTACGCCCGCTCCCTCCGCCCCCGTCCATCCCTACGTGGCTTTCCCATTGGCTGCGCCTCCTGCGGAACGTGCCACGGCGAGCAAGGAGCGCGGGGGGAGCAGGAAGCTCTTTGTGGGCTTGCCTGGTGGAGTTGGCAGCGACTGTGCGCACGGCGGCCCCTGCGGGCGCCCCCGCGCTGGTGGCGCCTCCTGGCGGGCGGGTGGTCGGGCCAGGCTGGGTGGGGGGGGCGCGCTCGGCGCTAGCCCCGCCCCTCCTTCTCCCCCCCTCCCGTCAGCGGAGCCGTTAACGGTTCCCGTAACGCCCCCTCCCGAGCGTCCTTTCCGTAGTAACTCGTAGTCTGCCCTCTCTTTTCTTTTTCTCTTTTTTTCTTTTTTTCCCCTTTTTTCTTTCTTTCGTTTTTCTTTTTTTTTTCTTTCTTTTTTTTTCTTTTTTCTTTTTTTTTCTTTTTTTCTTTTTTTTCTTTTTTTTCCCCCCCTTTTTTCGTTCCAGGTCGGATGGTCCCCACAGGGCCATGCTCCCTTCCTTCACTTACGTGACCGATCACCTCGGCTTCCGCGGCACCATAAAAACCGCGCCTGGCGACTTCGTGGTGACGGAGATGGAGGCGCCCGCACAGGAGCCCGGCGAAGCGCCCTTAGCGCAAGGCTGCCCGTGCCCGCAGCAGCCCAAAAAGCCGAGAGCAGCCCCCGATGCCCCCCACGCCGGCCCTGCCGCCCTGCCGCGGCCTGCCGAGCCCAGCCTGGCGCGGGCAGGGTGCTGCTTGGCATCGCTGCGCTGCGGGAGCCACCCTGAGCCCACGCTTAGCCCCGGGGAAGCCAATACATTGGACTCCCTGCTAGGAAAGCCCCTGAGCGAGCTGCTTAATCAGTTTGCTTGTGAGCTGCAGGCTGCCTGGGACTCGGCGGATGGGTCTGATGGCAGCACTCGGGAGTTCTCGCTGGGGCCTGTGCTGGACAAGAAGAAGCGAGCTGCTTTGCACAGTGCCATCAGGCAGGAGTTCCCCTTTCTGGTCGCTGTCACAAAAGGCAGTGAAATGACGGTGCGAGGAAATGCTGATTACAAAGAACTCTGTCAGTTAGTGAGTGAAAAGGAGGCGAAGGATTTCTTTAAATTTTTAGACGCAAAGTTGGAGAACTCCACGTTTTCCTTTGAGCCTGATGGGAACAAAGAGCACAGAAAAGCAATTCACCACTTTATCAGTAGAAAGTTTGGAAAACTCCTAGAAACAAAGTCTTTCACTGTAACCAATGTAAATGATCAGCCAAATATGTCAATAATAGTAAGATTTAGAGAAAGAAGTTGGTCCAAGAAAAGACCTATTGGTGGTCTCCAGGAAAACCAAGAACTTTACACAGGTAAATACTAGGTTTTTAATGAAACTATCAAATATTATGTTCGTTTGTAAGAGCGAGCCTCAGAATCATTTTTTTTTTCCAATGGTATATGGGCCTAGTTCATAGTTTGTTTCTGCCCAAATAAACCACCATTAATTCAGTGAAGCTGCATCACTGGAGAATAAGTATGACCCAGGTGAACAAAGTTCCTGCAGTGTTTTCCAAAAGCTGTTCAGTGGGAATGGTTGCAGTTCTTTCAGCTGTAGCATTTGCTCTGTGTTACTCTATGCATGCTTGTTTTCCCTTGAAAGTAAGTGGGGGGTTTTAGAATTCAGAGTTTAGAATGCATTTAGATGTTGGACAGCTTGGTAAAAGGCAGATCTGATTTATGATCTCATTACTTCAAGTGGTTCATTTCTAGTACGTGGAATGTTTCTAGCATTAAGTTGACACATAAATTGTAGCATTGAATTGCATTTTATCAAGTCCTGATTTTAAAGACGTGGTTTCTGGTAACTGTAAGAGCTTCATTTATTTTCTATTCTGAAGAAGTCTTATTTATTTTGGGCGCCTATGAGAGGAAACAGGGTGAGAAGACACAATTTCTCGGCAGTTTCCATCACCTTACACTTTGAGAGAAGAACTCTGTCCCTCAGTCAGAACAGGGCACCTGGGTAATTTAGAAATGTAGATTTGCAATAATTCTAAAATGATTGTTTCAGCTTTCACCCTTCAGAAAGAAAATCTGGAGACACTAGAAGCAATCGGTTTCTTGGCTTCTGAACTTGGCATCCTTGCTTCGGACTTCAGTTACACTGGCATCAAAGATAAGAAGGCTATTACTTACCAGCCTATGGTTGTGAAGAAGGTGACTCCTGAGAGGTACTAAAAATCTAGACGTATTCACTATAGGGCATATTTTTATGCGTAAATAGATACAGAAGGATCTACTGAAATGTTCTTATTACAGTGTCTTCCCAAGCTAGAGTCCAGCAGCAACAGCTTTTCTGCCATTTAATGTATTTGGCGCTAAAGGTACATGCAGGTCAGTAGTGAGGTGCCTCAGCATGGGAATTTAAAGAAAGTTTACTGCTCTGTTTTAGGGAGATTCTCTTTCCTTTAGGATGGACTAAAGGACAAGCATACAGTGTCAAGAATATACAGTTTGAAAGAATATATTGCCTGTTCATAATGTTGATCAGAAAGAGTTAGTTAATAGGGGATGGGAAGGCTCAGGAGCTTTTAACTGTCAGAGCAGCATCCACTTTCTGCCTACCCCAACATCTTAACCATTCCGAATCTGAATTGGCTGGGAGGAATCACCCGCTATTTGAAATCACTATGTGACTGTTCAGTTTGAAAGAGAAGAGCTGCATGTTGCCTTCAGTGGTGACTTGTACAGTCACTGTCCTCGAAAGATACTGAAAAACACACTGCTGCTTCTCACTTGAAAAGAAATCACAAAATAGATACATGGTCTGCATACACCAAGGTTGCAACTCGTGTGGACTGTCTGGTTTTGGATTTCTTCACAAAACAGCAAGTTTTCCTACCTGCTACAGGCAGAGGACACAGGGTATTGGTCCCTCTAAGCTGTAGCATATCCTCAAGTACTGACCTGAAGAAAGTTCTGCTGCATTCTAGTAGTCACGTACTAGAAGGGAGCCCAAGAGAAAGGAGACGATGATTTTAACTTTCTCCTGTTGATTCTAATGCTAAGGCTGGCATTAAGAGATGTGGTGGATGTAAAGTGTAGGACAGAATTCCTCCTCTGAGCAGGTCTAGCCTGGCAATGTGAAAGAAATGCTGCAATTTGGGGCAGTTGTGTCATGATGACAAAAAATACTGTAATCCCTTAGAGCGAATAACTAATTAACCTTAAAAGTGCTCTTCAAGAAAAGAGAATCCTGCTTCAGTTACAGAAGTGTGAAAGTATATATATAAAATTTATATATATATACACAAAATTAATATATAAAATCTTTATATATGTGTGTATATATGCATACCTGTACACACACACATATCTATCTGTCTGTCTGTCTGTCTGTCCATTAATCATTAAAGCATTAGAGCACTGAAACTTTATCATTAATTGTAGCAATGTTGTGCCAGAAACTCCCCACGGATGCAGAATGCGTTCTCTTGCCTCTCTTGTCGCCGCAAGGACAAGGGTCAGGCTACAGTTTTGTAATGTAAGATATATTAAACACTATCCTGAAATAAATTTATGCAATATTGATATCTAAATAGTCTCTTTTCCAGAAAGTTAATGTATCAATTAGATAACAGTCTACTAGTACTTAAAATATCAGTTATAGTCCAGAAATATTACTTTTAAAATATTTGTCTAATTTGTACTTATGTCCTGTAGCTTGACAGGTATTGAAATGAAGCAATTGTTTCGACATTGTCAAGGCAAGAAAACCATTTTTTATTTTTTTATGGAAAAACAAATAAGTTATTGTTCATTCCTGAAAATCTGCTTTTCATTTTACAAAAGCAAAGGCTGTGCCCTAGCAGTCAACGAAACACAATTACTTTCTTGAACATCCTTGTAAAAACAAACTCAGAGCATTGATTCTCCTTGGATATGCTCACATGGATATGCCTGTAATTGGAAACACAGCCGACAGTTCAAATATTTGCCCTTTAAATTATCCACTTAATCTCTTTGTCCCTATGTATAAGCAGTACTCATTCAAATCAAGGGAAACTTTCTGCATAAGATATTGCATCAAAACAATATTTTATTAATTTTGGAAAATGCTACTTTATGCTAAGATACTAGTGGTTCATAAGCATTTAACTATTTTGTTTAAACATTTATGCATTATACAAAGTTTTGCTAATTTTTTCTTGATCAATAGCTTTTGAGTCCAATTTACAATAGGAGTTTACAGTTGATATAGATTTATGGTAATATCAAACCCTAAAAATATGCATTCTATCTTCCTTTGTTTGCCAAGTGTATCATACTATTTGTTGATGAGACTGAAAAACAGTGGAAGTTAAGGCTGATAAACAGGCAAGAAGAAATAAGCTATGGTTTTGATGCCATCCATTTTTTATGTTACTAGTGCAGAATGAACATAATGTTTTTGTTTTTTGGGTTTTTTTTTTTTTAACCCCAATTGAACTGTGTACAGAGCAACAAAAATAGGAAACGGAAAGGTGTCTTGTGTTGTTGACATGTAGGTTAGAATGTATTTTCTGCCCTCAGTTTCGGGGATTTCTACTTAATCTCATGTTTCTAGAATGGAGTATAGTACAAGTGGATCTGTCAAATGTACGTTTGTAGTTTTGTAGCTCTGTCTTTAAACTGTTGTCTGTGAACTACTAGGTAATACGTTTACAGTATGGAAACCTGTCATGTAATTTAGATTCTTCCTTGTTTCTGGCTAATGGATGCCATTAAAGATATTGTAAATTTAGCTACATAATCATGAATTGGAAAGATTTCACATCTTGAAAAAATATGAAAAAATTTGTAAGTGCATTTGATTGGATTTTTCTCATAATAGTCCATTCTAAATTTCTCTTGAAGTGTTTCAAGTGCTTATCATTCTAGTGTTAAAAAATGAAGAAAAGTGTTAGAAGTTATATTGCTTTAGTAGAGGACAGAGCATAATTTCTTCAAATTATTTATGCAGGTTGAAAGAAATTGGAAGCAGAATGGAAAAAAAGGGAATGAGAATACACAACATACATTCAGCAAGTCAGCACCTTAGGCTTGGTCAGCTGAAAGGAAACCACTTTGATGTAATTGTGAGAGATCTAAAACACCACAGTCATGACACTTCTGCAGATTTGAAAGAGAGAATATCTGAAGCAATAGAACAAGTTGAGGTAAAAATTCTTGAGGTTATCAATAAAGAACAGAATTATTAAAAAAAAAAAAAAAAAAAAAATGTTTAGTACTACAAAAAAAAAAAAAAAAAAAAACCAAGTCTAGCCAACGGTATGAAAACTTTGAAAATTCCTTGTTATGGACTCCAGATTCACTTAATACCTGCACGGATGAATAAACTCTGTAAATAGTTTTAAAGCTGCATCTGCTGCTGAATGATAACATTATTGAGGCCTGGACGTAAGTCCTGCTGCAAATAAACAGTTGGAGATCTTCGAAGGATAGAGGAATTGTAATTTAGACTTCATCTAGCTCATGAACTGTCACACAAGCAAACAGCAAATGCAA
>NW_020455943.1:2276513-2333157 GCF_003342845.1 Nothoprocta perdicaria
GACTCCAGATTCACTTAATACCTGCACGGATGAAAAAAAAAAAAAAAAAAAAAAGCACTTATAATGGCACATTAATGTCAATACTGTGTTTTTGACCCTTTATACTATTTTATGGCTTTCTTGTGTTGTTCAAGAGACCAGCAGTAAAGTTTGCTTGCAAAGTGGGTCCATAGTAAATTTATTCTATGTTATGGACTTCAGACTCCAGAATTGTGCAGCTTGAGAGATAGGAAATTTGGTAGCAAGTGAGTATGAATATATGAACTATCATTACACAGACCTGAAGACAACCAAAGTGATGCAGTTCAGTTTTATTAGCAGACGATAAAGTGAAAAAATACAATTATACAGTGATATATGTCAGCTGGTTGCCTTTGTTGGTCATATGAAGAAAATGCATGATTATTTCATGTGAAAAAATGAGTATTTTCATAGCATGAATGCATGTGAAATGCCAGTAGCAGAGAAAGAAATCCCTTAAAAAGAAATCCCTTAAAAATGAGTGGATTTTGATTGCCATTATCTGTAGTATCTGAAAAAAAAAACGCCTGGCATCAGGCACTCTAAAGTTTCGGAGAAAAGTAAGATTAAATTATAAAAAGGAAAAAAATGTGTTTGTACAGTAGCAGTTATCTTTTTCTTTTTTCCAAAGTAATGTCGATAATACAGGTTACTTTTAAGAAGATTAATCCAGAAATAAAAATTGAGTGAAAATACCAAGTGTGCAAAAGATAAGCACCTGAAATGTAGTATAGAAAATTCATCAAAATTCATTTTATTATTGGAATTTCTTATTAAAAACACTGTGTGTGCATTTTGAATGTAAATGCTGTATGTATGTTGTGTGTTTAGTCTTCTTTTTAATACTTGGTATTTGGATGCTTTTAATATATTATTTCTAATTACAGGCAAAAGGTTTTGTAAATTACTATGGACCTCAGCGATTTGGACAGGGGCAAAATGTTCAGACGGATCAAATCGGATTGGCTTTACTGAAGGAAAAGATGGTATTTGCATTTTGTAATCTACTAGTTACTGCAACTTCATTTCACATTACTGTTGCAATGTCTGAGTCTAGCTTAGGAGTGGAGCATCCCAGTAAATAACTTAATTTGAGAAGCAGACCCTTATGTGTACTCAAGGTGATTACCAGATCAGTTTTGAAAACATCCCAAGCATCAAAACCTTAATGCTAAAACCAAAAGGAGGCTCCATTCAGTACAAAGCTTGAACACTACATGGTGCCATCTTTGTACAGTTGGTCCTGAATGTCTCTTACCTTGTAACTTGTTTATCCAGGTCGAGCTCTACAGGCATTTCTCACTTACACAAATGCCACAATACACAAAATTATATGAAAGGATCTGCTTTTTCAAAACCAAAAATTATGTATCTGCTCTATAAATTGCTGCTTTTCATTATTCCTTGTTCACTTACACTAACTCTTAATTCTGAAAACTGTTTCTATTGTAATATAAGGAGAATGTATCTGTTTACTAATAATCCCTAAGATGAGCCATATATTTTGCAACATGTATGGTATAGTATTTGGCACAGGTTTAAAATAGTAAGCCCCCCCCCCAGAGTCAAATGAATGCTGGGATATCCTGCTGTCCTCACCTTGTTCTGATTCTGAGAGAAGTCAGAAAAAAACAATTCTCCAAATACAAGAAGAATCAAGGTTGGAGAGCAACCCCCAAAAGTAAGTGTTGACCCAACTGACATTTTGAATTCTGCAATGTTAGGCATTGACACCATGTGTCAGTCCTTGTAGAGCAATAAATTAATCTCTAGTTTTAATTCAACTACGTTTAAATTAAAAAACTTGTGGAAACTCTTCAAATTACACAAATATGCACTTCTTGTGCAATGTCCAATACTGAGCAATCCATCTATAAAAAGTTAATAAAACCGATCAAGTGAAAGAGTCAGAGACAGGTAGTTAGATGCATTAGAGAATTGTTTGACTGCACTGGTGGTGCAAGCAATGAGGCTAAGACGGTGTTTTGTCTGTCACAGTATTTTATCTAACACAGCTCAATATTTAAAATAAAAGGTTATTTTCCTCTGGCTCGGAGCCTGGAAAGCAGTCAGTCAAAATCCTGCATGAAAAATGTTGGAGGGGTGAAAAGTGTGTTTTGGCTAAATTCTAAAAGAAGAGTGAGCAACTGCTTGTAGGGCTCTGAAAGCCTTTTTATGCCTTCTATATAGCTGTAAACCTTTCTTTAATTTGAGAAGAAACAGCCACAGTGGTTTGCTGTCCAGGCCATCTTCTGTGAAAGGGAGCATTTGGTTTAGCCCTTAAAGAGCTGATCAAATTCTGAGAGGTTGCAGAATATGATAAGACAAAAAGGGATGTGTGATTTTCTGTTTTCTAAAAATTAAACATCTAAATTGTTGATGCTTAAAGGTGGAAGCTCTAAGATTATTCTTCACACCTGAAGATAATGATGACCCTGTAAACAAGGCAAAAAGATACTTTCTTCAAACTGGTAAGTCCAATTATAAATTTCCTTTGTATTTATTCAGGGTGGATTTTATGGGAGTAACTATGATGTAGCTCCACAGAGAAGGGCTTTTTGTCTGACTAGTGCTTTGTACCAGTAACATCTATCCCACTGAACTCAGAAGAGTTACACTGTTAAAAAGGAATTGAGAATCAGGCCTTAATGTGCGAAATATTAGAAAATAACATATTTCAGGTGCAGGATGGTGCAGAATCAAAGGGTTTACTTCTTCGTACTGGAAGAGATGAATATCAAAGTGATTTTAGACAAATTTCCATCTATTTCCTTTTGAAATATAAAGTTCTCATCTGCAATTAAAAAGAACAATAAGAAACTCAACTTATATTCAGTCCCAATCATGTTAGGGCCAGTAATTTTCTGAGATTTCTATAAAAATCTTAGCTCCTGTTTTTACACCTTTGGACTTCACTTTTATGTTTAATTCTATATTTTCTTCTATGCCTTCTTGTGATTTACCTTTTTCAATCGTGAAGTAAATCCAATGAAAATGCCAAGGACAGGAGTGTGCCTTCTGAATAAAATGCTATTTGTCGTATTTATTGCTGCTGTCATTTAACGTAGTGATCTAAATACCTTGGAACTGCTCTTGACTTGGAATGTATTTGTTCTTTTCAAATCTCCCACGTTTGTGAGCCTGCTTATCACTGTACATTGATAGAACAGCTGTGATGCTCAATTTCAAGAGAAACATTTTGTTTCACAGAAGAGATAAGATGAATCATTCTGTGGTGTACACTGCTGCATGATGCGTGAAAAGAAATTGATATGGACTCTGGAAATGCTGCTTGCCTTTTCCTGAAAACAAGAAGTAAAAGGCTACATAAATGGCTCCTTCAGATGCTTACTCTCATTGAGAAAAATTATGAAGGAGAATTATGCAAAACATAATTTTATATATTTCTACTTAGACTGAAGCTCAGAATTGCCAGTAGTGAATGCATTTTCTACAAATATGTAAAAGAGCTTCATTTATTTACTTCTTATTTAATCTTTTAAAACTTGTTCTCAGTTGATATAAAATAGAGACTTCTTTTTTTTTTTTTTTTTTTGCTTTCAGTTACATGATCTAAGAAAACCCTTTGGACTTATGCACCGTCTTTCCAAGAAAATGCAGACTTCTTAGAATTAACTGAATGACAGCTAGTTTATTATATACTGTGTGAATTACAAAGAACAGAATTTATGGGAATGTGTTGCTAGGCATATAAGATGGCATTTGTCTGCCGTAACATACTGAAAGAAAGGCCTTAGATAGCCTTAGAGTCAGCATGGAGAGATTAATACTTCCTTTTTTTTTTTTTTTTTGTCTAATCTCATTTTCTTAAGTGTATTATTTTTGCTCTCAACTCAGAGGATGCCAAGGGCACGCTCGCAATGCTGCCAGAGTTCAAAGTGAGGGAGAAGATGATGCTACGGGCTCTCAATCGCTACGGTGTGAACCACGAGGGTTGTACCAAAGGGTGGCTCAACATTCCTCATTCCATGCGCATATTCTATGTCCACGCATATTGCAGCAAAATTTGGAATGAAGCAGCATCGTATAGGCTGAGCACTTACAGTTCAAAGGTTGTGGAGGGCGATCTAGTCATCTCTGAGGAGAGCGAGGAAAGCTTTTCCATGAATGACAAAGTGAGTCTTTACAAAATAGTTCTTGTACCAGATGATTTAATGCATTTTAATACATTAACATAGATCAGACAATATTCTAATGCTTTTATTTTAATTCTTTCATAATAGTTTCTGTTTGCGACTAAAGTGATAAAAGTGATGTAGCTCTCTTTATTTGTGACAAATAGACATAAATACTAGATACATATTAACAGTTCTTATCTATGCTGACCATTCATTTTATTCGTGAGAGGAGAAGGAGCATGGCAGAATTGATATATATGTAGCAAATAGTTTAACCTGCATGTTAGCTGATGCTCCTCCTAGGATCTGAGAGGAGCGAATCCTTCTCTCAGAGTGTCCTGGCCCTGCATTGTCAGTCAGGGCGGGTCTGAGTCCTGCTCTCAAGACTTCCACTATGTACATGAGCAAATGTAAACTCAGGGTGGAAGGGGACCTCAGACACAGCTGCTAATCTCACTGCAGCTGTGCAGTCAGGGCAGACCTAGCACAGATTCAGACTCTCTTCGTAAGTCACTAGAACACATTGATGATGAGCCTAGCAACTGTTTGAAAAACAAGCCCAGCAAAGGGCGTGTTTCCCATAGCACATTATGGATGCTGTGCGTGGAGCTACAGGCAAAGTGAACAAAAGCCTGCAGAGTAGGCTGGGCACAGGCCTCGATGTGCTGAAATCCATCTGAAACCCTCTCCTCTCTGAGAGCCAATGCTGCTTTTGTTTTGTTTTGTTTTTTCACCTTGTGAACAGTTTTCTTTCTCCTGCTCATTAGGTGAAGTACGGAATTTTGCACTGTTCTACTGGAAAGCAGAGAGCTGTGTGCATAAACAGAATGTATCTGTGCATGAACAGAGTGTATCCCAGATTGTTTTGAGGGAACACCTCAAATATTTCTGAGAGCAGGCACGCTTGAAAGGTTACCAAATAACCTTCCAATTCCTATATAGAGTGATTTGTATTTTCGTTGTGGTTTTGCTTCACAAAAGGTTTTGAGTGAATAAACATAAAAAAACAAATAGATCAAATCTAATGAAAAGCAGAACTATGCAGAACTATCTCATTTAGTACTAAGCTATTGAGTTTAATACACATACATTCTTCTTTAACATAAGTGTTCTTATTAGTGTGTTTTCTGTCACTGGTGTAGCGTGAAATTGCATTGGCACAGTTAACTTCCAATGGCCAAGAATATCAATCCATAGTGATAGTTTGCTAATTAACAGTAGCTAACATCAGTAATGATTCAATGGAAGGCCATTTCCATTACCAGTGAAGTGGTTATATCACATTAAGCATCTCTGTTGTTTTTGGTAGCTAAAATAGATTATTTGTCACAGTCAAATAACCTTAGAATCCTTTATTTAAAAGGAGATTCGGGGAGTACAGTGCATCATTCAAAATAAAAATAAAAATGTCTAATAAAAGTGTTTTTTTAATACCTTCTTAAATCTCTGTCAGGTTCATATAGTCACCGCTTCAGAAGAGTCAGCTAACAAGTATTCCATACATCAAGTAAGTTGTCTCTATGAAAAAATCTGAGTTATTGATTTATTTATTTGATGGAAATATTTTGTTTTTAAAATATTGTGATTAACT
Source organism: Nothoprocta perdicaria (assembly GCF_003342845.1). Lineage (NCBI taxonomy): Eukaryota > Metazoa > Chordata > Aves > Tinamiformes > Tinamidae > Nothoprocta > Nothoprocta perdicaria. The sequence goes on from NW_020455943.1 coordinate 2,282,265, forward strand.
GGTGCCGTCTTATTTCTTGCCAGAAGGCACATTAAAGTAAACACACATGCGACCTAATCCCCAGTCTCACAACACACAGAAGGAAAGTTATTTACTTTCCAATAGAAATAAACACACTCAGTTTTTCAGTATGTGGGCAGTATTTGTTTTAAAGCAGATTCCTTGAAAACTTTTTTATCTACTTCTGGGAAAAACATTCAGGAATAGTTGATACTCTAATCTATGAAAGTTTAGAGTGTGTTGTGGAGTCTTACAAAGGCAATTTGATTTTTTTAGCTGCTTCTTCCTCAGCAAGCAAGCCAATTTATGTTAGTAGATTCCTAATTTTTTCCTGCAATACTGGTTATTTATTGTGCTTTTCATTTAAATTGCATCCAAGATACCTGCCTTGGACAGCTTTGTTATATAGTGTGCAAGACAAGGTGTCATTTTAGGCCCTAAAACACAAGCATTAAACCCGTAATCACATTTATTTAAAGAGACACTTGTGGCTTTTATTTCAAATATATTTCTTTTTTGTTCCTCTCTTTTCTTCTTTGAAGGTGGTTCTCCCAATGGTGGGACACAGTATCAAGTATCCTAGTAATAAAGTTGGGCAGTGGTACCGTGAAAGGCTTTCTAAGGATGAGCTGCAAAATTGCAAATTCAGGGTGTCTCCATTACAGCTGAATATACCTGGATGCTATAGACCCATTCTGAAAAATGTTCAAAATCTGACATATTTTTTGGAAGACAGTGAAAAAGGACTCAGAATTGAAGGCAACCACCTGAATGAATCAAAGGCATCTCTTCATATATCATTTGACCTCGATCCTTCATGTTATGCAACTGTGTGTCTGAGAGAAATAATGAAATGTGAATTTTAAGATTCCAGATAATGAAATATTGCAGGAATATTATACTAAATATATTTTATGTGCCAACAAAACAGTGCCAACAAAAGGAGAGAGAATCATAGTTTCAAGCCAGAAGAAAAATTAGTGAGATTGAGATTCATGCTGATAAGTAAGAAAAGAACCAAGATCCAGATTCAAAAAAGAAAAAAAAAAAAAAATCCAAACTAAATGTGTCTTGGATGCACTGGCATAAACATTACATAACTACATGTAATGTCAGACTGGCTTAATAAAGTTTGCGTATGAGTTGCAAACATCCATGTTCTGTTTGCATCGTCATCTTTATGGTTGGATTCGATGATCTTGAAGGTCTTTCGCAACCATATTTATTCTGTAATTCTATGATTAAAGCCTAGAAGAATGTTTGCCCCAAACATATTCTTCATTTTCTTACCATGTCCTAAAAACTGATTCATACTTGGTTCTGTTCAAGAACAAGAAGCAACAAGATTCCAAGCCTAGAGCTGCCCATGTGAAACATTGCAGCGCTGAGGAGCGCAGGATCTACCACTGAAGCAGCCGTGACAAGTAACAGGTCCAGGGTTAATTGGTGCCTGACTTTTAGATAGCGCCTGTTCCAATGAGTGCCTCCAGCCTCGGTGTGGGTGTGCAACTTGCATGAATATCAAAGCATTTTTAAATAAATTTGTTTTATTGTTGCCTGGATGCAGACTCTGTTCCTTGTCTTGGAAAGCCTTTGGGTGATGAATTTTTGCTGGAGTCATCCCTAGAAGAAACTTTTGTATATTTTTTAAATTTAAAAAGAAAAATGTATATTTTTTTTTAGCTAATTATATATTTCAGGGAAGAAATGGAAGATAAAGTGGCCTGGTTGCCTCTATGATAAACTAAGCAGATCTGTGGATGCTGTGGTAGCCGTGAATGTCATTTACCTCACCTTTAGCAGGGCTTCTGACCCTGCTACTGACAGTGTTCTTGTACCCGGGCTAGGATGTTACGATCTGGTTGTAAGGACAAGCAGATGGGTGAAACAGGTGGATGGATGGTGGGACTCTGACAGTGGTTGACGGCTCACACTGTGCCTGGGAGCAAGCGGAGCCCGGAGGATATTCCCCGGCTCGGTTCTGCCGGGAGGTAGCGGGATGTGCTATCCTGTGATCCTCACATTTGTTAGTGTCCGTCCCTTGCATCTGATGTTGGTCCCCTGGTGCAAGAAGGGCACTGAAAATCTGGGGCAAGTTCAGCAGAGAGCCAGCGAGCTGCCCGAGGGCTGGAGCACTTGCTCTGGAAGGAGGGCTGCAGGAAAAGAGGCCGGTCAGGGGGATGTATTAGTGACCTGCCAGGACCTGTGGGGAGCTTATCAAGAAAAAGGAGCCAGGTTCTACTGAGTGGTGCACGGCAGGAGCACAAGAGCCAATGGACATAAACTGAAACAGGAGCATTTCAGATTGTAAGGATATCTTTTTGTTCTGTTTTTTTTTTTTTTTTTTTTTTTTTGGCTGTTGTATTTTTTTTTTTCACCTGAGGACAGTCAGGCATTAGAACAGGTTGCCCAGGGAGGTTGTGCAGTCTCCATCCTTGGAGGTTTCCAAGACCCAACTGAATAAAGGCCCGAGCAGCGTGGTCCATGCTCAGGGGTGACCTTGCTTTGAGGTTGTGCTAGAGACCTCCTGGGATCTCTAATTTCAGCCCATGGCCTTAAACTGAGTATTGCAAAGGATTATTCGGTCTGCAGATGGCAGTATGGCTTAGAAGTAGACTGGAAAAGTCTGCTTGATTTTACTGAGGGGAATTAATAATATATATTGAGTTTCGTTTATGGCCTTGGTCTTTCAGTTCTTCCTAGCGGCTGAGCAAGATAAATCTTCCAAGGATGATAAATAGTTTATTTATGCAATTTGTGGAAAAATATAATTCCCCTGCTTCCAGTGCTAGTATAAAACTGTGTACCAGTGAAGGATCTGGATAATTCACTGCTTTAAATAAGAGGATTATTCTGTAAGTCCATAGAAGTAATTCAAAATTTGGCCCTTTGCATTTATATGGGAAAAGGGCCTGTCATGCAAGCAATAGCTACAGGATGTGCTCTGTGACAGTGTTTACACCTCAGGTTTGTGATAGGCATCCAAAATGATTTAAAGTCCATTCTCCTGCCACCTCCCCGTTGAGACTGCTTTGTCCCTGTCTTTGCTTTTCAATATCACCTCTTCTGTTTTGCACCTGCCCTTAGAGGTACCCCCCTAATGGAGAGGAGTTTTTAACCTAAATCTTTTTGGTTCAGCAGAGCCCAAGAAGAGTTGTCCTGTCCCCACGGAAACGGTAACGCACTGTAGTGCACCCAGGAGGCGGCCTGGACCTGCAGAGGCCATCAGCACCGCAGCTCCGCGCCCACAGACTGCTCTGCACTTCTTTAACAGCGTCAGTATCACACACGGCATGTCAATACGTAAAATATCGAAAGCTGAAATACGATTTGAAAAAAATACAAAAGATCACATTCAAAGAGTTTTTTTTTACTGAAAGGCGTGTTGTTTTAAATAAAAGGGATCAGAAGATTGTGTTAACAGGGCTCCTCTATAATCATTTTAGGCTCATTTGTCAGTGCTTCTATTGAGTACTAAAAGGACTAATCTTCTTAAGCAAATCATTCTTTCATCAGCTTTAAGGTGAAAGAGCTAATTATGTACTTCCATGGGTTAAATTCCTGTAATAGAAATGTTCTACTTGGGAAAAATCAAGCCGGCTATTGAAGTGTTTATATGGTAAACATCCTGCTTATTCCAGTGGGTATTTGGGCTGTGTGGCCTTTGTGTGTGTGTATTTTTAATTCATTCTTTTAATCTTGCTATCTATTTTGCAGATTTATGCAAATGTTGAATTTGATGACAGTTGTATGAGCGCAATATTCGGCTCTTGAAGTGTAATCAGTATAAGCAGAGCAGCTGTGCCTGTGCACGGAGAAAGCAGATAATCCCTGTGCCCTGATCTGCCTTTGAGGAGGAAGACTGAGAGGTTGGTCACCCCCCATCTTGCTGTAGGCTTCTCTTGCTACTCCCCCTTTCTGATAAGCCTTAAAGCACTTTGCTAAAGTAGTGAAGGCAGGTCTCTGATTCAGTTTCTGACAAAAGAGGTTTTAAGTTCAGTGGCCTGGTGAATTTTTCAGCATAGATGATAGATAATTGGGCGTTTGAATGGGCGAAATGTTCTTGGTCTGTAAAGTCCTGTTACTTTTAATTTGACTTTACATGTTATACATGTTTACATGTTATACATGTTTACATTACTGTTATACCCAGGTGATGAGTACAGACCTCCTTTCCTTTCTCTTGCAGAACTTCTGCTCATAATAAAATCTCAAGAGATTTTATTATTCCTTTCGCTCATGTGCAACTGGAATAGGAATTGAAGGCCACGTTTTCACTAGCAGCTCGTTTTCCAGCTTGCTGTGCACTTTGCTATGCATGAACACCTGGCAGAGAGTAAAGCAGGGAAGTGCGTATGGTGCTTCCTGCCTTAATGCTCTCAGCCTCCAACTCCAACCTCAACTATTTCCTATGTGGGTTGGCTATGTAGTAACTCAGTGAGTTTCTTTCCCATGCTGGTTTTTTTTTCCAGTCTTCCTAGCAGACATTCAACTTCTTCTCCAAGTCCCATAGCTGCTACCTGTGTGCAGAATCGCCTTTTCTTGGTCTCAAAACTGCCTCCCTGGGGCTCTATTTGATGGCCCTTGGCTGTTGCATTTCAGTGCCGGGAGTGGTGCCCCCCCCGAGCTCTCCTGGCCGCCTCAGCCTCTCCACATCCCGGATCAGCTGCGTCCTGTGGCAGGGCAGCTGCGGCCTCTCCTCCTGCAGCCTCTCCTCCCATACCATCTAGGAAAGGTTACCTCTGTTTCTTACACAGCCTTTTCAAGATGAGGGCTCTAGAGCAGCACACACATCCTTATTAATATCATGGATTTCTACACTGCCATAGTGATGCCTGCTTTGATCCTTATACCTCCCCTAATGGTAATAGTGATTTTTTTTTCTGTATTTTTTTTGGTGCCATCTCCTTCCATGAGCATCAAAGCAATGGTTTGTCAGAACTATCCCGAGATTTTTCCCCAAGTGATGATAGGTCAAAGATTTTGTGTGTGTGTAAAAAGCTGGGATTGGGTTGGTCTGTATGAGGCACTTTGAATCTTGTTGACCATTGTATTTCCATGTCTTTAGTCTCAGAAGGATTTTCTGCAGCTCTTCACTCTCTGCTCTGAGTAAATGAGGAGCGTCCGCAGCCTCTGCCACCTCATCGCTCCAGCATTAGTGCCCAGAGTGAAGCGCTCCAGGGCCTTCCAGCGTAAGCAGTGGCTGCCTGGAGGCACCTGCTGGAGCCCCAGGAGCCAATCCCAGCTCCGTGTTTTTCCTGCAAACCCCCAAGACAGCACTCAGCAGAGCCATGGCACCACTTTCCAGGCACCTCACACTGCCCCAAGTGCCCACTCATCCTATCCTCTCCCACATGTGCCCACCACAGCTGCCCGGGTTAGAAATGAGCACTTTTTTTTATCCTTTTTACACAATATACAATATATACCTATATAATTAAATAGCTTAGATATCCATTATATAATAAAATAACTGCAGAAAGTGCACGTTATAGTTACCAATAATTTGAAGGCATGTTGAAGGTGTAAGAAATTTTGAAGAGAGGGCAGTAGCTTGGAATATTTTGTAGGCACTTAAAGTGCTCATAGGACTTGAAAAGTCTTGATTTGGCTCTGTACTCTGCTCAATTCAAAGCAGAAATCTGAATCCACATTTTGCTACAGCCTGTTACCCACAGTAAGAGTCTGTACAAGTGACTATTAATGAAGGTAGTTACAGCGAATGACTTTTCAATTGAACGCAAGAGCAAAATCTTTTGGAAGTCTGGGTATGGGAGACAAGGAGTCAAGTTCTGATTCACGTAGGAAAGACTATGAACTTGCATGTCGTCGTCCCTGAGTTATCTGGGAACAAGAGACTGACACATCTACAGGCCCATGCTGAGCATTTTGGGTCGTGGTAGTGACAAAGGTGAAAGTCAGTCTCTGATGAGAACCTTGTTTCAGAGTGTCAGGTGTCTGCAATGAGAAAATATTTGTGTGCCCAGCAGCAGCAGTGAGCTAGTGAGGCAATTCAGACTTCTCAAGAACTTTGCATATCCTAAGAATGAAATTTCTGACCGTAGTTACCCTCACAGACCTCCTCATAAAACAGAAATAATACATGGAATTAATCCCAGCACTTCCTATGCAAAGCCGCTTTCTTTTACACCTTGCAAATAATGCTTGTTAAGCAAGGGCTTGCCAAATTTTGAAACGACGTTGCTCAAAAAAACCCTGGAAAAGTGCTGGGCAGAGCTCGTGGTCCCAGCTGGCTCCCTAGCCCCGCTTCCTGGCTGGGCACCAGCTCCTGCCAACAGGGTCAAGGAGACTGTCCTGGTTCACAAGCCACATTTTCACATAGACCAGCTCCTAGGTGTTTTAGCAGCACCTAAAGCAGAGCACTGTCTGTTTATTCTCCATGACTAACAGGTGATATGTGCTAGAAAATTACTGTAAATGAACTCCGCCCTATTTGCTTTTCCTAAAGCAGGGAGGGGGGAATCTTCTCCATCAAAATTCTTCATCTTTATGTTGTTGAGAAAGCCTGTCACACAGAGGGTGAAAAGGCACATTTCAGGGTGAATGCCAGGTTATTTTCTCAGCCACAGCAACTTTTGGAGGGGCTGCTTTGGTGTGAGGGAAGTGTGAGGCAGAAATGATTTCGGAGCCTGGGATTTCGGGAGGCTGCCTCCATGGAGCCTATCGGTAAGATGATCCTCAGGGGAGTATCTGCTGCAGTGGAGGATCATCTGGGAAAGGTAAGGACAGTGGAGAGGTAGGTTTTGCAAAGGAATAATCTCGGGAAAGGGGAAATATGGGAAGAGAAAGCCTACAGGGTCATGAAGAGATAAAGAATTAGATCTCTGTGGGACATGGCCCCATTTAACTCAATATTTCTCTGTACAGGTGCGTCAGTTAGTATCTGACTGATCCTAAATCAGGAGCGTTTATCTCCTGATAGTGGTTGCTGTTATCTTTGCTTGAAAGCAGGCAGATGATTTCTGAAATATCCGTGCTGCTAAAAGCCAGGTTGCAGCAGAGGAATGGAACCAAGGAACCAACAGCCCTGAAAAAAGAGCCATGGGGGCTGCCGCAGGAAATGTGGGATGTGGGCAGCTGTGGAAACTGGATACTTAACGGGCTCGATTGGATGCTGCCTTGCAGTTCAAATAGGCTTTTGCCCCTGCAGCAAAGCAGGGCACAGATGGTGTTTGTAGCTCTTCGGGCACAGGCCTGGTTGGCTGCCCTCCCTTCAGGCTCTGGCGTTTCCAGCTCCTCGGGAACATGGAGAGCCAGGTCTCTTGCTTTATGGCATGTCAGCTTGACTGATGGGAGCCAGTCGAGATACCCCAGGGAATTTATAGCGTGGGGAGTGGGGCTGTCAAGGAAAAGGCTGATGAAAGGGGCAGTTTCCAATGAAAGAGAGCCTCATGGAGCAAACGCATGATTCTAGTCTAGATCACCACAGCAGCAACCTCAGTGTAATTACAGTATTCTTGGCCTCAAATGGTTTTATTTGATGCTGCGCGTTCTATTTTTCCCTGTTTCTTTTCAAAAGAAGCCAAAAATATCTTGGTTGCCTGCCACTGCTGCTTCATAGCTGCTTTTCACTGCTTGCTAATCAGTTAATTGAACAAAAAACGGTTTCACTATCTTTCCCCTTCTCTTCCCCTCACATCATGTATTTTCGTGCTTTCATGTATTTATTTAATGCTGACTCCTCCACTTTCATTTAAAGCCCTTCCTCTCTGCATGGGGAGAGGTGCCTTCACAGGAGACAGCAACAGGCTCTTGCCCTGCTTGGCTGAAGATGCCACGTTTAAGGACGCCACTGCAGCTTTGAGCTCAGCCCTTCAACCCTGGGGAGCTTTCCAGCATTGGGAATGTTTCCAGTGTCAGGCTGAGCAAGGGGAGACCAAGTTGCTCCCAGAACGTGTCCTGCTCACATTTACACAACAAAGACTTTGAGATATAAGAAAAATGCTCTTGCAGAGGACAGGCAAAAGCAGCTGGCCTAGCGCTGGTACCTGCTTTTCCTCTTAGGATCTTTTGATGCCAGTTCTGTTCAGGAACTGGGAGGTGATTTGTCGCCTTCAAAAGGCACTTTTGCCTTTAGTGCCTCCCTTTTTAACAGAGCAAACAGATAAAGTGGTTTTCCTGTAATGACGTGAAAAAAGGGACCTCTGTACATAGTATAAAATATTCTAACAAATTAAAACATGAGAATAAGATGAATGTGATGTTTTTTAAGGCTTGCAAGCTTCTCTCTTTTGCCCCATGTATGAATGCAATGCAGATGAGGAAGGTAAACCCTTGCTGAGAAAGTGAGAAAACTGTGTTTTAAGCTTTGGCCTCTTATGCTACCACAGGGAAAGAACTGTGAAAATGTTATAAGGAAGCCCTTTCTCTTGTGGCAGGCATTCTTCACTTTTAACAGGACTCTCTTCTAATGTTAGGATGTTGGGAAAGGATCGTTGGAGAAAATAGATTAATGTGTCTCCTCTGCCAGAACTTCAGCTGTCTTCCAGAACAACGGCATTTACTGGCCCCTTTCATGTCTTCCTCTGTGATACACAAGTAATTTGCTGTGTCTTCTAGCATTCCTATTTTCAAACAGTCAAATTATGCAGGTGCAACAGCTCATAGCTCAGTTTTTTATCAGCTTAATTGCCCATCTGAGATAAAAACATCACAAGAAATGTGAGTCTTGGATTTAAATTGCTTTTAGGCATTAAGCAGGAGATTCCCAGACTGTCACATTTTTTAAAAGCGTGTAAAGAGTAAAACAATGTGTTGTGCTGAGGTTGCTGATGAAAGACCACCATGTGGCTGGATAGGAATGCTGAAGGAAAATCAGAGCCAGCCAGCCAAATTCACTGCAAGAATGTGTGTGGGAAGGGCATGTGATTTTGCACGCCACAGTTTCTAACTACAGAAGCTACAGGAGAGCCCCATATGGACATAAAATGCAGTGAAACAAGGTGATCAGTCCAAAGAATTGCTGCTTTCCAGGGGCCATGCATGGAGAAGAAACTGTGACATTAGCAAAGTGTCACTCACTTGTTTTCTGTGCTGTAGGAAGAACGTGGACACATGCTCGCTATGAAATAGTTTGATATGTGTTCCTCATTTCTAAAACATCGGATTGATAAAATTCATATGACTCCAGCTGCAGTGAAGACAGCACTTACAGGCACACAGGCGCATGCCTGCCGCAGGGAAGCTCTCGGCGCCCTGTCTGGTTCCCCAGGATGTCTGGGGGAGTCAGACAGGCTCTTCCAGGGCTCTCTGCTGTCTCCTCCATGGCCAGATCTCTGTGTTGGATCCCCACATTCGTTTGGGGGTGCTTATCTTAACTGCATGCACACTGTTGCTGTACGGCAGCAGGACAGTTTGCATGATGCTGGCTGATAGGAATCAGAATGAGTACACAATTAATTGCATTTTTAAATTATTTTTTCTCCATTTTTATGGTTTAACTGCATATTTAAAACCCGGGTTACTTAGAGGAGGAAAATAAAAACACATACGTATATTAATAGACCCTGAAATGAAATTATGAAATAAAATACGCTGTTTTGTGGGGTTCATAACTAGCACAAAATACAGCTCCGTTCTGCTAATGTTTCCTCTATACCAGTTAACATGCACAATGTAGTTACTTTTAAAGATGGTTCTCTTTAATAGATAGTCGGAGAATCTGTAAAAGTCTATTTTAAGGAACCTTAGATATAGTAGAATTTAAAGGATGTTCCCAGGGCAACAAACTATAAGGAATATGGAGTAATTAAAGACCAAATGGTGAATTTACTTTAAAAACTGAAGTGTTTCTCATTTTTCAGAAGTGTCCGAAGAAAGTCAGGCCTACCTGGAAGCCTTACCCAAATCCAGATCCAGAGAATTCCCCAAGGGGAAGGTTTGGATATTCTAGATGTTCTAGAGTGGAACCAAGCTCTTCTCTCGCATTTGATTCATGTGGATCAGGAGCACATGGAGCCAAGCACACTAACAGCTTCACCTCACAGCAGAGAGAGATGAGAGAGCCCAAGAATGGCTTTTTCTGAACAATATTAATGTTCTGAGCCTGGCTGCGACACTGACCACAGTCAATAACGTGGGCAAACTAAGCAAGGCTTTCCCAGCCTTAAGCGTGCCCTTGAATTTTTTATGTATGTAGGGAGATTATGTGTACACTTTGCATTATTAGGTTGCATAGTTTGCCATTCCACATTAGAGGATTTGGGGTTTCTTTGTGTGTTTTTCTAAAGAGCCTAGGAAATTACTGCCTCCAAACTGCATTAAAAGAACATTATGGTTGCAAGAAAAAAATAGTCAAAACTAAGGTTTCCTTTGCAAATCTAATAGAATCTTCTGTGTCATTGTTATTATACAGTCCATTATCAATTATTTTTCCCACAGGAAACTGTGAAAGATGGATAGAGTTTTGATGAAGACTAAGAACTGCACGGTGAAAGAGGCCTTGTCTTGTGATCTTGATCTATGATGTAGAGTACTGAAGAGAAAGAAAAACTGGTCGTTTGTTTTGGGCAAATGAATATAGAATTGTAAAATGTGGAACTATAGCAGCTGAATGCTGTGGGACTACATTCTGTCTTTGCCTCTAGCACAGAATTCCTGTGTAATATTTGTCAAGACATTTACCCACAGAGCTTATACAAATGTTCCCTTGCTTTTAAAGGCACTTTTTTGAGACCATGGGATCTGATCTGTGGTGAACTGAACTTGAAAGTAATGATCCCTGGACTTTTGTTATTGTGAGTATGAAACTGTGGGTGCCACCTTGGGCACTCAAAGTTGATGTAGGATTTTTTATTTAATCCAATTGGGAGATGAGCAATTTCCCAACTTTATATTTTTTTCTCTGAAAAATTGCTTGGTGTTTGTGAGGCACACATGGTGCTGTAATGTAATGAAATGCCCTTGAGAAACTCAATAAATCTCCTCAGAGCAGGGTTTGAAGTCTTCTCCAGAGTCTAGAGCTGTGCATTGAATACTGGGTGCTGAAGACCATTTTGAATAACTGCTTGTGTGGAATCACAGCGTGAAGAGATATTATTAAAGTTATTTCCTAATGCGGTGTCACAGGAGCATTTATTAGCATTTTCTAACTTTATGCATTTGACTACAGAACCGTAACATTTCTGATGCAGTTCCTGCTGTATAGGATTCTTTTACAGTGCCTTTGATAGTCACTTTGCTTTAACAAATGTGTTTAACCAATGGATCCTGAATATTACAGTCCTTTTCAGTAGTAGTCCCAAAGCCATAATTTATTTTGATTGAACGGGCATTAAGAGTCAAACTGTTATTCAGATGTAGACTGAGCAGCTGATATAATTATCATTGACACTGGCATAAGGATCACATTTCCCAACCAAAGGTGATGGGCCTGACTACTGTGATGTAGGCCTTAGTTTGCAGTTTAATTTGCCGGGATGCACAGTCATTATCTTAGAAAAAGAAAAAAAAAAGCAGTCGTACGGTGATGGCTTTCATCTGCTGCCATTTTAGGTGCAAATCCAAACTAATAGTCTGAAATTTCTGCATTTTTCCACTGGTCACTAATTTTGTAGCCACCTGCAGTAACTGTTCAGATTAATTACAAGAGATAATTGAATGAAAGTGACTGACAGAAGCAATTGGAGTTAAATGCAGTTTTCTATAGGTGAAAATACTCTGTCCTTGCTCTTTTGATCCAAATTGTGGCTTTGTCAAGCAGAAGCTGATTCATGAAAATGAGGACACTTGATTTAATGGAATTATAAGATGAAATAGCAGATGAAAAAACCCCTGTCATTACGAAAACAATGACACCCCTTGTATTTACACTACAGCTGTCTAAATCTTCAAATAGAGGTATTAGCTGAGATCAAAGATATTCATACAGATGAAAAGGGAAGGCCAAAACTCCAAGTAATAAACCAGGTAACTACACACTGACAGCACAATGATCTGCACACACCGACAGCACAATGATTTTAATTTAAATCAGTAATGACATTGGTGTCTTATTTCTGAGGGCTATAGCACCTCTCATTTAAAAGGATTTTCCAAAATATCCAGAAAGGAATCATTTCAAGTGGCTGAACCACAGCAGCGCTGGTGCCAGGTGATAATACTGCCTGCAGCAGAGTATTAGGTTGCCCTGCTGTGGTCTTCTTTGAAACCCTGCCAGGTTCTCCTCTGAGAAACAGAAAGAATGAACAGCAGTGAATGCTCTGGACCATGGGTTAGCAGGTCCAGGTTCCCAAGTACTGCTCCTGTGTCCCTTGGCAGCTCTACTAAGTACTTCTTGGAGCCTAGCATTAGACTTTTAGTGCCTATGTTTCCTTCTCATCTTCAAGAGGTGATAGAAAATCTGTTTTCTTCATGGAAAGACAAGGTAAAATATAGGATCAGTGTAAAAACAATTCATTGATCATTAAAAAGAGCTTTTTGGCCCTCTGGTTTGCCTAAGGTGTTCACTTTGCAGAGGAAAGTTGAATGAAAATATCAGTCATCCATCAAGAGAAAGAAAAATGAAAGGCACAAAATATTAAATAACAGCATGAGAGTCAACACTTATTATAGTCAGCACCCTAGTTTCTATGCAGCTACAGCTGCCAGAGAACGCTGCAGCTCACTGAAGGACAAGAAAATGGTGATCAGCTAAGCAAGTCCCTCTTTCCAAAGCAAATGGTTCTGTAAGCCATGTATCTGCATATATGGGTCTCAGAAGATGAGGTACGCACTTGATAACTTGTTGACTGCTGCTCAACAAATCACTTATTAGATTTATATAGATTATTATTATATTATAATAATATAATAAATAATATAATAATGTAGTTATAGATTAATAACGTATGTTATTAGATACTCCTACGCAAGTCCACATGCAGTGACTGAGCAGAAAAGAGCACCTCAATCCAGCCAAGTCTAAGCACACAGGAAAGGCAGAAGTTGGAGGTGTTTCAAACATCTGTCTCTTTTGGTACTTTGGTGTCTAGGATATAAAATTCTGGGAATTTGTAGTCTATATAGCTTCTGTTGTCAAGCATTTCCATGGTTTCTTCTAAACTCATAGGCCAGCTGTACCCATCTTTGAAAATGCAGTCACAGAAAACAAACCCAAATGACGTGGCACATTCGTTCTCCTCAGCTTGAGAGCATTCAAACCTTGGTTTCCCATCTCTTAAATTACATCTCATTATGTCTAAATTAAATCTCTATTTTTTTGAAGCAGGGGCGTTCTGCAAATTAAGCAATCACAAAACATTGTAGTGACATTCTTCATCTATTGATGAAGTAAGATTGAGCACAGTTCTCTTGCTCCATGACGAGAGATTCCACTGGAAGAGAGGACACCTGCTGTAAAGATTGCTTATGCATTTCACTCAGAGATTATTTAATTAAAAATATTATTTTATTATTGTTAGTGTGGGAAAAAGAACAAGAGGATGGGAACTATCAGGATAAGAACAAGTCCTGATCTGGTGACTTGGTTAGTTGCAATGATGGGAACAGACAATTTTATCATCTGAGAAGATTAAAAGGGGACGAAGTAATGCAAAAGGAAACTTGGAAGTAAATTTAGGAATAAAAAACAAATCATCATCTGGTCAGAAAGATGTTAGAAGTCAGTTTTCTTTGGCATTTACTTGATGTGAACCCATTATTATATGGAGGGAGTAGGCGTGGGTTAAGGGCTAGTAAACTGTATTCCCATATAGAAGTAAAATGAGATAATAGGGATGGAATAGTACAAATTTTTATTGTCAGGGAAAAGCCTTTTTTATGTCAATAGTGATAATAGGAACAAGACTGGTACCCCATTATTGGTAGGATTATTATTCTTAAGTGAAGTAGTGAGCTTTCAGTGCATGACAGTCAGCTTATACCAGGGCGCTCTGCCAAAACCTCAGCACCCTTTGAGCCTGGATTCACCCCAAATCAAGGACACGGTTTTACAGAAGCTCTTCTGGAGCTCTCTTAGTACTGGCAGGCAGCAGATCCAAGGTTTTGCCTTGTAGGTCAAGGCAGCCTTTGGCCTAAGTTTCAGACCACTGGAGTTGTTATCACAGCAATATACTGGAACAACCAACAAGAAATCCAAGTGTCCATAAAGGAAGCGGGCGTGAACAGAGCACTTTGAGAACCAGGGCACTGCAACGATGACTGTGTCTTTTTTGAGTTCTAAAATTTGTCTCTAAAGCATTCCATTTGCATGTCAGCTTGTAAAACACTCATACAATAAAATAAAAAAAGAAAATCACAATGCAGAAGTTCCTGCATTGAAGCTAAGAAACTGCAGGGAAAAAATGTGAATATGTGAATATGAAGAGGATATTATTGCTGAAAAGATAAGGAATATAAGGATAATAAAGTGCTACTGAGGACATGGAGTGAGATTTCAAGGTAGCAAGGTAAAACAACTATGTACTTCAAACAGACAAGTAACAGTGCTAAAATGTACTTGCAGAAAGTAACCTGCTGTGCAGAAATATTCTTAACTTGACTAATTTTTGTGAAACATTTTATTTTAATTTAATTACAGAATTTTAATTTAATTACAGATGCAAAAGAAGTAAAAACTTCTGAAAGATGTGCATCTCAAACTAGTTCCTCAGAAATATATTACAGAACGTCTCCTTTAGAGACAATCATGGAAATCTCAGATAAAGTACAGTATTATCAGATGGCCGAAATGATAGGTATTGAGTGCAGCTGTGAAGAAAATGGACTTCTGAGTCTAAAATCAGGAAAATTCATTTGAATTCTGCAAAGAGCTGAAGAGAGTTTCAGTCCACCCTCATGATCTCACCTGTTGAGTCTATAAGACTTTGTGAAACTACGTATTTTAATAGCTTAGGTTCTTCATGGACTCCACTACTGCAACTCCAGCTTGATCGTTTTCATTCTAGTTCAGATTCCTTGACTGTCTTTGCAAGGGAAATATTACTTGCTTTCGCTTAAAAGTGTCACTTCAGATGAAGGTCATTTAGGTGAGGCACAATTTGCAATTAAAGGATAAGCAGGCATCTCATTTTGCTAGGCCACAATTTCTTAGTTGAAAAGGTCAAAGACCAGTGTTCCCATTGGGTGGGAAAATTCTGTTTGTCCTTCATCTCTAGTACAGATTATCGTTCTCATTATAGGCTTTGATTTTGCTCTCAAGTCAATAATCTTGACGTGATCTTGGACTTCTAAAATTTTATTTTCCTCCAAAACCCTCTCTTGGTCTGAATTTCCCCTGTCACAAACTTCAGAAAGTTAATTAAACAACTTCTACATCTGTTTGCTTACTGTAACCCTACACTATTAATGTCTTCTAAACTCCTTCTGGAATCCTTGCCTCAATGGATTGAGACTGCTGAAAGGAGACAGTTTTATCTGTACAGGAAGAGTTTTTCTTTTTTTTATCCATGGTGAACAGCACACAATTGCTTTCCTCAACATGGTGTGTGAGAAAAGGCAAGGAATTTTCCAAATACATAGTATTGCCTAAGTTCTTCGGATTATGAATGTATAGTGTCTTTCAAGACATTCCATATTTATTTGACCAGAAAAAATGACTCCAATTCAATAAACAGCATCTAGGATGTTCATAGGGTGGTAAAGGGGAATCTGGATTTTGCTCTTATCACTAAAAATTTCAAACTTTTATCCATAAAAACATAAGAACTGCGCCGAATCAGGCCACATATTAATGTAGCCCAATAGTTTACTCCCAATAGTGACAACTGTCAAAGTAAGCTTAAAACAAGCTCAAGATGTAGTAAAAAAATCCCCAGAAACTTTTCTTGGCCTCTAACAATCTGTGACCCTCTCTTGCCTATGATATTTTTGTTTTGTTTTATTTGTGTGATTTGAGATGTCTTTTTCTTCTTCACTTCTGCTTGAGCTGTCCTTGACTTTTATCAGTGAGCACATCTCGTGTCACTGAGACTGGCCGCTCAGCTACAAGCAGTATGAAGAATGGCCTCCTTGTTTGCTGTGACCCTGTCCCCCTCATTTGAGCCTCTCGTAGAAAAGGCAGTAAACAATAATTCCTTATTCACCTTATCCATGCCACTTAAGAGATTACAGCCTACTTTCACATCAACCCCTGGTCATGCCTACTTTGAAAATGTTTGTCTGATTAGATGTTTCCCATAGGAACAGTGTTCATCATCTTTGAAGATCCTTGTTCTTCTTCTCTGACCTTTCCTGTTTCTACTACAGAACAAAGCTAATTATCTCTGATTTCCAAATTCCATCAAGGAAATGAAAATTAGCTGTTAATAGTTGCTGCACATCTAAATAGCTAAGTACAAGGGAGTTCTACTGTCCCAAGGACATTAAACAACCACTTCTGTTAGAAAAAAATAATTGCTTTTTAACCAATTAAAAAAAAATCTGGTTATTATTTACACTCATTCTAAGTAAGCTATACCAGAGGAAGTAAGCTTTGCCAGTAACAAACCATTACAATTTATTTCTATTAAGTTATATATTTTATTTTATTTCAATTACCTTTTATAATTAGCATTACAATAATAACTTAGGGTAGAATAATAGAGTAAAACAATAAAAAATAAAGAATAATAAAATTACTAAGTTTTTTTCAACTGTTCAAAATCCCTCATGTATTTTGCAACACCCATCTTGAAAGTCTGCAGCACATTATTTTAGAGATTAAGATGACCTGTAAAAGAAGACCACAAGCACCATTCTCATGTCTTTTTTTTTTTATTTATATATATATTTTTAAGACAAAATCTTCTTGGCTGTTTTAGAATAGATTTGGAGTACATGCATAAGAAACTCGAGGGTTTCTTTTGGCCACCCTAGAGTGGCCAAGGAGCTCTGTGCAGCCTGGCTGAGGGCCCAAGGTCCCCAGGCCCCAGCAGGATGCTGAGCACCATGCTGACTGCTTTGGTGTCACTCTGAGCTGAGGCAGAAAGGACCAAGTTCTGGATTTCCCTCTGGGGTCCAGATGCTGAAAGCTAGTCATGGTAGAGTTTAGAAATAGAGAAGTTTTGACATGTTGCAGTGCCTGAGTTCCTTTCTGGATTTAGCTTTCGCTTAGCATGTAGAGCATGGGGTAACAGTTACCACATTCACTGAAGGGAAGCTTTGATGTGTCTCAAGCAGCCTGCCTAGCAAGGAGCTAGGCAAGCTTTGTGAGCTATATCCATGTTTAACTCTCTTTTTTTTTTCTTTTCTGCAAATATTCCAGATATGGCAAAGAATCCCCAAAATAAAACACCCAAAATGATATTGTCTTAAGAAAAAAAAAAAGTATAGCAATTTATTATTCCAACAAATACTAAACTTTGAAATCAAAGAACATAGATGCAGTTTTAATTAATGTTAATGTTTATTCCCCCTGATATGGCCTTTGGATGTGCCACTCATCTGAAGAAGAGGCAGAATTGCAGGCCCTGCTAGTGATTATTAGATAAAGGTTGCAATTGTGTGCTTGCTTTCTCCCCAAGAAAGGGGTCTGATGGTTAAAACATTCTCTGAAGAAGCCATTTCAAGCTTTTCTGCTATGCTAGACTTCATCCTTGGTGATTAGCAACCTCTTTGCTTTGAAGATTTCCTTCCAGAAAACCATACTTTGGAGACCTTCCATTTATGTCCTGAACTCTCTAAAAATTCTTGTCCGGCACAAAAGAAGAATGCACATGCCAGACTGACAAAAGGAAAACAGATTTCTAAAATGGAAAGATATAAATCAGAAGCAATTTGCCATCCTTACCTATTCAGTTATTCCTTTTTTTCCTTCCTCTAGCTTGGAGAACCCCGTTTATTTTTTATCAAGTAGTTGGTATTTGGAGTTCTCAGCATTTTTGCTACCAGAATTTGCTGGAAGGCAGGAGGCCGTCACAGCAGAGGCTGTGCTTTGACAGAGCAGAAATCTGTTTTCAGTTTGTGGCTCTGATAAAGACTTGCCGTACAGCCTTGTCAAGTGTCTGAGGACAAGAATAATCAGCCCTAACTTCAGCATCCAATAGATAGACTTTCAAGTCTGAGTGAGTCACTGGCTGCTAATCTGAACTAAGCTCTCTTTATAGACACAGATTAATTTCCTCTTAACACAGACATTTAATATAGATCAGATGAGCTGCCTCGTGGAGGTGCCTATTTGTCTCCATTAGCTATGGAGGGAGTCAGGACGACGTGACTGAGTGCAGCACCGGGCTTTTTGAGAAGACTCCTACCTAAAACATGCCTTCCTCTCCATTTTCCCTCTGTAAAATGTGAAAGATGATAGTTCCTTTCCATTCCTTGTTTGCCTCTTGAAATAGGATATTTGTGGGGAAATATCAGTGTTTCATAATGTTGAATGAAATATGCAGATTGCTATATGTAAAAAAGCTTATTGACGTCAGCATGACGCCTGCAGACCACTGAACCAGCAGGTTTTGTGGTGCCTATGATGGTTGCTGTGTTTATGTGCGTGGGTCTGTGTCACAGGTTCAGATCGGCTTTTTCAAGAAATACAAATAAAATCAGAAGTCACAAACTTCAATTTAAATAATTCTGAAATAAGATGAAGCTCAAAGATACTTGCAGGATTGTTAAAGGGTCCTGGCAAAGATGTCGAGTGTTAGAGAAAACAAATTATGGAATGAGTCTAATAAGAACCTTCCATTTGGAAACTTTGGAAACGTTGAAATTCATCACCAAAATCTTAATTCCACTTGATTTACTGAGGCCAAAAACTTGGCCTATCACCAGTGTTATACTGGAGAGTGATTGCTGAAGTTTGGTTCTCAATTTCCACTATGCAACTGATGAAAAGGTGGGAATGATTTACCTAGCTGGAAAAAGCTTTCCACTTGTCACAATCCATATCCAGGCTTTTAAAAATGCACTATCACCTCTTCCTCTCGCAGCACTTTGTTTGTAACAGAACATTTACAGATAATTATTCTGCATTTCTAGGTGTTGCCTAAGTAAAGCCGTAAGATGATATTTGAATATGCTTGTAGGATTTTATTCAGTTGCCTCAAATTTTTCATAAGTTCTTGTCAAAGTGGTGTTATTTTCTTTTCTCTCTGACAGTCTGCAAATAGTTGGCACTGCCTAGCAAGATGCTTCTTGCTATCTGGATAGTTCATTTTCCCTTCCAGACAACTGCTGCAGTAGAATGCTGCAGTTCATTGGTTTTCATATATTAATAAATCAAATAAAGTAATTCCATCTGTTCTTCTCTCGTCTAACCACAATGATTGGCATAGCTATAACTCAAAGTATTTCTAAACCATGAAGAGAGTGAAATTATTGACTGTTCAGTCATGCCTGCTGTTTAGTTCCAATATAGAACTTGGTTTTTCTGGTCCAAAACGGTCCAGGTGGAAACACCAAAACTCAAATTGAAGAAATTGAACTAGATGAAGAGACTGTGAAAAAGCAAACTAACAAAAAAACCCAACACTGATGTTCAGGAATAGAGTGACATAGACAAAAAAATGAAGCTAAAAAAGAGAATGGAAAAAAGGAATTTAAAAATATTGTCTGAATACCTGGAAGGCTTCTTAGAGGAAGATATAGAAAATAAAAATACAAATGAATAAAAGTGATTAACCGACATGTTCTGAGGTAATTAGGGAAACCACAATTTCATATGATGTGACAAAAGCCTTTATTTATAATGATGCACTCTGCCATCACTTAAATGTTTGAACTAATCCTATTGACATCATTGGCTTTCCATGGAACAGTTTTCAGATTAAAAAAAGTCATAAGTCAGATGACTCTCCTGGAATCCCTGGGATCTGTAGCCATGTAAACTGAGAGCAGAATTTACAAAGTAAGTTGAGTCAGTGCCAGTAGTAATCATTTTCTTGGCTATGTTATTTTGGGATTAGTCTGATAAATACATGAGGTTTGTTCAGTGGAAATATTTAAGCCTTTCTTCGGGTTGTTACTTTCATTATCCTAATAGGGATATTTCCTAGAGAACACTCAGGAAAAACAACTTCAAAAAATAATCCAAATTCCAGTAATTTAAATTAATTATTTTAGTAAATGTGTAATAATGCATATTTAGTAACTATATCTATAGAAACCAGCTTTTACCCAACTATTTATCTACATTCTTTTTGTAAGATTTAAACTACATTTTCCTTCATGTTTTTTAAAAAATTTTGTTAAAGAAGCATTTTCATGTTTTTCCCATGTTTTTCAGGGAGGATCAATTGTGCCCTGAGGGTTACCAAGCTCAATTCGTCTTTCTTGCTGGAGGTGACTGCAGGTCCCAGAGACCATCTCTCTGAAGTTCAAACAAAGCATACTTGAGCATATCCTTTCTAATTGAAACAAAACAGTGGGAAAGAAAATTCCAGACTCTGGGACTGGGGTGAGAGGTTGGAGTGTAGAAAGAGTGTGAACTTCTCTTTATACTTTTTGATGCACAGACCAGAGATAAATAAAGAGCAGCTCTTATCCAACAGATGTCCTTGGAGCCAAGCCTTATCACTCCAATCATCTTTGCATTAATGAAGCAGGATAAAGAGTTCGCCCTGCAAAAAGTGACATAAGTCACTTTCCCCAACTCTCTAATAATTTCCTTCCTTGATTTTCTTTTATCGCACCGTCTCTATTATTAGATGCCAAAAGTTCAGAGGATTTGGCAGACTGCTGCTATCATGTGGCAACCCCCTTTGGTGCGCGGTGGAGATGTTGTGGGTTCACATTGTCTCCCTCCTTTCCACATGCTTGAAGCAGAGGGCTCTTTTTATCCCATACACTGCTGAAATACTGCCACAAAACTGCAGCTGGAGCTGTAAAGCACACTATAGGCTTGAAGACTCCGTCTCCAACAACTTTGTTGCACAACAAGGCAAAATTAAAACGAGAAAAAGGCAAGAAAAAAAAAAAGACGACAGGCACAGCAGGCCTTTTTCCCTGCCATTTAGCAGAAATGGAGTTTTCAAGTGGATCTGCAGATTTTGTTTAGTGGAGACTTACAATAGTTTGCCAACTCCAAGCGCTTTTAATGCCACCAGTGTAACTATTGAAAGTTTTATTCAGAATATGTCTGGCTCCATTATTGTAAGGGAACAGAAAATCAGCTATTGTCTAGACCCTGCAAATAGGGATGATTAGACTCTTTGTAAAAAAAGCAACAAATCACATCCCTTAACTCTAAGATCCTCAGAATGAGGAACCTTCTTTCCCACAGAAAACATTGGAAATAAAGAAAATATAACAAAGAAAAGCATTAGAAAGCAGCAGAGGTGAGGGGAAATCTTTCAGTAACAGAAGAATTTTAAAACTTTAGAGTTAGGTTTAGATGAGCTGCAAACATCAAGAGAGAGCTAGAGGATGCCTTATGGTGGAAAGAGCTCTAGAGTAAAACCGAAGTGCGTCCCAAATGCCCCTTTTTACAGTATGAGGTGACTGGGCACTAGGCGGGGATTACAGTCTGACTGATGATGTGTGTGAAAAAGTTGGGCCTGAGAGAACTATTTCCATAGCAGAAGAGGTCCCTACACCAAAAGGGGAATCCTGTGGACTTTATCTGACTCTCCTCTGGTATCAACATGGAGATTCAAGATATAACTCTTCCCTTCACAATCAACTTTGCCTTCTTTCTGTGGTGAGATATAATTATTAATAAACCAGCATGTTGGTTTTTTCTTCTTTCTCCCAAGTCTGAGATCTCCACTGAAGTGCAGACTAAGTGTATTTCCAAGCAGATGAAAGAAGCACACAGATTGCTGCTTATCAGAGCTTTTGAACATCAGCATACCACCTGCAGAGCACTGAACCTAAGGTACACCTTAATAAAGCTCTGAGTTGTGGAGGCACTTTTCAAAAGTAACCATATCTTTGACTTTTCTCGTGTTTTCATATAAGAAGGAACTTAAAACTCCATGCATCTACTTTCTTCCCCTTCAAACCACTCCATGGGTCCCAAAACTGAAAGAGTTCGTTACCATGAAGGAGACACCAGTGTAATCCCAGCACTTGTGTATCAGAAGCTGGCAGGGCCACCTGAGGAATCCTGCCCAACGTACCACAGAGACCTGTTGAAATGAGTACGCTGCCCTGCTGTGCTGCAGCTGGGTTTACAGCCTTCCTCGCCTCCATCCGGGAGTGGGGCTGAGGAAGCATTTTACTCCTGGTAACAGCCAACACCAGCTTGGTCATCTAGCCATCAACACCACCTAGCTCAGGGCTTTAAAGCAGGTTCCTCAGAGCCTGGCCTTGCTGGGTCTCTGTGGTTCCTACAGACACCCTGGGGTCCCAGCACAGGCCCTGTTACAGTAACTGGTGGACATGCTCTTTCTGCCTCGCAGACACCACGCAGCCCGAAATGTTTTTAAAGCAGTAGTCTTGACTGTACAAACAGTTGCTGCTTGTCAGGTGAATAGGCCAAGCCAAAGACAAAGTTCTTTCAGTAAACAGGACTATTCTTTACCCAAACCAGTTGCTGGATTAGGTCTTACATTGTGCTTTTAAGAAGACATTAAACAATGGAATCAGACGTTATTGCTGAATTTTGGGGCAACCAAATCAAATAGCTATGGGGTAATGACATAGAACGTGGGGTTTGGTCCACCAACTAACATAAAGGAAATTGCTAAATACTGAAGCTAAATAACAATAGTTTGAGTGCATTTTTAAAAATTAAGCTAGATGGAGCTGAAGAACACATTCTGGGTCACTGAATTTGCAAAGGCAGAATCAAGCAAAGGCAGTATTTAAAAAAACAACTTTCCAGCTGCACCAGTAACTGCCCATTGCACGGGTGAAGGGCAGCAGAGGTTTTGAGTATCTCAGCCACAGTGACCTATTCCTAAAGGCAGGAAGGTTGGAGGCGCTGTGGAAGTGAACGCTGTCACTGAAGCAATGGATATGATATTGTGCCACATGCGATGCAGATACCTTTCAAGACTCAAGTTACTGATTTTAAAAAGAGAAACAAAACCAATGATTTTCCAAATTAATGAAAAGAAGATTGAAAAACTTTAGCTTTCAAGGTGACAAGGAAAAGGACTAAGTTGGAAGAACAAAGTGAAAAGTGCCAAGATCAGGTTTCTTTTTAAACCAGCAAGACCCAGATATTGTTACTTGAGAGTCTGGATTCTTTGCTGCTCAGAAGTTGCTTCTTAATCACATTTTGCACTGCGGTTTGTCTCTATAAACAGCTTTGTCTTTGGAAGTGATAAAGTGTCGAAACAGGAGGAGTCATTTGACAGGATTAATTCTATGAGGTTCAAGGTTTGATAATAAAAAGAGAAAAATATATTGTTAGTTTTAGGAAAATCTGTCAATTTGTCATTAAAGTTGTATTATTTTGTTTATTTAAATTCACTATCAGAATGACACAGGCTTATTTTTCAGCAGAACACTTTTTCTATGAGTGCATAGCAATGAAAGATTTACAGACTAAGGCTTTTCTAGTTCTCACTTAAAAGTCACTTGCTGAGATTTCAATAAATAAATGCCCAAGCTGATGCTCAGATGTAAAAATTTTCAATCAATTTGCAGAATTTCTCTTAGAAAAAAAATTTCTTCACCTTGAAAAAAATTATTAGCAGAAGTATAAAAGTAGTTGATAGATATTGGTAAAACCCTGTGACTATCTTGATTAATTTCTGTCTTGTACATAGATAACCATACTGTAAAAAAATAGGAAAAAGTCAATAGAATGATACAGTTGGTTGCTCCATGAAGGCTGCTCTAACAGATAATAGGCAACGTGCAATGTCTATCTGAGTGTCTATCAAAACCCTTCAAAGAACCCAGAATAAAGAGTAAGCCTAAACAATTTCCGGAAATTAAAATTCTCTTGTAAAATGATCAAACTTTCCATCAGACTCTACAGAAGCTCAGCCAAAAAAAAAGTAGATTCTTATGTTTATATTGCACAGTATCTCTGTGACTTCACCATGAATTAGTTCTTTTTTTTTTTTTGTACTTTGAGAGCAAGTCAGCTCAGCTATGCTTGGAGGCTAATGTGAAACATATTGGGGGCAAAACCTGCATGAATTTAACAAGAGTAGGAGTTATCTGAGTGGCTTGGGGCCCTGAATTAAAACCAAGTTCAGTACATTGTATATTATTTCCTTGATTTATTTGAATTCTATTATTGTTTAATATTGCTACTTTGAATCGTTAACTATATACATGCTTATGCAGAAATGTAAATTAAACATTAGTGAGAGACATAAATTATGAACTGTTCAATTACTACCCTATATGTTAGGGTGTAATATTACAACAATTAGGGCATAATATTACTACAATTTATATTGTAGGCATATAAGTATATATTGTTTCAGTACTTGAAATATTCACTGTTTATATTTCTTTGTAAAGGCAATGCCTTATCAATACTACAGATATTGAATGAATGCTTTATTTTTGTTGGCAGTGACCACCTAGAGCGTCTAAGGATGCTCGCCAGTAATTGCAACACTGCTTATTCTGGTACTTATTTCACGCTGCTGCTGTTCTTGAAAGGATATCTCCTGAATGACACAATGAGGAGGCAAATGGCTTTTAGTCTCCTGCTTACAGAAACATTAATAGAGAGTTAACTGGCTGCAAGGACCTGTGAACCTGAGTGACAAAATAAAACTTTCCTCTAGCGTGTTTTGTGCTTAGAGTATGGGAGCTTGGGAATATACCATGGGAGAGAGAAACTGAAGCTGGGGACAAAAGGAAGGGCAGGAAGGAGGACTGGATACAGCATTTTGCAGGTCGGAGCCAGAAGGATGCTAAGCCTCAGCACGGGAGAGGAGGACTGGGAGATCCATGTCAGCCAGCCCTGCTACAACGTGATGGTCCCAGAGCATCCTCTCCTGAAGCGACCAAGAGGGAGCAGCAGCTCCCAGCCAAACTGCATCTCCCTCAAATTGTTGAACTGGAAGGTGATGGAAGGACACAAGTGTTCCAGAGTGACATTTTTGGTATGGACCCTTATGTTTCATTTTTTGATATAATTCAGGCTGTTCCCTTTGGAATCATTAGAACATTCTCGCCTTTGGCTTTGAAGAAGCGGAGTGAGAAGAGGGATTGTTTCAGGTTTGCTTGCTTTTCCTTTAGACCCTGCTAGGCAAAATACAAAACTTTTCATAATGCAAAAATTGGTGGGTTTGTTTTGCCCTGTTTTCAGGTTCACCTCCTCAGCTCTGTCTCGCCATGCCCATGCAGCTAGCCCCGATCACCCTCTGAGGAGGGGAGAGCTGCTGGAGTATGGGGACCAAATGGCAAAGGGAGCACCACACACGCAAAGCCACAGCATGCCTCAGTTTAGCCCCTCTCTGACAAAATCAGATCATCTATGTACCAGTAGATGTTTTAGGTCAAATCCTGGCCTCGCTAAAATGACAACCTCCCGGGTGAATTACTGGAGACAGAATTTTTCATCCCTTCTCTTAAGGGACCATTGTGTAAAAAGAATTAATTTACTGAGGTCAGAGTACATCTCAGTTTGAATAGAAGAAAAAATAAATGACTAAAAAAACATAGGAGATACTCCTTTTTTTCCCCTCACATATTTCACTGATCCATCAATTTAACAAAACAGACCATTTTGGCTTAAGGAAATAATCTGTTTTAAATAATAGCTCATTTTTATCCTTAATAATAAATGGAGCAATTTACTGTCAGAAGACACTAAAAATACACTGCAAACACTGTCAAGAAGAATGACCTGAAACTCCAGAAGTCTGGAAACATATGTTGCTAGCCAGCAAAGCTGGGTTCATTAAGGTATTTCTTTTATACTTGCTTGGAGTACTAGTATATACAATACTCATCCACAGAACAATGGAGAATTTAATTAATGACTTCTGTTAAATTAAAACAATATGCACATAAAATAACTCAGTTAAACAAAATACAAATGTCCTCTTTCAGAAACTGGTATTTGAGTCTACTTTGTGTTTAAAGCATGGGAACTGTTTCACTCATCCTTATCTGCAAAGCTATTCTTAGCTAATAGTTCTGAGTTTATTTTACTTTAGTAGAGCTACTCAGGGAGAATTTAACACTCACAGGCTTCTGGTATGTTGAAAATAATAAAGCTTTATTTCAGCCTGCTACTATCATTCTGCCTGTGAAGTATGAGACAACTATAGCATCAAAAACCTTATAATACACTTCTTTGTATTGGGTGGTCTACTACTATGTGAAGAACTGAATTTCACTGATTTTGATCAGTTGCAGCATGCATGAAGTATTGCACTAGTGAGTATGAGCAAGATCAGCAGAATCCAATCAGTATTTCAAAGCACACTCTAGCCAGAAGTATAGAAAACTTTTTATTACTTTGCATGTCAGGTTTTTTTTTTCCATTTGATTAAAGGAAACTGCATACCCCTTTTTCACAATTATTTGGAAAATTGGTAAAATGACAGATAAATAAGTAAAAATGCTTTTTTTTTTGTCTATTTGCCCCTGAAATAATGTCCTTGAAAAAGAATTAAAAGAAATCTGAGAGTGTAAAAAGCTAAAAAAGAAGTTTTATCAGGGTAGATCAAATGTTATTGCATCTATAATCTGTTCAATGAGAGCTGCTCACTTTAAAGTTGCAACCCTCTGTTATTCTATCCTTCACACAAGCTTGGTTCATAACCAAATTCTTATAGCGTCCGTAAAAACAGCACTTACCATCTTGCTGTGCTGATGATTCTAGCCTATGATGACACTCAAATACATTTCAAGCTCTATAATACATAAAAGAATATCAAACCATGGCAAAGGATGAACACCTCAGAAAGGGATAGGTCTCTCTTTGAGTAGATAGCTGATCACTTCTGCCAAGTCATCACTTCCCATTCTTTTAAATCCATACCAAGTGGATTGGTTCTTACACAGTCTCCACAAAATCACAACAGTTACATTAACAATTGACAAGAAACAGCAGAAATTCTCACTATATCCTTCTCTAGGTTAACTTATTCTATGCATTCTGTAGAAAATAAGCTCTTGCAGGAGAAGTTACTAATGCTAGACTAGGCCATGTAACTAATTTAAGTTTCTACAAGTCAGCAATAAACAGACCAGACTCCAGAATAAATCAAAATAATGTTTGCAGAACAGCCACTGATGTCAACAGAAGCAGAGCTGCACATGTTTCTTTTGAAAATGCAGATATATAATACTGGGAGGCCTGGGAATCTGAAACACAGTTTCTTTGGAACAACAATCAAAATTAGGTGATTTTTTAAACCTGGGACATACTCTAGTTGACGAGAGCAACTCCTGCCTGAGAAGGAGGGTTGGACTAGCTGATCTCCAGAGGTCCCTTCCAACCTCAGCCATTCTGTGATTCTGTAAAAGAGGACTTTTCTCACTGCCTTCATTTTCTTTGCAGACTGCATTGAATGAAAGTCTCTGCTGCACCATAATTTTATTCACCCAAATCCCAACTACTGCAGAACCGGGAGCTGCTCTAAAGCCTGACAACTTTCAGAAATGTTCTAGTAGAGCAAGGTTAGCTGCAGCAAAACCTGTACTCTCCTATGTGAATCATGGCTCCTTTGGTGTGGCTGAGCTCAGTTTGAAATTGTGACTGAAGACACAACCTGAAAAGAACATCTAAAAACCTAAACTGCTCAAAAAGATGAAAATCTCTAGCACAAAAACATTGTGTCAATGAATCTGAGTAATGCCAGAGGAATAACAAAGAAGGAAAGACTGCCAACTTCCGCACAGACAAGCCTCCCCATAAGAAATGCCAAGCACATAGTGGCTCATTTCTCGAAAGCTTGATTTTCTGCACCTTGTTTCATTATGCCTTCAAAGAGTCATTACTTCTACTTTTTAGGTATTTTCAGCTGAAGAGTTTAGAAAGAAGTGTTTTCACACTCTTGCTGTAGTTTAATTTAGTTGCATAAATGCAGCCTTGACAACTCTGGAGAATGAAGTTTGCTCATTCCCAGAACAGGTACAACACAGCCAGAAGCCCTGCATTTTTTTCCACGTTGCCCTCCCAATAAACCCCAACCTTTGCTGAAAGGGAGTGCTTCTAGGAGCAAAAGGACAGTTTAATCTCCATGTCCATTCAATTTTTGGCCTTTGTAAAGAGGCTGCCAAAATAAGTTGCCAATTAGTGCTAATTGTAGAGGAGGTATTTGTGATGTGCACCCTTGTCCACTGAAAATTGGATTACACCCATCAAACTCATTTCCTATGCTGCTGGTGTGTTTTATTCAGGTCACCAGCACTTCTAGTTAGCCTATTTTAAAATATTGCCTGGCGATACACAAAGAGAACAGGGACTGGTGACTTGATTAGTCTTGCATTTTATTCCCTTTCTCTCAAAGTGTTAGATTTATGCAGGGAGTTATGTTAGCTGAGTTTTCTCAACCACAATACACAAAAACAAAATAAGACTTCAAGGCCTTTTGGTTCTCATGTGGTTATATAATAATGTATTAATATAAAGGATTTCCATTTTTAGACATCAAACCCATGACAGATGTTTTTGGATCTAGTTGCATTTACTTAGTCTCCATTATCCTGGCACACTTTGATCTGGAACATTCCTTGTCTGTGATTAAAAGTAAAATGAATTCAGATTAATTCCCTTTCATCTCATGCGCACAAGACGTGTGAACTATTTACTTAGCCTTGCTACTCTGTATGATGAGTATTGTTTTTTTCATTGGTTCCTGGTGGGGTTTTTCTTTTTCTGGTAGATGAACCAGCCCCTTTATAAGATCTTACAAAAGACACTGGCAGAATGTCACTTCACATTTGTCAAGAACAAACTCCACAATCTCTGCAACAAATGATGTTTTACAATGTCTTGGAGAGGATTTTAGCAAACTGAGGTTAATTAGCCCAGGAAAAAAGAAAAGATAGCAATTAAGGCATCAAAACTGTTTTCAGATAACCTGAAAGATTTTATTCAACCTCACAGAGGTGGATTTTACAAAGACTAACACTACAAAATATTCCTGAACTCCTCTCTCCTTACAACAAAGTCTAGTAGTAAGAAGATGAGAAAGATTACCCTTGTTTAGCAGTGTTTGTTCTCACTACCCAGGCTCAAAGGTGTGTGTCAGGAGACATTTTCTGTAATATTAGTTTCTTTATTTTCACAGTTTTACATCATATCATTATCATAGCTGAATGCATTTCCTATGCCTTTATGTTGTTGCTAGAAGGATTATCAGAAACGGAAACAGGTAAATCAAAAATATTCTTCTCTAAGCAGTTTTGCCATTAGGAGTTGAAAATAAAGCAAAATGCTACATGCTTTGAATCATACATCAACCATTAAAATTCTGAACTTTAAATTCATCCATAATACTTATTTTGTCTGTAAAAACTAGCTAAAGTTAACACAAGTTTTGAAGTACAGATCCTTCATATATACCCTGTACATATGCCTTTTTTTGTATATCTTTGCAAACTAATTTGTAACTGACTCTTAAGATTTACAGCAACATATTTAAAAATGAAATATAATCATGGACTACCATCCCCTACGCATATATGCATTCGTGTAACTTCAGCAATTTAAATCATCCCTTAAATATATAGGAGATGACTAGAAAGTAGTCACAGACATCCTTAGAAAGAATAGGATAGCTTTAATGACTTATGTGACAGAGCTGATAACATCAACTTTACATATCTGTCATGGTCCAAGAATGTGCTCACAGTGTATTATTGCTGTTCAGCTGACATGTGGAAATACATGGAGCAGGGGTAACGCTGCCTCTTGCAAATGCATAGATATTCCGACATAGTTCCATGGTAAAACTGTATTTTCACTTCCTTACTTCTCTGCAATACCTCTCTTGCTTTGGCAGAAATTCAGCTCTGTACACCTTTTTTCCCAAGCTAAGCTCTTGGAGGGGATCCTGGACAACCTACATTGTCTTATAGGGTTGTATGCAGGCATTATTGACAAGAATACTTGAAGACATGGAAATGTAACCATCCACATAGTGTGACTTGAAGCTCTTACTCACAGTTGTTTGAAGTAACTTTCTTAATATCTTTGTTGCCTCAGTCATGTGGACAAATATAAATCCCAAATATATGCTGGTAGTATACTCATATCACCAATTCTTTTATCTTATTTCAGAACTTATTATTACCAATTTAGTCTTTTAATATTAAAACGCAAACTACAGAAATTGAACACCTTCCATCATTTCTGCTTGCTTTACTGATCAGTTGAAAGTCCTTTGCTGATTTTATTTTCCAAACCTTTCTTGTTTCTAGGGTGATGTTCTCAATAAATTGTTATTCGTATTGATTCTATTTTGTCTCTGGATGGCAGCAGAGAGACTTGGTGTTAAAGGAATCTTTTTCACATTGGGTATTTGTATGCCACATTGTGTTGTCCACTACGTCAGGCACTTTGAATTCCCACATGTTACAGTTCTGGAATAACAGGAAGGCAGTGCCTATTCCTACCCCAAAGTGCAGCACTCGGGGCTTTCAAAAACGTTGCAACCTCATTATTTTTCTCAATAAGTCATAACTTTCCTGGCTTGTGTACAGTTCTGTAGGTTGTAGCCAAATAACTGAATGACATTTGAAATCATCTGGGTATCATATACGGTGTATAAAGCAGGATACATACAGAATGAAATGATCTGATAATTTGCCCCTGGAAAGGTGCCTGCTCTTGCTACACAGAATTTTCCAGGTAACTGAATGCCATTTGAACACTGAAACTATCTGTCCAAAAGACAAATTTAAATCATATCAAAAATGAATTCTGCATTTTGAGTATCATCACACCCTGGAGAAATGAATGCACAAAGGCTACTTTGCAGCTGTGGAAAAGATTGCAAATAGTTTTGTGTTGCCAACAACTGCCAGAAAGGGCACGCAGAGCTACAGTTTGCTCTTCTGTAGGCCCATCATTATATTTTCTGTACATAACAATAAAGCTTTATGTCCTTGTAGAAAAATTTCATTCAAAATAGCAGGGTGCACAGTAAGCCCTTGGTTCCATCGCATGAGGGGTGATAAAAGGAGCCATGGATCGGGCGGACAAGGGGCTTTTTGGTGCTTGTGAGCGTATTGGAATTAGTTTGCTCTTTTCTTTCTGTTGCTGGATGTTGGGCTTTCCCCGTCCTCGAGTTTGGAGGGTAGAAGGAAGGTCAGTGAATGCTGAACGCTACCAGCGCAACGAAGGAGACCCCCAGAGATCACAGGGCTGTGGTGTGGGCCTATGGATGGATGTGTCCAAGATGCCCCAGTGACAAGAGCCCTCCTCACAGTGGCCCCTCCTGGGGGCTCCTTTCAGGTCTGCTTGCCGAGATTGCTGCAGTACACAAGTGTTTTGTATTTTTATGCTATACAAGTAACCCCTGATGCAGAATGGACAAGGTGTGAGTTACTGCCAATGAGTAACGGTCCAAGGGTGCAGTCATCCTCACCGCTGTGCAGTGCACTCATCCCAGAGGCAGTCTGGAATCCCACCCAGTGTCAGTGTTGGAGTTGTTTCTGTCCACAGCAGTTCATAACTCTTCCCCAGAGGGCTAAATCCATGCAGAGAGCTCATCTAAGAGAAACCTTGCATTTGGCATGCATAGCATCCAAAATTAAACGTGCATGCTACTTAGAATTATAGCCAGATTACCCTTCATTTTTTCTGTCTGTCATCCTTTTGAGAGCTTGTGTTTTCGAAGGAACATATAGCTGCAGAGACCAGGCTAGGGAGATATAATAAAAATGTTTAAACTCATTTTTGCAGCCCCATTTCTTCTTCCGTTTAGTTCCCAGATACTATTTTTATCTTTCTTTGTATGGAAGTGCCATGAATCCTGTCCCTGTCATCTTCTTTGGATGTGGACTTTCTTCACACAATGACTTTTCCTCTGAAGGATGTGACGTTATTAAAATTGTCTTTGATCTTGCCATATCAGTCAGTAAATGTGAAGTCCTTTAGTCTGAGATATGGTGGAGTTAAATACCCATCTTTTGATTCTGGTACTCATATATAAAACCATCTTTACTTTTTTTTAATGGAATAAAATAAGCACATTCTTCATGGTTGCTTCTGAAGATTTGTTTACTAGTTGTCACTGACAATATACAGAAGAAATTTAGGATTCTTTTTTGTCAGTTTACTTGACAATGTACAAATCTATCATCAACAGCTTCTGATACAAATTTCAGAGTCACTGTTTACATCCAAGATGATGGAGTATGCTTGTTAGACTACCAAGAGATGCCATTTTAAGCCATGCTGGTTTGTACAGTGCCTGAATATAAAGCCGTGAAGCGAATCACACACATGTCAGCAGACAGTTACTCAGCTTTCTGTATTACTCCCTGTGACTGTTTCCTGCTGTAAATCTCGACAGGACAAGATGGATGTCTTTTAATGTGCTGCTGGAGTGGGATCATTAACTCAGCATTCAGCACAATACTTTGGCAATCCCGTTTACTCTTCTGTTGCAGCAGTGCGGATTGAGAGATGTCTTTTAATTGATGCCTCTCTATTGGAAGGGGCAAGAAGAAAGCACCCCACTGCCTTCCAGTTGGAGATTTAAAATAATGATGTAGGAAGAGTGTGACATGAAAGATCATGTTTATAGGGGCTAATTTGTTTTTGTCATTGCTATGCTAAAGCAGTGAAAGTCCTGCCCAACATCCACTGGTTTGTCTGTTTTGCATATGCTTTAAGTCTCTTGATTTAGTCCTTAACATTTCAGAATATCTTAAAGTTTCCCCTTTCTTTGTGGAAGCAATTGCTCAAATCACTGAATTCAGACACCTTTACCATGCAGACCTTTAAAAACTGAAAACTCAGTTCTAAAAGTTTTGTTCTAAAAGTTACTAAGTAAAACACAGCATCTCAGTATCTGACAACTCAGGAATGCTTAGGCTCGATCTGCCTATTCCTAGGCAAATAGAAGTGCACTGATAATCAAAAAATAAAATAGTAGCACACTATGATCCTTCTTGTATTTAGCAAGCACGGCAACTAGCTCAGTTTTCAGTATTTTCAGTCTGCCACAGGAACACCTCAGTATTAAAAGACACATCTTGCTGTATTTTTCTATTTTCCACACTTTGATGGGAAGGGAAGTGGAAAAAAACTAACTTCTTACTGTCATGTTGGAAGAAACCTTATGATATAGAGAATTAAAGCCATTAAAATCAATATTTTGGATCTTCCTGGGGTACATTCTTCTTCATAGTGCATGCACCACATCATAACCCTTAGTGGATTCAGAGTGGAGAGTAAAAGTGGTCTCTCTCAGATTGGAAGTACTAACTAATATAGCACTCTAAAGAATGTAAAGCCACATACTTAACTCACTCTTCACTTTAACACCCTTCCTGAGATTCAGACATACTGTAGTAAGTGATATAATAACAAGGTGTTGATGATTTACTTAAAGACATTTATGGGAAAGGTTTCTTTCTCTTATGCTCAGATGAAATCTCCAGCTATAACAGTTTCATCGTGGGTCATGGAGTAAATAAGAAAAAGACTTTAAGCTGAGACTTTGAATTAAGTTTGAAGTTCTGGATAAAGATCAAATGCAAAAACATATTGCATTTAGAAAGTAAGATTTAGTGGGGGAGTTTAGAAAGTGAAATGCTCATAACTGGGAATGTTTCGTGGCTCTGATACAGATTTCTTGAGTGAAGTTAATAATTAAATCATGAATGTGTTGCAGTGAAATAAGGATAATGGCTGCTGTTCATCAGGAAGATTGTGATGAATAATAATTCATCAAAGCATTTGAAATGTCTGGATGGAAGTTGCTATATAAATACATAGTATTCTTATTGTTGTAATTTATTTCCTATTTCAGGGGATACTATGGTTACAGTTCAGATACAGCATTTTATTTCTTAAGTCTTTGCAGTGTCTTGTCTTGATTATCTTGGACCATAAACTTATATATCTACTTTAACCCAAAAGATGAAGGAAAGCCATTCAGCTGTTATCAGAATACTTTTTAAAAGGATTTCCTTCAGCTGTTAGAGAAATTGTCCAGGAGTTTTTGGCACTTGGCTTCTCATAGGCATGTGCAGTAATCCCCATCATGAACTGCTGCTTTGTTAAAAATAGTTTAAGCTCCAAATTCAGTTATCTACCTGATAGAGAGGGTGTATTTTCTCCTTATCTAAGGGGATAGAGAATACAATAATAAAACAAATACATGTTAGGGTAATGAAAAAACATCGGCACCTCCTATGGGAATATATACTGAAAATGCAAGGTAACAGTTACACTCATAAGGTATAAATAAGATATGCTTCTTATAAACACTGGATACCAACCTACAGTTCTTATGAGAATGACTAGGTCTTATTTTTTGTCCTGTGGCTGCTTTCCATCATAAGGTGCTGTTCCCTTAGAGTTTTTCTTACGGGTACCTCTGAGTCTATGGATGTAGCACTTTGGCATTGCATTGCTTTTGCTCCCACTTTCTGGAAGTGGAAAGGGATCAGGGATAGAGCAGGACTGTGATTTGGAATCTTTAAATGATGCTTTTTCAGGCACTGACAATTTTGCCTCATTCACAACAGTTCTGAGCTTGTTCTAGGTTGTATCAGGGACCGAGTGTTCCTCTCCTCAGCTTCAGCAATGCGGAGCTGAAAAAGGAGCATATAATTATTTTGGCTCCCAGCCCCTTGTCTTTTCTCCAGAGTTGCTTGGCTGGGCCAGACAGTCTTATTTCCACAAACTATTGTCTGCAAATGCAGATGACACTCTATGTGGACACAGACAGCTTATAGCTATCTAAGCTATATCTGTATCTCTCAGATATGACACAGTTGATCCATAATTTTCCCCATTTCTATACACACAATTATTCCAGCTTATCCAGCTAGAGTCTGAGCTGAAAAGTATTCTTCTTTCCTCTTTTAGCAAGGGAGAAAGAACCAGCTAGTCCACGTTTAAGAAAATAGTGAGCAGTTATGTATTTTGACACAAACATCTACAGCACACTTATCTTTCTTTTTCTCTTTGCAATCTTTTTTTCTCTGTAGCATCTGTTAGTATCAAGTTACCTAATCAGACTTTGGGCTGATTATATTAAAAAATAATAATAAAACACTTTTTGGATAATTAGGTTATAGAAAACCTGTTTCTCCTTGCTGAAAAGTGCTACCTATCTAAACACTTTCCAAGACACTTTCTTGGAGCAGAGGCATGGTATATATGCTAGTGGAATGGACTTCACATTCTCATTTTTTTGCAAATTATTAACCTCCTAAAATCCAGTGCTCAGTAGAAGCTTGCACGTTTTAATAGCTAAAGTCTAGATAGTTTTGTCCACAGGGACGGAGTGCTTCATTCCCCCGCAGTTCCTAGTACCAATCAGATTGCATATATACTATTCATCAAATTAAATTTAGGATTCATTAGAGAAAGGCGACAATGAAACAAAGTTTTTCTTTTAATAACTGCTTTTTGATGTGCCTGTTCTTTCAATGGCTCTCTCCCAACACCCCAAGTCTTCCAATATCTTGATGGAATAAAGGAGAAACCTACGTGATACAAACGTGGAGATAAATGGCAATAGTAGAAATGATACCCAAAATTAATGACAGGAACAATCATACTTAATAATGCATGGGAAATGCAAGGGAAAGCATTAAGAAGTGAAGAAATTATTACAAAAGTGTTAAATTATTAAAATAAAAACATTTCAGGTCATTTCATCTATATCCCGTTATATTTTCTGTATGTCTTTTAGCACATAATAGTGTAGTTATCTCAGGAATGTCTACCTTCTGAGAGAGGCAGCTGAGAGCCCATGCAGCCACAACAGCTTGGACAGCTCAGGGGTGCTCTGCGCTCCAGCAAGGACTAAGCAGAGGAGGGTAAAGGACCTACTCGCCTTCCCTCTGTAGTGAAGTTGGGCTTATTTCTTTCAGAAGAAGCACTGGAAAGATAAAGAGCCTTCCCTCATTTTAACTAGGTATTATCATTAGTATTATAAATACATTGCAGTTTATCAGATAAATGCTACAGATTTCATAGCTCGTCCTGCTTGAAGCAGGACCAGGCAGGACTTCAAGACGTTCGGAATGGACAGCAGAGTGTTTGCAGCTTCTCAGAACCTTCAGTATCCAGCTCAGACCTCTTGCAGGTTCCATTCAACACAAGGATGAAGGTCCACTTCAAGAAGGGCCCCTGGACTAAGGCCCACTGCCTGGAGTGACAAAAATGACCATATACCCCCTGCTTGACTTGCCTGGGGTTACAGCACCTGAGAAAAGGCACTGGAGCATAGAAGACAGCCACTACCAAGGGGCAAAGAGCTGTGTGAGTCCCTATCCTCCACCAGTGACATCTAATGCAGAAATCCTGGCTCCCTGGAGCTCTTACACTGGCTCTCAATTGAAATTCTACTTTCCTCTCCTCTTTTTCCTCTTCTTCTTTTTCCCTTTCCTGTATTGCCAAAGACCTTTCTCCTGCTTTTCCATCTTTCAGGGAGGAAGATTCTATTTTGCATCCTGTAATGAGAAGCTTTGAAATTGCTTCGACTTCACCCCAGAGGAATCAAGAAAATAAATAAGGCACACTGGAATAAAGCACATTCCACTAACTAAATATTAGGTTGAATTAAAATAAGTGAACAAACAAACAAGGTACCTGTCAACAGGTCCTGTTGTGCACTTAGAAGATTTAGCACTACTAGATTTTGTAAGAAGTATGAAATCTTAGTATATTCACTCGTAATTTAAAAATAGATGGCATCAATTCGCCTCTTGAATAGTGCAGCAAGTAATTCTGCGTATTACAAAACTCTTTAGTGTCAATCATAATGACCACAAATAGTTCTCTAAAGAAGAGATGTGCTTTAATTATAAACTTCTTGTTGGCATTTCTAATAGCAACTGGGGCGGTATGTTTTAAGCAGTGTAAAGCTATATTCTGATATTTCTTCAGGACACTTTATTTCTTCTTGCCAATGTTTTATATTACAGAAGTGTAAAAGAAATGACAGGCATTGTGTGTGTAATCATGGTTAATTTTTAACATCAAAAACTTGTCTGTGATCTTAAAAACTTTTAATTTGTTCACAGGCACAGGTTTGTACAAGTCCTGTGCAATGTCTGTCTGCAATTTTAACAAATAAGGATAGTGGCATCTCACTCTCCATTCAAAATTGTTTAATTAAATATGAGAAGGGTGTCAAATTGTTATATAACTTTGACATTTATAAACATAATTGCAGATGTTATTACTTTGAACTGATAATGGAAAGTGTCGTAGCTCTCATTTAAAAATCCCGCAGCCCCAAATCCTGCTGAGATTGAGCCAAGATGTTCAGCATCTCTGAGGACATGCTTTGTCAAACTGAGTTCAGAGTGAATGGGATAAATTTTGAGGAATTGTTAAATCAGTAGTAAACCTCCCATTCACTTTTGCAAATCTAGACCTTTTGGGTCCTCAATGCTCAATTATGAAGCTGCTAGTTCAATGATACTATAGATTAAGAAAAAATAAAGAACA
This sequence comes from Nothoprocta perdicaria, assembly GCF_003342845.1. Taxonomy (NCBI): domain Eukaryota; kingdom Metazoa; phylum Chordata; class Aves; order Tinamiformes; family Tinamidae; genus Nothoprocta; species Nothoprocta perdicaria. The sequence continues at coordinate 2,319,667 of NW_020455943.1, forward strand.
TAATTGTGTAGATTCTTCACTGATCTGGCATGCACTAATGGCATCAAATATATTCCCATTCAGAAAGAATTTTTAATTAAAAGGGCCTGTTATCTCCCATTAAGAATATTGTACACACTGGTACAAGTGATTATCGATACAGCCAAGCAACTAGCAGAGCTATGCCAATCAAGACAATCTTGCTCCTCACATTAAGAAAGACTAGATAAAAGGACATACTAATAAATCAGATGTGTATTGTCAACATTCAGAAATAATAACTTACTTGCATTTCTGTTTTCTACAATTTAGCTGTCTTTAGTGATTAAGTATTTACAATTTAACAAAGGTAGTGGTAATGCAGGAAAACATCTCATAATTTTTCACAGCATGTGAAGACCATCTAGTCAGTATTATCTGCTATAAGGTACCGAGAATAATCTGTTGTCAGTGCTACACATGTCCTACGGAGAGTGACAGAGGGAAATGCAAGGTGTGTTCCTTAATCACCCTTGAGTCATGACTCTTATGCACCATCTGAAGCAGACTTGATGCAGCAACATGCGCTGCTCCTTTGGCTGTGGTCTGTAGTCCACAGCCATTCTTACTACCAATTGGATCCTGAAGCTTAATGGCTTTACTGGCTTGCTGTCTATCTACAGAAACATGCACTACAGCATTTGTTCTGGTAGCTTCTCTCTTCGTGATACCAGTCTACGGGTTCTCCAGCATGAGTGTCTGGGCAGGTCTGCTGTGGAAGGGGACAAGATATCTAATACATGAGAGGAGATCAGGGAGCCCTGGGGTCCGGCATGCCTGTCTGTCAGGGAATCAGCTGCTCCCAGCACAAATGGTTGTATGTCACTCCTCAATGTTGTTCTCTAAGCACGGGGGTTTCAAAACACCAGCAGGAGTTTTCCTTGGCAAAAAAACTTTTGAGCATTTATTTGCATATGTAGCCATAGCTCCTTCACTTTGAAAGAAAAACTACATAAGGGGAAGTTTCTCCATTTTCGGTATTTGAAAAATTGGAAAGACACGTCTGCTGTATTTAGCCTGCCCTGCTTTTTAATAAGGTCAGGGAAAGGATCCTATGGCCTTGCTTGGACTCCGGCCCTCCAGCCGCTGACATGAATGGCCAGTGACTCTTTGCCTCCTGTCCCCGACTGCCTGAAGTCCTTGCACCTACTGCGAGGCTTTCTGTCAGGTCACTGGGGTAACCTCTGCCAGAAGGGCATCTTGCTCTCATCTCCTGCCAGGCTCTGTCTTGGCAAGGGCCCTCGTTGGGTATATGACAGCTGGTGCACTCCTCCTTTCTAGCACTTCCCACTCCAGGACGTTATTTACTAACTCTTTAACTTTAGAACATGTCTGCTGCACTTTAATATGAAGTTTTCTGCTTCTATTGCCCCTATCTTTCAAGACTTTCACTTATGAGACAAATATATAAACTAAGATTCAGAGAGAACCATTTAACACCATAGTACTGTCTAGCAGATACTACAGTTCAAAAAAGAAGCCTAATACAGGTTTTTCACAGCAGTATTGGTTTACAGTTTATATTTTTATCCATTGCATGAATATAAAAACATTTTGGTGTTAAAAAATGGAAATTCCATCTAACCTCCATTTATATAGGCAGAAATATTTTCAGAAAACAGAAGATTCTATAACAGAAAATGGAAAACTAGAGTTTTCCAAGCTGAGTGAAACTGAAGCAACATGAACCACAGCTCTGTAGTGATATGACTGTCTTCTGTGTGGGAAGAGCAATAGTTATTGGACTATAAGAATTTTTTCTAACATATTCAGCTTGTGATTCAGATCGTGTGTCAAGGAAGGAATGCATCTATTGCCCTGTTGGCTTTTTTCCTATGGTTATAGAGATCAAGTTCCAGTTATTTTATCTCTTGTTTCAATAAAGTAAAGTAGGTCTGACTATCTAGGAGTCTACCACAGTTAGTCTCTGCTGCTAAGAGTTTTCATTTTTAAGAAACTGCAGGAAAGTTATAGATAATTGTATTTAATGCCACAAGGTATTACATATCTGTCTGCAAATTACAAGCAACTGATATCAGACAAATCTGGCTGAATATCACAGGCATGTATGGTGTGAGTCACAGAAAAGTTTGGTCCTGTGCATTGTCTAAATGTGGAAGCAGATAATTATTTTCCAAAGGGGAACAAGACGCAGTAATAATAGTAGTATTATGTAAGCAACATGGGTTAGTTTCTAATTTCAGATGCATAATGTGCTTGCCATATTCCTGAGTGGGTCTTTTACTATGCCCAAAGTATTATATAACGCACTGCTGAGTGCACACAAGAGCATATTGTTAGGGCATTCACTAAGGCAAGCTATGTGTGTCACACTGCTAGGATCTGCAGAAGTTTCCATGTATTCTCAAAAAAATACCTTTCAGCAGAGAACGTAATTCTTAGCATGCTTTTCAGCAAGTGGGGTGCAAAATGTTTTAGGATAAGAACAACTGTGCTTAATGGTCACATTTTAGCAATATGTAACTATCTAACGGTGTATGACCTGAAGAGAAACTACTAGAAAAATGGGTGTATTTGCTTAAGAAGAGCACATTTAGTAGCACATTTAGTAGCAAAAGCCTTTAAAAACAGAAGTTTAAAAGAACTTTTCTTTTTTGGAAAAGATCTTTATTCTTAGAGAATATATTAAGAATAAATCATTCTTACAGGTTTCTTCTACTCTATTTACTAATTTTGTTTTTCTGTAAGAATATGAGCTGAATGTATTTCAGCAAATACACCTCAAGAATGAGGGAGAAAATAATCATAAAATTATAGACTCTTTAAAGGAAAATAGTGATAAGAAAATGGAAATGACAAAGCACTTTTATATTATTTCATCTAGGAAACATGACTGCATGCTTTAAATTAATACTTGCTTATGGATGTCATGGACAGCCATGCATACAGAAAGAGCCCGGTGAGCAGAGAAGTGCGCAGGCAGACAGTGCACAGACAAATCCACTAAGTAAAATGCAAGAATAATTGTGGAGCAGTTGAGATTTTACAAGTGTACCTCTAACCCAATTTTAAGAGTAAGTTATAGAATGCCTACTGAAAAAAAAAAAAAAAAAAAGGTAAGAATATGGCACTAAAACACGTGTTAGGGAGGATTGGCATTTCTATTTATTTATAATCTTTCTGATGAAGTTGATTTAGCTTTTATAAAAAGCTTGAGTGATGCCACCATCTGTTAGCTTGGGATCATTGTGTCAGATAAGGCACTATTTCCTTTGGCCACCTGCTCTGCAGAACATAGCCAGAATTCAGCTGATATTTTTACATACGAATGACAAGATTGTAACTGTTTCTGTCACCTGTATTTTAATTCAGAGGTTTCCATAGGAATTCTCTCCTACTTTTAGCTAGTTGTAAATGTTGCAATTATGAATCAAAAAAAATGCAATCTAATGACTAAGTTTTTAAAGATTTTACCTTCCTTACTTTCGTTCCCTACTAAGTCAAAATCTTGGGTTTGCTTTAGATCTTTTACTTTTTTTACTGACTTTGCACCTGTTTTGTCTCATTTGGTGCAAGACGCCAAACCATGACCCATCCTGATCTCTGTAATAATATATGTCTTACTGTGCATAGATTAGGAGATAGACTATCCATGTATTCCAGAAATAGAAATAAGCAACCATGTTGAAATTATAGTAGCTTCTCTTTTTTTGCATTAATAGTTTCACAGGATTGTAAACACAACAGGCCTATCTATAATTTGTGCGGATGAGCCCTGACTTCATGTGGCCTGGCTTACAGAAAGGCCAGTTTTCAGCTAACTCATTGTTCTGAAGCAGCAGTTTTCAGGAGGAAGTGTGCCTATAACTTAAGTAAATACCCCCAAGAAAGGACTGCAGGCTACTGAAGCCCCTTTCAGGCCATCATATAAGGCTGTGAGTTGCAGTATTTATATAATGCATTGACCTGTTTGTGAGTGTGATTTGCAGTATTTATATAATGCATTGACCTGTTTGTGAGTGTGTCTCTGGAGCAACCTTTAAGAAAACTTTAATTTAATAATATTTAAAAACTTTCTGCATTGGCAGAGGTTGTGTATATGCACATAAACGAAACATTTTCTGTAATTTGACTTGACAGGAGGAGAGAACAGAAGTGCTAAGACAAGCTTTTCAGACTAACTAGCCCTGTACATAGTTTCAATAGAAGCTAAAAAGTTTGAGAGAACATTTAAAGTTAAGCAAAGGTTGGCCAGCTAATTACTCTTCTTTAGCAAGGGTGCAGCTTAGTAGTTTTATTTATGTAGCTCCTCAAACCTATGGCAAGGAATGCTCTTCTAATATTATTGCATGCAGAATGAAACTGCTTATTATTTTCTAAAATGTTAATGAAGGAGCTTATCATGCATGTGTGGGAGAGTAATGTTAAAATTACAGTGGAATTACTTAGGCCTTCTCATTCTTTTGTAACAAATGAATTATTGACTACAGAAGCTTAATATATTTTGGGGTTTAGAATTGGAAATGTAAAGAATAAAAAGCAACTAGCCTAAAGTGGCAAAAAATAGAAAGCAAGTTTGTTCTAGATTTACAGCTCAAATTCAAAGTAGTATAGCACTGTCTCAAATATTGACCATTTCATAGCACTGACCCAAATATTGTCCATTTCATGAACCCCACTGTCCTAAATCAAATGATTTGATTAGTTTACATCAGATCTTAGCTTTACACACTCTACAACACAAAAGCTTTTATTTGGCAGGGAGACTTAGGACTGTCAATTATAGGTATATGGGTTTTCCTGGTAACATAAAAGTTGTGTCCTAGGTCACAGCAAGCACGAATGCTCTCCCTGAACACTAGTTTTAATCAGTAAACTGGTGTCTCAGTTTTGTGCCTCTTCTTTCTTGAAAGTGATAGTGCTCTATAAGACCCTAGTCTAATATCCAGTGAATCAATGGTATCTCAGGAAAATGTTACAAGCTCTTAATAATTCATTTTTTGAGTAACTGAGGTAAGGATTCTTGTAGCTTTTACCAAACTTGCATAGCTTACATATTTATCAATCTTGGTTACCAAGCTATTTAGCTGTCTTGCCTTGAAACTAAATACTCAAGGAAAACATTCCAGATCCAGCAGATTCAGATTGAGGCTGTGTGAAGTTATTCCTTTTTTCTTTTCTTTCTTTTTTTTTTTTTTTATGACTGAACCAAATCAATTTTTAACTCTTTGGTTCAGATCCAACCAAATTCATTTTTTCCCTGACATTGTTGACCAGAGAATGTAAAATAGAAAACTGGAAAAGCTTCCACTTCAAGGAAGACAGAGAAAAAGGCAGAGGAAATGACACTAGCCATAAGGAAAGAAGTTCTTCTACATAGCAACCCCAAACTGAGAGCCTCCAGCAAGGATGCAACAGTCTTGAGTTTATTTTCTGTTGCTGGCTGAAAGGGATATGAAACCATCCAACAGAAAGCCGATCCAGCTGCTATACTGTAACAGACTTTCCACTAGGAAGATGGAAACCATGTAATATGAAGTGGGATATCAGCAAGAAAAAGAGTTACTACCATACCCAGATTACACTAACAAATAGTTTTAAATGGAAACAGGAGGTGGAATCTCTTTTGGAAGAAATAGGAATTAAATTTTCTTCTTTTTTTTTTTTTTCTTTTTCTGGATGCTTTCTGTAAATGTTGGTTGGGGTAGAAGCTTTCCTCTTGCATTAGTTTTATGAATACAATACTGATTTCAGCTAAAAGCATCTGGTGAATTTGACTTTATTTGTCAAAATAATTTTCACTGTGATTGTCTTGAAGATTTAATTGAGTGATGTAATTAAGACATGACTACTTTTTCCATTAAGAGTAGGTATCTCCTGATACTCAACAAGCTGGGTATCAGGAGAAAATCTTTCAGAGTTAATAAATACAGAAATACATACTTTCCACAACTTAGTGAATAATAGAGTCCAAGACAGATTGAAGTCATAATTGAAATCAATTAATTTTGATAAACCATTTAGAATAATATAAACTGCAGTGAAAATTGGAGGAAAATAGTATATGATTTTTCAAAGAAAAACACACCAAAACAAACAAGCAAACAAAAAAAAAACAAACAAAGTTCCTCCACTCATAACTTGAATTTTGAGTTTATACAAGCCTTGCATAATAAATGTAGTTCTTTACATATGGGTTTTTATTTCTTTGCCACTGAAGACTTCATTCATCTTTGTCTTGTAGTCAGCTCAACATTTTCCTGCAAGTCTCTGAACTGGAGAAAATAGTGCACAGTGAAAGGCTGAAAAATCCTGTATCTGAAACAATCTGAATGAAGATGGTAAGTTCCACTGTGCTGAGTAACTCGGTGACAGCTGGCAGAGAACTGGCAACTCTTTTCCTAGAAGTTTCTCACAAACTTGTGAGAAACTTGGGGTTGTCTCTCAGTTCTGTACACAATTTCACTCTCCTCTTGTCTCCAGCAATATACGAATACTCAAAGTTATGAAAACTACGTTATTATTTTGCCTAGCAAAATATCACGAAGATTATAACTCGTGGATGTTTCTGCCTGAGTATAATATGAAATATAATCTCACAGAACAGTGAAAATAGTGTGGAGCAAGTTCATACATCCTCTGAAACACAACACTAGTATGAAGATGTCTCATGTGGCTGTCACAGCTCTAGTAATGTGATCTAACTTTTTTAGCACTCAGTACAGCCACACCTAGCACACTGAATGCGGCTCACTTGTTTCTGGATCCTACTGTTTGTGCAGCTTGCTTGTATGGTCATGTGCTTTAGTTTGAATTTCTGGTTTTCAGAACTCAATTCTCACTAAAGCTGGCTGTTTTTAAAGGGCACAGGATATCACTGAGTAACCCTCAATTTAAATTAGCCCAATTAGGAGTTATTTCACTTGCTATAAAGCATTTGATGCTCACATTTTATGACTGATGTTTGTGTCTTACAGTGTTAAACCTTCATTCTCTTGTGGAGTAATTCCAGGGCACTGCCCAGGGCAAGACTCCGAAAAGGGTGGGTAGTTAGGAGGGTGCTATGTAAGCCAAATTATGCCTGGCATAACTAATAGGGATGATACGGGAGATGAATTGGGCCCTATGTCTCATTACCATAGGGAATAATTTCTGTACAGCCAAAGCAACAGCTGCAGTGTGCTTGTGACTCAAAAAACAAAGCAAGAACAACAACAAAAATGCTTTGCTTTTTGGCAGAACAAGTGCATAAACTCCACACTACAGTAATTCTTACTTTTTGTAATTATTTGTATGGATTCACTCATGAACCTCAAAAGTGCACTCTTCCCTAAGAGCTTGTGGTGTCCTACACCTCTACTCCCTTGAAAGCTGCTGTTTGCCCTGGCTGGTGCAACAGGTGCAGGGTGACCATGGAGCTTGTGAGGGGGGTGAAGTTCACACCGCGAATGCTCCCTCAGGGCCAGCAAGAAAGAACATCGCAGCCTGACACCCTTGGTCCTGTGAAACTTAGCCCTCTCGCTTGCACGGCGATTGCATAACACCGGGTGCAATACTCTATAGGCAGCACATGCTGCTTTACTTGCCTTCCTCAGAGGATTGAACCGTTATCAAAACCGTGTTTGTACTCACAGTACAGGAAAAGATGATTTAAATCAATTGTAAGTTTCCTCATTTAATAGCTATGACTGCCTGGGATACATTTAATCACTTGCAAAGAATATCTTTTCTGCTAAATTAGTATTTGTTTTCTTAAATTGCTGTAGATCGACGTATTGCTATTGCTGTAACAACAGTAATGAAGGATCTCAACAAAAAAATAAGAGTAGCAAGTTCCAATTACATGGTAAGGTATGCAGTATTTTTGTATCATAAATCCACAAACATTTAGAGTAAATCACCATTGTTAAAATACATATATATACAAAAATATATAATATTGTTTATATATGTATATTATATACATATATATAGTTTGAATGTGGGTAGTGGAATAAATGTGCATGCACTGCAAGAAAAAAAAAAGCCCTAAACATTTGATTAAGCCTGAGAATGAGAAAGATTGTTGTATAAAACTGTTGAAACTGATTATAATATGGTTCAAAGCCACCATAGGGTTCCACAAAATTTCATTGATTTCACCCTCTTTACGTTCTGTGGGTTCATGTGCAAGATCAGTTTGGCTGGATCTTTTATTCACCCCATGCCCTGGTCTCCTCAGCACCCACACAACACACGGACCTCTGCTCCTGGGCTCCTTCTGGGCTCACCAAGGGCAGCTTCATGTGAGTGAGACCATGTCAGGGCTTCCAGCTCGCTCGAGAATGCCTCAGGTGAGGCCTCCCTGCTGTCCTTGCACCTTCACGTGCCTCCACACACTACCCCATGGCCCACACACCTTGACTTTGTGTCCCCAAGGCTAGGGAAAACCTAGGATCATGCTATCCAATGTATTTTGCTATGCGATACCTGGCCTATCAGAATCATTTTAGCTAAAGTGCCCTTTATTTGGTCTTTGAAGCTATTTAGTGTCTTGCTGATGGTAATAAATTTATATTTCATTACAAATGCCTGCTCTCTTTTTGTCCCAGAGGATCTCACAGCCAGATTTCCTTGCACGCTCCTCCCCACAGGGCCTGGGATTGCCAGGGAAGCCGGCCTTGCTCGGGATGGCACGCGGTGGGACAGAGGAGGAGGTAGCAGGGTGCAGGAGGGGAACCGCACCCGACCTAGGTGGGCCCTGCTGAAAGTCCGTCTCTGATATAGTGCCCTGATGAGCGAGACCTCAGGCCCGAGTCACTGCGCTGAAGCCAACAGGCTCCCTCCGACAGCCCCAGCTCCAGGAGCCCTCTGTGGCCTCTGCAGGACTCCCGGCACCTTGGGCATGGCCCAATGTGGATGGAAAAGGCCAGGACATAGTGGGACAGTGGGACAAGAGCAGCCCAGGACACAGGCCTCCAGCAGCGTGGGCTCACGGCAATCCCCGCCTCGTGCCAAGGAGCGACGTCTCCACGTTGTAGATCCTGTCACTGTGTAAATAACCTCCGAGCCTTTCCGAGATAAGCATTCCGTCCAGGATGGGAAATGGGAAGTGACTGCAGGCTGAGCGGGTCTCTGCAAGGGGTTTATTATCCCGGCAAGAACAATAAATAAGGAGTCTGCATGATTGATTGGAGTTGTGTTCCACATGATAAAAAAATAGTCAAAATGTTGAGAGAAGCAAAATAGTCACTTCATATAATATCCTTTTCCAAACAGAATTTGTCCATCGGTATCATATAATTGTACTTATTTACACATTGTCTTTGTCTTTTCTAAACAATGGGCTTTTGTACCGTTACATTTATCTTTTTATACCGCTAACCAACTTTGTGACTTTCACTCAGAACCACTTACAAGATACCGATTTAAGCCAGTCAGGGAGGCAAAAACAAGTTAAATGATTTAATAACTAATCTGTGGTTGAATGTGTTGGAGATAATGAAAAAAAATATTAACTTCTAAATGTGCATTTTTGCAAATCCTACTCTTTTATCTCACAAGCTTTATCTGCTGCACAATGCTAAGCAGACATTGCAAATATTTAAGTAATTATGACATAACAGCAGTTCAGTTTGTCCATGCAGTCCTAGCAAAACCCTAAGGAAAGCAAGCGGTTTCAGTGAACACAGAAGACAGTATTTCATTCACTTGAAAAATAATTGGCACAACACACTTAATTCCAAACATGTTCACTTATCTCTTCAGATAAGTGAAAATAATAAACAATGAAAAGAGATGGATTTATTTCAGTAACGTAGGAAGCATTCTATAGGCAACTGTTCCATAGCAAGCTTTAAAGTCAATGCAGACTCAATAATGTCATAATACATGTCACCCTTGAGAGCATGGAGATATAAACCAGTGTAGTTCCACTGCCTTAGCTGGAACGTTACTAGTTTATAACTTCTAAGCATTCTAGCCTTGGGGAGAGAAAAAAAAAAATCATCTTATTTTTCCCTTAAATATCTTTTAATAGTTCTCATGACTTTCTTCTTCCTCTTCCACCTCAATCTCTACAGCTTTCTTGAGGATCCTTTTTTTAATCTGCCTCAAACAGATATAGACAGAATATTCTGGATTGGAAGGACCACCTGGAGGTCATTTAAGCCTAAAAGCAGGGCTAATGCAAAGTTAGAGATGGGCCTTTCTGTCTGATGGAGTTCTGAGTACCTAAAATTACCTGAGATTGCACAGTCTTTCCCTGTCCACGTTCCCTCATTTCATTTTTACCCCCATTGGAAATTCCCCCATTCCACTCGGTTGGAATTTACCACGTTGCGGCTCATGACTATTTCTTCTTAATTTTTAACTAGGTGCCTCTAGGAAGAATCCAGTTCTTTCTTTTCAATGCACCTCCACTACATTGTTGAAACAATCAGATACTCCTTAGCCTTCCCTTTTCCCATCAAAATAAACCCCATTCCTCAGACACTTTCAAAAGTAGCCAAGCTGGCCTTCCTTATTCCACATGCCTGGGTGGTGCTTCTATATTCCTTCAATGTAGTTCATCCCCATTGCCACCTTCTCTACTCTTCTTGTTTTTTGGTTAAGTTGGTCAGAGGTTCCCCACTGGCCAAACCAGCCTCCTGCTATGCCTGCCCATTTTCTTACTGGTGGAGATGAACTATTCTCGAAGTAGAGAAGCAGTCCTTGTAAATGAACCACCTCTTCTGTACTCCTTTGCTACGGAGGGCAGCCTCCCACAGGATCCCACATATTGGTTTCCTAAACAAACTGAGGTCTGCTCTCCTGAAATTTACTTGCACTGTTTGTCTTCCTCTCTTCGGATCTTTCCTCAGGATCCTAAGGTTTACCAGATGTGGCCAAGGTCACTGCAGCCAAGGTGGCCACCAGCTATCAGACCCCAATCAGCTTCTGTTACTTTTTCATCTGTTTTTTTGCTGTGTACATTTGCAGTACTATTCCTTCCAGAGCCCTTCAACTTTTTTTCATCCTCGTGCCTGTCCCTACCTTTTAAACTCTTAATATTATAGTAAACTCACTATTGTGAATGAAGCTTAAACACCTTCTGAATTCTTTGGTGTGTTGTTTGTTTGTTTTTCAAAATAAAAATACACCTCTTTGATATATATGGCTGTATTTACTCCTCACAAGATTCAAACTGATGCCATATGGGCAGAGGTCAGGTTTGAATGACCGCAGCTTATTGCCCAAAGCCATTCAGGTAACACGAACACTTCTATAACTGCCTACAGCCCCTTCTCCTCCTGCACAGCTAACCTGTCTTGCATATGAAAATCAGAGTTGTGGCTAATATCTTTAAGTAAATTGCTCCAAACATTCCATCTTTAGGCAGAAATTAAGCCTCACTTTTCTGATGCGGAAGAGCTGGCATTCGCTTGTAATGGAAAATACAGCAAAGGTTGAGTATATTAAAACAGAATTAAGAAAAAAAGTAATCATCAATTCTGAAACATTCAAATTTTAAAAATAGTGAAAAAGTATACTTCTCTTTTTTTTTAATAGAGTCATCTGATCATATTCTCTTGGAAGTGGGCAACAAGGAAGACTGATGTTTGAAATGGGAACAATGCATGTAGTCATCTCTGATGCTTAATGCTTCTGCTCAGAAAAAAATAATTTTGCAAATCATTAACAGCTGAAACATCAGTGCTTCAAGCTCACCGGCGCTCATGAGGGCCTTTTGCCTTTGACTGTGACCTGCCTGTGACTCCAGGTGAGATTAAGTCAGTTCCACCTGTGCACAGACTCATCCAGCAACTTCATAAGCAACTTCATTTCGTTAGTGACTTGAAGGAGCTTGCAAACAGGAAGGTATTTCTTGCATGCTTGACCACTCAAACCAGCCACTACTGCACTAATATCTGTGCTTACAATTTCTTCTGTATCAACATCACCTCTCGTGGTACAACAAAAACCATGGCATGACTTTTTTTTTCCTGGCGCTCTGGTGTCCATGATGACACTGTCTTAAGGAACTTAAAGCAGCGTATTGCCCTATTTTCTTCACTTTTAGTGATGCCCTAGTGATTGCCCTATTTTCTTCACTTTAGTGATGTTTCCTCTGTGCTGATGGAATATTAATTCACATGGCTTGATTAAAACCCAGGAGAGGCACCTCAGTGGGCCCATCTAGGAGGATCAGGTCATTGCCTCTGATGTTGTTCAAACTATCTTGGCCACCACAGCACCTGTGAACAAGCACGCTAAACATGATACTTGCCAAGATTGGAAACAGCTCTGCTTAAACGCTGTATAGGACTTACTACTTTCGGAAGCCAATGACAAAGATTAAGACAAAACATTTTTTTTTTCTAAAGAGATGACAAAAGGGAATATTTGGAAAAGTAGTAAGTTCTGGTGTACATTGGTTGGCTGAACAGACAGATTTAACCGTTTACATTGACTACTTTCCCACTGTCTATAAAGGGAGCTTAGGTACTTACCCTAAGATAGATATATGCATTGTAGGTATTTTTAATTAGATGGCTAAAGCCAAAAAAGTCTCCCATATTCATAGAATCATAGAATGCCGAAGGTTGGAAGGGACCTCAGAGGTCATCAAGTCCAACCCCCCTGCTCACGCAGGGTCACCTAGAGCACGTGGCACAGGGCTGCATCCAAGCGGGTTTTAAAGATCTCCAAAGAAGGAGACTCCACAACCTGTTCCAGTGCCTGCTTTTGTAAAAATCTTCAATAAAACTACTCAGAATAACCACTCAAAGTTTCTCCTAAAGATTTTAATTGAGAACTTTCTGCTTAATCCAATTATTTAGTGCAGATCCATAGCTAACACGGAGCGGACTGCAGCTCCATGGAGAGCGATGGCAGCCTGTGTGTGAGGGAGGCCAGTGGTGGCTGTGACTGCTTCTCCTGGAGCAGATCAGGGTGACTTCCAGGAGGTCTCGGACCACACTGCCGTCCCTAGACACCTGGTGCCTCTGGAAGCCATGGGGCAGGGTTGTGGGGCTGGTGCAGAGCAGGGCTGTTGGGGGACCGCAGCAGCACTTCCCTCTGGCCGGGGGAGATGCTGATTGATGGAAAACATCCTCCCTGTGACCTGTTTTCAGCAAGGATGATGTTCTGGCTCCATGTGGAGACCCAGGCTTTCCCTGACTGCTGGAAAACATCCTCCCTGTGACCTGTTTTCAGCAAGGTTGATGTACGCCCTATCTGGCTCCATGTGGAGACCCAGGCTTTCCCTGACTGCCAGTTTAAGCGGTTTTAAGAAGACTAAGGGTGGGGTGGACAACCCAACGTTAAGGGGAATGCAGTGCGCTCCGTCCCCATCCAAACGCATAGGGAAAGGACGTGGCCCCGGAGCTAACGCCGAGGGAAGCGCGCAGGGGGCGGACAGGGGCACGGGCGAGGCCGCTGGGGCTCCCTGACCCCCCAGAGCCGCTTCCCGGCCGCGGGGGGCGGCTGCGCGTCCTGCCCGCCCGCGGCTCCAGCCCCGGGGCCCGCAGCCCGGCCGGGCCGGGCCGGGCC
>NW_020455943.1:2333653-2453678 GCF_003342845.1 Nothoprocta perdicaria
GGCTGGGCTCGGCTGGGCTGGGCTCGGCTGGGCTCGGCTGGGCTGCCCCTCGCCCCGCCGGCCCGCGGTGCCCCTGGCGCGGTTGGAGCTGCTGCCGCGGCGGGCGCCTCTCGGGGAGGGCGGAGAGGGGCAGCGGGCGCCCGGCGAGGCTGCCCCTTGGGCGCTTGTGCCGGGGCAGGCCGGGGCTGCCGCCCTGCCTCGGAGCGGGGATGCGCTGGGTGCGGAGGGGAGGCTGCAGGGACCGCGTGTGCCCCGCCGCCCTGCGCGCCTGCCCGCCGGTAAGGCGGATTCTCCCGCTCTCCGTTGCAGAGACCCTAGTGAAGCAGCTCGCCTCCTACGAAATAGTGACGCCCGTGCGAGTGAACGAGTTCGGCGAGGTCTTCCCGCACACGCAGCACTACCGGCGCAGGAAGCGGAGCGCGGAGGCGCCGCCGGAGCCGGCGGCGGGGCGGGCGCTCTACGAGCTGCGCGCCTACGGGCAGCGCTTCCAGCTCAACCTGAGCGCCGAGGCGGCCTTCATCGCGGCGCGGTTCCGCGTGGCGCACGTGGGCGCCCCACGGCAGCGCCGCGCCGCCGACCTGCGCCACTGCTTCTACCGGGGCCACGTCAACGCGCGCCGCGCGCACACGGCCGTCCTCAGCATCTGCGGGGGCTTGGTAAGCGTGGCGCCTGCTCCGCGCGTCGCCCGCCTCCGGCCTCCCCTTCCCAGGGAAAGCAGAGTGGGATGGAGGCCTTTGCCGCGGAGCTGAGCTGGAAATTCTCAGGCGCCTTTCCAAGTAGTTGGTCATGACATGTCTTGGCCTTAGCTTTGCAGTCACGATGAGTCCCCTCTGGCGGGAGGTACAAACGCTGCTGTCCAAGGATCTGTGGCTGGCCCGTGGTAGCGTTGCTTGGTGTAACTCCTGACACCCACAGCATTGTAACAGAGGGAAAAAAGATGCCTCAGAAACACAGCAAGCTATTGTTTTGATTAAATGATGCTCTCAGTCAGCATCAATTACGTGTTTTTAGCCAGTGGATATTATATGGTTGAAAGTGAAGGAATAATGGTGCTTGAGACGATGAGAGGCTGGTGCTGATGCTTCTGCTTTCAGTGATGCCTTGGAGATGTGCCACGGTGTAATAGGTGTGTGTTAGTGCTCGAGTCATGCTTCTGTGTAAGGGAATGGGAAGTTTCCTGATGACTTCAGTGGCAGTGTGACTGTAAAGAGCTGCTTTACTTAAGAATTGAATTGAGCAAACAAATCCAAGCTCTGTGGGTAGGCGTTCTTTACTTGTCCATTCATAACACTTACTAACGCCTCATGTTTTTTAAAATGATAATGAAGAAATAGTATCTCAGAACTGTCTATTAAAACAGTTGTACCACGTTGATACAGTTTATAGTTTTGTGGTTAGAAACAACGAAACACAATATCTAGTGCTTTACCACGTCACTGTTCCCTTCAAATACTAGGAGAAATAGGAGCAAAAGCTACAATTGTTGCTAGTCCAGCCACTCAGATTCAGTTCAGCTGCACTCCTGGTGTTGTAATTATTAGTGTATATTTTAATTGAGGTTGTGTCTTTTTTATTTTTAAGCCACCCAGGAAAGTACAGGTGTGAGATCTGTCCACTGGTCAGTGCTTATTCTTTGATGTGTGGTATACAACCTCTGCGGGACTGAGGTTGTCCTGTAGACTTGAGCTAGTCCTCTGGAATTGCTGAAGAAGCAAACATGGTGTCCAGTTCTGGGCTCCCCAGTACAAGAGAGATGTGGAACTGCTGGAGAGAGTGCAGTGCAGAGCTGCAAAGATGCTTAGGGGGTTGGAGGATGGGCTGACAGAGCTGGATCTGCTTAGCCTAAGAAAGAGAAAGCTGAGATACCTTGACAGAGGGTGTCAGGAGAAGGGGGGTGGATTCTTTTCAATCCCACCTCTTGTTCCATCGCTGGGCAACAGCTGCAAACTGAAGCACAGGAAGTTCTTTGTGATTTTGAGGAAAAACTTTTTGGTTGTGGGAGTGACAGAGCCCTGGAACAGGTTGCCTAAGAGGTTGTGGAGTCTCCTTCTCTGGCAGTCTTCAAATCCTGCCTGGATGTGATTCTGTGCCACGTGCTTTAGCTGATGCTGCTTGTGTAGCAGGGTTGGACCAAAGGTCCCTTCCAACCTCAGCCAGTCTGTGACTCTGTGATTCTAGAACATTGCATATTCAGCAAACTTTGGGCCTGTATATCTTAATTTAGAAGCAAGTCTTGTTGGTTCTGGTGTGCATTATACAAAACTCATTTGAAATCTGAAACAATACCAGTACCCCCACTACATTGCAACATAACTCTCAGAGGAAGCAGGAAAAAAAGAAGGAAAAATCACTTGTCAGTGAGGTTCTTCATGTTGCTTCATGTTCTAGTAGATGCTTCTATACCATGGAGTTGAGGTTAGTGTAATAGATTACACAGAATAAATGTGAGAAGTTTTAAGAACTCTTTTCATGACTTTATTCTACCTCTTTTAATTCTCTCCCCATGAACTACTATGTTGCATTACTTGAAGGTACTACATGAACTGAAAATCACGTCCCTGAAAAATGTATACTTATCCCACTTAAAAGTTTTCCAAAATGCCTACTATTTAGCCATTTTCAAATCTGAAGACCCTCTTCTTCTCTTTAATAATGATTGCTCTGCTTCTGTCCAACTTGCCGCCTTTGCTTGCACGTTCCCATGTGTATAAGACAATCTTTACTCAAAAATCCTTGAGTGCCAGCAGGTGAAACCATTACCTCTTCTAGATGAGCCTTGGAAACTTCATCTCTCTCCAGTTGGCCTTCAGACCTTCCGTTGTTGCCCACCCTTCTGAGTGCCCTGTCAGTGCCACCGACCTGCAAAGGCTTTGCTGTCCCAGTGCTCTCAGGACCTCCTTTTACTGCTCACTCCACCTTGTGCCAAGCAGACACGGTCGTGGGGAGGACAGGTCTTCGCCCAGCTGGCAAATCTGCAAAGAAGCAGAGCACATTGTGGTGCTGCTGCTGCTGCTGTGGGACGTGCAAGAATAATTTAGTCATTTACTGTTCTTTTATTGACTTGTACCATCCTTCAAGGAAAAAAAATGCAAATATACAAGGGACTCATGCTGAGGCCAAATTCGTTGCTAGAGAAGAAGCCAGAAACTAGATTGTGATGCAGTCACTTTAGGCAGCCTATTATTATATATGTATTTTAAAGTAAAATTCCTTGTTCTTGTAAAATTGCTTTCTTCCATGCAGACCTTGAATTTGGTGTGTGGAAATTAAAATAGAAGAGATTGATTTGACTTATTGGGTATATCCTCCAATTGTGTGATATGAAGGTAACACTGTAGACCAATGCTGTAAAAGTTAGGAAGAAAAAGAGATCTTGGACTTGGGAAAAAAAGATAAAAGGAAAATTAACAACATAGTTTTAAAAATTGCTCTGAAGATCTGCCTGAGAGTGATCTGAAGTTAAACCAGCTACGTAGCTGGTTCCTCAGCTACGTGCACTCACATTCCTGTAGTTCTCCTCCTCCAGCCCCTGCTCTCACTGTGATCACAACCTCGCTGCCACTTCCCAACTTCCTCCTCTTTGTTTTGTTTGCACTCACAGGTTCTCCCTGTGTGTTCTCGCCTTCGAGCTCTGCTCTCCTCTGAGCTTGTGCACCCCGGAGCACCGTGGACTGTTGCTTACTGCCTCCTGGCACCCTGTGTGCGCTTTGGTTGCTCTGCGTTTTGGAGCCTGCCCAAGGTTCAGGGATGCAAGTGGCCAAGGGAGGTTAGAAGGTCAGCAGGGAGTCGGTAGTAATTGCGAGGAGCGAGTCTCTAATTAGGGAAGTTTGGGATGCTGTCAAAGGCAGAAGGTCATTTGGAGTGATGGCCTGGGTGCCTCCTTGCACATCTGATCACGTTTCTTGCATCTTTAGAGTAGTCTTTAAAATTTCACACTTTTTATTTCACTTTATTTCCCTAAGTTCTATATCTCTTTTGCTTTTACTGCATTAGTCAATTTTAGCTTCCTACAAACATGGGGAACAAGATCTGCTGAGGATGTCACTGGCTGCATGTGGACTAAAGTGACCTCTCAGACATTATCCAGACAGCAAAATCAAAGAGGTAAAAACATTCATTTAACTTTTGAGAATTTACGATCTTTACAAGTTGATTGACAAGGAAATATTATGGACAGAGTATCGTGATGTAAGAGAGTTATCAGGGAGTGTATCAGGGGTCGGTATTGTGGTGTAAGGGAGTGTAAAGGAGATTAATCATCATTAATAACTAGAAACATCCTTCAATTTGTAGAAAGCCCTAAACAAAGAAGAAACTTTGTTTTTTACACGTGAATGCTATAGAAACAGGTTGCTTAGTCCCTTGAGAAGCTGGGGGGTTATTTCCTTGGTGGTCAAGGTAATGTTGAAAGACTCTGGGGACAGTTAACCTTTGTTTATGTGAGCAGGGAGAATACCTAAATGCAAAAGAGATTCATGTGTGAGGAAAGAAGAGGTAAGGAAGGAGCAGACTCATGTCCCTTTGGGTGTGCAGTCACGTACAGAGAGCATCTTCATGTGCTCAGTGACTTGCAAAAGTTAGGAATGGGGAAGGACCTGTGAATCCGTTCTTATGAATCTGCCATCTGGCAGCTTCCTGGGAAAGCAGCACTGCTTGGTTCCAATGCAGCTCCTGGAGATGACGAGCTCTGCGTGCCGGGATGGTCCTGCTGCCCCAGGCAGCCCCTTTGCGACGCTCCCTCAGTGCGTGTCAGGCTGTGTTTGGAGAGCAGGAGGAGTGTGGACCTCAGCCTGGATCTGCAGAATTTCCTCAGTGCAAGAGGTTGTGTTTGTGTTTTATTAGCATGGGTCAGCGCTTCACCTTTCTGTGAGATTTTTGAAAACAGTTGTATCAGCTACTATGTGCGAGTGCAGTGGTTCCTCTCCAGGAAAAGCAGGCAATTCTGAAAGTTGTTGGACTGAAGTTTTAAATTGTTTAGCTTAAAAATGTGGGCAAGAGCTGGAAACTGTTACTGGCCTAGCCAGTGGAATTGTGGAACTGCAGTACAGGTAACAGCCTCGTGATACTTGCTGCTGTGCTAGCCCCTTCAGTTAGTGCTGCTTAATACTAACCACGACAGTGAGTTAAACTACAGCGATTCTTCTGAAGAGAGATTATTTGTAACTGGAAAATACACTTCAGTTTAGATAACTTAATATTTTGACCTACAGGCTAATGTTTCTAAAACATTAATCCCTAAATCTCTGAATCTGAAAAGCAGATTAATTTTTTTAGTTTTCAGTGGTCAGTTCACATTTGTTAGCCTTTTTTAAAGATTTTATCTTTCTAACATGGAGATTCTATCTTAACCTATGGGAAAAATCAGACTAAAATGTTAGCACAAGACAATCACTGATCCTGTCTCAATAAATCAAACCTTATTAGTGCTGACTAACTAACTTGCTGTCGTCTTCTTATTAGTTCTGTTTCACTTGTCATATAGGTATCCCAAGCGATATCTGTCAGTACTTCAGTTAAAAATTTCAGTACTACTAATGGCATCCACTGGCATCCTTCACTAGCACAACTTAGCCTCAGATATAAGGTTTGACTTTCAGTATATGTCCCTGCCTTTTTACCTGCAGTGCTACCTGAATTGCCCTTCTTACACCCTTCTTAATTTTGGATTAAATGTAATACCTCTAGCCCCATGTGACAGTCAAAAGTTTAGCCTTTATGGATCCCAGGAGACTGTGGTCTTAGGGAATAGATGGTTTTTCCAAGTGAGATAATGTATCTGCAGTAATTTCATTTGTACTGCTTTACTCTTATGTAGTACATGTTAAGATTAAAGTAGCAAAGGCTGAGACTACAAAAGATCATACTCTTAGAGAATGCATATATTGAAAAAAGCACCCTAGATGTTACCTGGTTGACTCTAACAAGGTCAAAATCTAGTCAGAGCTTGTGTGGACTGTGAACTTGAGTGGTAACTTCCCGATGACTCATGTGAAGTTGAAAGGCCCTTTTGGAGCCCCTCACTTGCCAGTGAGAATGAAAGGGGGTTCTGCAGGTACTTAAAACATCAAAGCCACAAGTTCTCTTTAAGCAGAGATAAGCTGCAAATGTGAATTTGCTTGGCAGTCACTGAAGAGGTTACACGATGAGGTTTCCTCCAAAATATGACCATGATTCTATAGGTCTGTGTTCCAGAAGGGTACTTAGGTTAATGACAGTTTCTTCACATATGTGAGAAAAATCTCCATGTCTGTATGCATCTCCTTTTGCCAATTCCAATAGATATTGCAGAGCAGCAACTTTAAAGTCTGGTTTATTCACTGTAAATCATATACGAAGTTAACAATAAATAAATCAGCCTGTTAGTGCCTCCAGGTCCAATGAATCTTGTTATTCCTCTATTCCCTGCAGGCTTTTTTACCTGCTCTTTCCAGCTGTTTTTGACATTGTTATTGTAATATTCTTTCTGATTACCTGCTATCTTTATATTTTATTGTTGTTACTTCTGGAATGCTGCCTTTACTAGGCTTCAGGAAGCTTCTTTTTGCCTAGTTTAGCCCTACAAAGTGTTGAACAGGATACCTGGAACCAGGTTTTCCACCGAGTGCTGTGGTGCTCGATGGAATCCCTGCTTTCTCTGTGCTGCTTTGTAAAATTAACTTGCCTGGTAGGGGGCTGGGGTCAGTACCACAGATATCAGTGTGGTCAGGCTGGGCATGTTCTGAGGACACTGAGTCTTTAGGGGTTAACCTGCAATTTAAGCTGCAATATAGAATTATGAAATTGCATTTAACCCATGACTAGGTGCCTTGCTTCCCAGCATAGAACACTTCTGAGCATACACAGGTGCTTTACCAACTGTGCTCAAGTTTCAAAAGGGGTGATTTAGGATCTGCTAAGGAAATCTTGGGATCACAGAATTTATGAGCAAGTGTAAAGGTAGGTCACACTGCTCAACTTGCAGTGAAAGATGTTTTTGCTGTCTTTAGCATTTTACTCCATTTGTTTTAAATAATTTCCAATACAGTGTTGTTTCTGATCACTTTAAAAGGTGTTCTACCAGCTGACATTTTTTCTTGCTAGAGCTATTTTTCCCCGTCATTGAACCAGTGTTTGTGTTATTTTTATTTTGTTAATTTTATTATGTCTGGTTTGAATTAATATAATGCTAGCTCACAATCAGTACATCTTGTCATTTTTCTAGCCGAATTATCTGCTAGTGGAAACCTCTTTTCCAGATGTTGGCAGTGTATCTTGATCAGATAACCCCTAATGCTTTTTTCTTCTGTGAACTAATTAGGCTGTGCTGCTTAAGTCTTTCATTAGAAAACGTTGTAGTAGTGGAGCTGGCAGAGGAGGGTAAAGGGCTTCTCACATGATTCAGAAGAACTTTGAATGAATGCAGCAGAGTTGGTGAATAATACAAAAAGAAGGAGTTTCATAATTTGCTTTGACCGTGAAAGTATCCTTGATATAAACTACTTGCAAGTTTTTGAGTTAACAAATCGTACTCTGAGGGCATGAAGCAGACCAAGGCACAGGAGTGGTGCTTACCTGGAAGGAGTCTGCCAGTTTAGAGTCATGTTTTCTAAAACTTCTATCATTCTATTTTTCTGAAACCTTTCCAATTCTACAATTGCAAGTTAGATTAGACATAAAGTTAATTCCATGTTTCTGAAACCTGCTCTACTTTTCTTATGTTTTCCATGTGTTCTTCCAAGTTGCTGTTATACACAAGGATGTAATTTGTCTATGAGTATGGTACATACTTTAACCATAAATTATGCAATATTTATTTCTACTACTCTTGGAATAGAGCAAATACATTGATTAAGCTGTAAGCCACTGGAAACCATTAAGACCATTGATAATGAATATCTGTGTTGAACCATTAAACCTGGGTTTTAATATATTCAAGTGACTTAACTCATTCAGAGTATTTTAAATCAAGGTCATAAATTACCTTATGTGGGTTTTCTCCTAATTGCCTCATATCTCTGCATATGTATAGTCCTGGAAAGTGCTCCTGCTTTCTTACTTTGGACCACTTCTTTATCATGTGCAAGAGCCTGTTTTCAATTTGGTTCTCCACTTTTACTGAAGAAATCTTTAAGATGGACTTTTACCTCTTTATCCAAGAATAGCAATAGAATGTTTGGGGCTGTTTTCTTGTTATTTGATTGGAGAGGCATCTGTAGATGATAAGAAAATCCAGCTGATTTCTGATTTCATTTCCTGCAAATACTTGGGCTCCTGTTTCAGCAACCTGCCTCTGTATATCTTATAAATGACTTTGATTTTACCAAAAATTTAGTTTTTCTCTTGGATCTCACAGCCCATTGCCTTAGGTGCCTAATTCACATGAAGAGCTCCATTTATATCAGCAGCCTCTGTCGCCAGTATCTGACCAGACACTGTCACCAGTGTTATATCCCTGAATGAGGTGTGAAACAGGCAGAACAGTGTAGCTGGCCGCTGAATTTTTGTAGGCCTATTAATAATAAGGAAGATGAGGAGATAACCATGTGTGGCTAATCAAAATCCAACTTCAGTTCTTGTAATGAAATTGGAGATTTTGTGCTGATGACTTCAAACTTGGTTTCGCTTTCTCTAACTCTCATCTTTCTCATATGCCTTCGGAAATCCAGATTTCCATTCATTGATCCGAACCCAACCATATCTGTGCGCTGCTGTCTGAAAAGCTTAGATTCCTTTTAGGTTAACATTGCACTATAAATTTATGCCAGTGACATTTGTGGAATAAATTGTAGACTCCGCTTGGATTTTAAATGACTAATACAGTGTACTCTTCATAGACTAGAGGCAGCACGTTTATTTTAATCTCTTTTTGGCATTCTCACATATAAAGAGATCGTTTCAGCTTGGATGGAGAGTGTGCAAAAGTACATTGTCATAGGTTGCTGGTGGGAAGACTTCCTAACCCGTAAGCTGCCACAGTTGGTTCTTATTTATCTATACGTTGTTGATGAGGAGAGAGGTCATTAAGCAGAGAAGGAGAGTTTGTGACAATTATGGCTCTTGATTGACCTGTCTCCTCAACATAGTTGATCAATGATGATCAAGATGGTACCGTATGAGGACCACTGGGCCAGAGTGAGGACAAGCGTGAAGGACCCAGCTCCTTTTATTCTAAAATAGTTAGCCCAAGCAGCAACAAAACATCAGATTAATCTTATGGCTTAAGGACAACATGGTACCTGGGCTTAAAACAAAAGATACTGTAAAATAATTCCGAAACTGTGGAACATAATGTAAAATTCCTCCCTTAGAGCTGTCTGTATTTACAAAACACTGTAAGTTTTTGATGTCTTTCCTTTGTTTGATTACATATTACTTTGTTTGATTACATATTAGAATAGATTTTATCTGGACAGAGGAGTTGTTTTACAGTGTTAGTGATGGTGGGAGTGCATATCCAGAGGAGGGGGAATACCTCTGTCAGAGAGCAAGAAATCTTGAATTGGCTTAGGTCAGTCAGGATGTCTCATGCTAATTCTTCCCATCCTGGATAGGGACAGAAATATGGCTTGAAATTCTTAGGAATTTATCACCTGTAGCTGCTCAAGACATTCTTTGGCACTTGATTGTCTGCGTGGGGGGTCAGCAATCTCAGTGGGATTTTTCGGTGTTCAAATTCACTTAAAAGCTGATTAGTGACTTTTGGAATGTGAAATGGTAGAGAAATGTAGTCTGATTGTTGCAGTCCACCTTTTCCAGTGGAAGTCTGATATTCTGGGGGATGAGTTTACTTTAAAATGTAGAACAAACTCTCTGCTTATGTGCTCTGTGCTGCTATGCATGTAGTTGTGCACTTCTTGTAGGCTTCTGAAGCCCTTTCCTTGTAAAATCAGAAAGCCCGTTCATTGAGAAAAACTATTGAAGAAACCAATGCAAAGTAGATGTTCCAGATATTAGAAGGAGGAGAAATAAAGTATGGATGATAAAGCAGTAGCAGTTAATTTTTTGTTTTCTTAAAATCTACGCATATTTTAAATGTCTCTGTTGTCTAGAATTACAATAGGTTTAGAGCACAACAGGAGAAAAAAAGAAATTAGCATATCAGTGTTCATAGATGAATCAGACTTATCCTGTTTTAGTGGTTTGGACTTTGTTCCTAATTGACACAAAAGTAACATGAATCTTAGAAAATCTTCCTGGCTCTGTGCATCTTCTGTCTGTTCACCTTGTGCTGTTCGGGATTTTATGAGGTAAACACTTCAGCCATAGAAACTATGGCTGCGGTTAGAAGTCCAGAAAGGAAAAAAAGATTCCAGGTTTGGTTTTCTTAATTGAATACCTTGCAGGGGGGAAAAAGAAGCTTAAAGTTTGAAGTTTTTCCCTATGGATGTGTTTCAGTGAGAAATCAAGTTTCTTTGGTTCTGGTATGTAATTATCTGTAGGTCTTCTAGAGGAAAAAAAATCAAGGTGGGGAGAAAAACCTATTAAACTATCAACTTTGAATTCCTGGAAATAGTTTCAAAGTCCCTTTAAAAAAAAAAAAGAAAAAGAAAAGAACATCAGGTTAACACAGTTACTAATACATGATAAAAATGCAGTTTTAGAAGAAAGGGAATTTGTAATTTATATGAAGGAAAGGGAGAGAAGGCACCAACTCCATCTAGAATTCTGACAACACTCAAACTCTGGGGTTGTTGATCCCTTCCACTTGCCTCTTTGCGTAATTCTCAGTTGGTCTTGCTTGGTTATACCTAAACTCTTTTTGCTTTTGTGATTTCTCTTATTTCATTAACCTTTTTGGAGATTATATATCCAAATATATATATGATGCCTTACTAATAAGTATGGCGGGCTTTTTAATGAGATCTCCTGGTGGGTCAAGTCTCTGGAAGTAAACTTCTCTACTTCTCTTCCTGCTGCCCTCCAGCTCCCATCTCTCTTCCTTCTAGGGGATTTCCTGTGTCTCAAGTGCAAGTTTATTTTCAGTAATTTTTAAAAGTTATCATAGATAATTTATTATATGCATGAAAATTGTGTTTTATGTTGGTATTTTCAGTGGACTATAAATCAGTAAATTTTGTACTTTCAGATGGGCACCTTTAAGACACATGATGGTGAATATTTTTTAGAACCTCTGATGAAAGCAGATGGAGATGAACATGAAGAAGAACATAACAAACCACACCTCATATACAGGAATGAAGAATTTAAAAGAAAATTTCAGAAATCCCATAAACCTTGTGAAGTTTCAGGTATGATCATACTTTATATTTCAATGTGTTTTTTCCAAGTGCCAGAGTTCTGGTATTGTAACAAAATATTAGATGCCATTTTTGTTTGTAATATCAGTCTCCAGATCTTTCCACTAGAACCTATGCATTTGTTTCACATATACTTGGTGACTTTTTCTTTTTATACCACTGGTGAATTCAAATGTCGTGTGTGGATGTCACAAAAACATTTGTGTGGACTTATTTTTACACCTGTCCTGTTCCATATGTAAACATCTGAGGACCAGACCCACAGGACCAGATGCCACTGTTTATGTTTGCAAAATATATGGAATTGATTGTAACTGTACCAGATGATACAATAGATTTGTCAGCTGTGATAATGAAAGTATCTAATATTAGCTATTAATATACATGTTTCTCATTATTCATTATGTTATAATAATGTATTAATGTGGCATAGCATTAATATGTAGTTTGATTTGTATTAAGAGAAAGAAAGTGAGGGTATTTAGGAGCCTAGTACACCTAGACCACTATACAACTAGTACACAGGTGAATGATTGCCATCTCATAGCTTCACGCTGTGTAAGTTAACCTGTGCAAATAACTTCAGAGTGAGACCCTGCAAAATGAATGTGAATGAGAAGAGAAAACAATATTATTTAATATCATGAAGAAAAAAGCTTTGTGCTTTAATAGTTTTTTAGTGGGCAAAAAAGAATTCCGTAGTTGTTTGCATGGTTACACATGTGTCTTCATAGTTAGAAAATAATATGATGTGAGAAAGACACCTGCAGCTACCATCAAAGTACAAAAATCAGACAAAAGAGTGGGATTAGAAGGGATTTATTTGAGATTGTAGGTGTCCATAAACGATAGTTCCAAGTACTGAGATACCATCTGTTTTCAAATATAATGATGTAGGAACCCTTTGAAGACCTTGCCTGAGCAATGCACTTCTTAACCTTTCCTCTTATACTAGTGCCGTTTTGAAAGTATTTTTCATTGTGTCTGAAACAGTTTTTTAAGCCTAGTGACATAATAAATGCCTTTCTTGTGCTTTTAATAGAAGCATGCAGGCTTCATTTATTGGACTTCAAAGAAAACACAAATGGGTGGAGATTCACAACAGGAGAAAGCAGCTTATGCTTGGTTCAGCCTGGCACTTAGAAATATCCTCTCTAATTAAAATTCTGCACTTTTCATGAGATTGCAATCTGCATTTTTGCATTTTGAATGTACTTGCATTTCAGAAATGTTGATTTGAAGCTGAGTATAAAACTATGACTTATATGAAGAAAAGGAAGATAATAAGAAATGAAACTTTATTTTCTTAAGGAATATCTGATCTGAAGAAAAATACGTTTTAGATAATACTTGGGCTATTCGTAGAGCACATTTTATACTTAGAAGCAATATGTTTAAAATGCTGCTTATCCAGCCATAGATATTAAGGCCAGAAAGTGAATGTTTTGATCTTCTCATATGGAATAAATTCTAATGTCAGTTATTTCTTGTTCTTCAGCTTTATGTTAGGAAGCTATCTGTTCTTTGATTGTCTTTTGAATCAAGGAGTACTTAGTTTGAAAATCAAGCAACAGAGGTTTTTCTTTTTTTTTTTTTTTTTCATTATTTTATGATGAATACTATGCACTGAACTAAATGGAGGTCCATCTGTTACGATTTTTTTTTCCTTTACTGTGTATGAGGGAATACTCTTAGTATAAGCAGCCTACTATGAGGAAAAGTCTTCAAAGCATTAAGAATGTGATCTTTTCCCTTTTCATTTAGTGCATCAAGTACAAAAGACTCTGAGACAGGCTTTACTATCATTTTTTTTGGTGGACTTGCAGAAATGCTTATGGAGAAATCCTGTTTTAGTTACATTTCTGTCTTTCCAAAGTAGAACTTCATCTTTAATGTTAATCTCACTTTCTATTTGCTCTTCAAGGAAGCACATCTCATGTCTATGTGATCATAGGAGTTCCTCTTTGTTCAGTAAGTGAACTTAGAGGATATGGAGAGATTTTCTTTGGGAACATGTAATCAGTGAAGCACGGAGTGCTTGAACTGGTTGTAATTTATAATGATAATGAGGATAGCGAGCCACCTCATCTAAGTTTAAACATTGTATGTCTCTATTAGCTAACCCCTTTTTATAGTCAGAAAAGAGAATAGGTCATTTTTAGTTCTGGTGATGCATGTGACTAATATTAAGTGTGCTGTTTAGGGTGGGATGATTGGTATACTAGAAATGCCTGTTTCTCTCTGCTGAATATAGATGCTGGATATTTAGATTATGAGCATTCATCATAGGCATACATATCTAATATAGCCAAATGAATTCCATTTTATATATTCTAAGATTTTTTTTAACTTCAGCTTTTCTTTGAATTACTTCTGCATTTTGTTTTATCATTAATACTATTCTAACTTCTCTGTCCTACATGTTCCTTGATACAATATTGAAATATAAAACCTTCAGTCCTTTACAATAAGACATGTCGTATCTGTTCTTCATTACCAGTATTCCTAGTCTATATGTATGTTACTGTATTTCCTTTGAAAACGTTAAAAATCACAGAAAGAAGAACTGAAAGGAAAAAGGATTGCATATCCTACTGCAGCAAGGCAAAATCAGCTCATCCTACATCATTTTTAACACCTGGTGGTCAGGTCTCTGTGGAAGTTCCATAGTTCCCTAGACAGTTTATTCTAGTATTTCACTTTTAGAGCAATAAGAAGGGTTTTCCTAATACCCAAGCTAAATTTTTGCAATGATTTAAACTTACCAGTTTTTCTCCAAATGATCTGCAGAGTTGCCGCCTCCTTCCTTTTCCAGTCATCATGCTCTGTGTTTCCTGCATCACTCTGAACTCTGATGCTGTCAGTGCAAGATGCTTGGTGCTCTTCCTGTCTCTGACATCTGTACACACAGTGCACAATCAATTTAGTTTTACAAATTGTGAATAAAAATTTTGAATAGTACTATATTCACAACATATCCTGGCTGAAATTCTGCTCGGTACATCTTAGTTTGAAATTGAATTATTTTTATAAATTTATAAATTTATAAATCTATGTTCTAAAACATAGATTTTTTTTCCCCTCACTTTGTAGTAGTTCCTTTAGACTTACTGACTATAAAATTGAAAAATTAATTGGAAACTCTGTTACAAGCCTCACTCAAGTCAGATTATGACACCTAGTGCATTTACTCCATCATAAATCTTATTTTCTTAATATAAAGAGGTTAGATTAGTTTGACGTGGTATGTTTTTGTTAGGTAGGTTAGCTCTTACTTGTTCCCTTGCTATCTTCTGAAGTTTATAAATAAAGTTAATTTGACTTATTCTGATATTAAGGGGAGCTTGGCCGGTTCATTACGTTCATTCCTTTTATAAAATTTCCATTTTAAATAGAGGTGTTTTTTTCCATTTTTTTTCCTGAAATCTCAGAAAAGAGATCGGTAAGGACAATCTGAACATGAGATTGCTTCAGCCAGTTGTCGGCCTGCCAGGCTCGGTCAATATGTATTCCTTCCCTTTGCTTGTTTCCAAATTCTCATCTCTTTATTATTAGTGCTGGTAGTTTTTGCAATTACCATACCTGTAGTTTGTGACTGAGATGATTAGCAGCAGGGTTTAAGATGCCTGCTGTTGTCCCTTATCTGCAGTGATCCTGGCTGTATGATACCTTAACTCCAATGTTAGGGAATGTTGACCTATCAAAAGTTGCTTTGAGTTTTATGATAGGCAACTTTCTCTGAAATATGGAATAGGTTTCCATACTGAGCCAATGAGGCTGGGTCTCTGTATTCTTGAGCTGGTGCTGTAATCATTAGGCCATTTGAATAAAAAGATGGAGCCATGTCCTTTGGCTAGTTTTTAGGAGGGAATCCGCCATCCATAAAGGCAATGGAGGTTGGTTCTGAGAGGATGGAGCTTAAGTCCTGTCATCTTAAGAGGATGTTTAAGTCCTGGAAACTGGTGAGAACTCAGACGTGCTTCTCAGTTTCAAAGGTGGCTCCCTGGTTGACTAATGGCTGTTGTGTATCTGTCATCACAGGCCCCCAAGTGTGCATAAAGTTTAAATCAGACTCTGAATACCTTTGCTGGGCTACACTGTGTAATGCAACTAGGATGCATTTCAGTATGTAGTTTAGACATATCCAAGTCAGTTTTATATTTCCTTCAGAACCTTAACCTAGGTGATGAATATTAACAAAGCTTTCAAGCAAGTCACTGAGGTCTTTTCTTTTTTCTTTTTTTTTTTTTAATACATAATTGCTTATGCAAAAAAAAAAAAAACTTTTGCTCATAAAAATGTAAAAATATTTAAATAAATAATAAAAACAAGATTTGAATTCAGAAATTGGGTCAAGTCTTTGTTATGGAATACCTGGCATATGATTGGTTTGGGTCAAATCTTTGTCTGGAAACATAGCTGTTTTATTTAATTAACCTGTTTCCTTTCTATACTGCTTAAGTTGTACTTGCTAACCTCATTCCAGACCATCTGCTTAGATTACAATGCATTCTTGAAACTATACATTACTGCTATCTACTTTCAATTAAAGTTAATAATAATTCCATATGTGAGAGAACTGCATATTATTATACAAGACATTGCATTTGATGTTCCTATTACAACCTCTCTACTTAAAATATATTTTAAATGTTGGTTTGGTTCCTTTTGGAAATAGATCAAAAATGTAGTAACTTTCTTGCTTTGTCTACTTTGTGCAGCCTTTTCACTATCTGTTTTTAAATTTAGAAAGTGCATTCCACAGTAAATCTTCTTGTATCTTATAGAAAAAGAATCGAAGAAAAGCACTTTATTACATCCAAACTTCAGCAGTTTACATGAGGAGTTAAAAGTTTTACAGAAGTCCCCTGTTTTAGACTATGCTTTTAAAAACCTGTCTCTGGAGGATGGGAGCAGTAATCGACATTCCCGGAAAAGGCGTTTTCTTTCCTACCCAAGATATGTAGAAGTGATGGTTACAGCCGACACCAAAATGGTCCGTCATCATGGGCAGAATTTACAGCACTATATATTAACACTGATGTCAATAGTAAGTAAACTTCAATTCATTTGTATTAGGAATTTGTTATTTTTGTTCTGGTGTTTTTTCTTATGTAGATTTTCTGTCTTTTGGTTTGACTAAATTCTGTATTAAAGCAAAGATTTGATAAACATAACAATCAGGGCCCAATCCAGTTCTAGCTCTTTTCATGTTAATGCAGTAGAGTTTGGAGGTAGAATGGCATAATCTCTTTCCTGACCTGCTGTGGTATTAGGAAACCTGGACTAGATGATCTCTGGAGGTTCCTTCCAACCCTAACCATTTTGTGATTCTGTGACTGCTTAAGCTTCAGTGAGTTAAACACACAGATTAATTACAACAGACACAGAGGTTAAAAGTCATTGCAAAAAAAAATCTTGGCTACACTAGTTATACTAATCCTAGTTTTTCAAGTCATTTCAAATTCAGATGAGTTGGATTTTGAGTTGGGGCACAAGACTTAGAGTGACATTTGAACTAGTTTTGCTTAGTAAAAGGTAATAATTATTTCTGATTACTACATTTTAATCTATTCAAGGAGTTTAATTTCTATTAAACTGTATCTTACTTTGGGCTCACAGATTAAGACATCTGAATGTATGTATTGGTAGAGCTGGCTGCTTTACCAGTAGAGAACAATTCATCCATTCAAGTGTCGACACCTACGTCTGGGTGAGCAGAAGTTGCCTTAGCTTCAGAGAGGTGTCTGGTGGCCCTGAAGCTGCCCTGGTGCATCCCACCTGCTGCTCCACAGAGGGATGCAAGTCCCCTCGGGTCCTCTGTTGTCCCTGGCAGTTCTGTGTAGGTGCCTCTAGCATCTCAGATGACACTGGGTGCACAAGGTAGGCAGCTGAGCTGAGTCCCCTTAACTTTGATGGCTAGATACTACTCATGGCAGTAGAGATGCAGTCACTCCTCACATAAGGTAGATATCTAAGTTAAAAAGTCTTAGGGTTTCTTTCATTCTACTTAGAATAACATTATATTCATTGAAAGAATTTGTGGAGAAGGAAGACTTCAAGGAAGGAAAATTTGCCTTTTTTTTCCCTGCTCAATGTACACAGTTGCCTTACAATGAAGTGCTAGGGTGCTATAATCTGCCATTACTGGCTGCCTCAGTCCTGTGCAGTTACACATTTTATCAAGGGATCTTACAAAGGAAGATGCATTTCTGAAGTGTGGCTTTGATCTGTATCATGCTTGAAAAAATCTGTATTGCCTTATTTGCTAGAGTTTCTTATATGATCTCAGAACTTTACAAAAAAAACCATCATTACAAAAAGAGTTGATACTATGGAGTAGCTAGAATTTTCTTTGGTTTATAAGAAAAATAATGAATTTTGAAGTGGGGTTCAGCATATGTTTAATTTGTATTAATTTGATATAGTCTTCTGATTTTTCTTTTCCTACTACTGATGTGAATCTATGAAAATTCATGCCTGACTTAAAAATTTCAGTATAGAAATGTAGTTTTTTCTTTCTCCTTTTTCCCCCCTTGAGCTTACAGTGCAAATTCAAATTGTAATTCACTTAGAAACAATCCCAAAGATGCCTTTTTTATAAAGCTACTTTTTTTTTGATGCAGAGCTGCATTCCAAATCAAAACATTATTGTAAAATGGAAGCTGTTTTTCACAAAGCTAAAGTAAGACAAAAAGGAATGTTTAGTGTCTGCATTTCGTGAGGCACTGTTATGATTGTAGCTAGTGTAATCACTAAGTTGTGTAACTGGACTTTTACTAGTTAAATAGGATATCTGTAGCCTGTATAATTGCAGTTAAAGAAGAGTTTATATGCACTGTTTCTAGGATCTAGCATGTGAAATCTGTTGAATGAAAGAACATCAATTCTTTGCCAGAAAGGTTATGATTTCATTCTTGCACGTATCTCTATGCTGAGATTCTAGAACTGGGGCAAAGATCGGTTATTGCTGGCCTTGAGGCAGTGGCATACAATAAAATAAATACGTTTAATGTGAATTTAATATCTTTTTTCTAATATAGTATTCAGTAAGATGTGTGGTTAGCGTCTTCTGACAGCTCTTGTTCCACATGTACATCTGCTACTTCTGAAGGTAGCCTTGAAATAACAGTTTGTTGAAACTTTATTGCTAGAAATATTCAACTTTTAGAAGTGCAAAACTTGTTCAAAACACAAACTATGTATTCTCAGCTCCTAATTCCGGAAGGTTCTTTGCACTCCATTTAATGTTTTCCCCTACGAGTATGTATCCCAAATAACAGCTTAGTGACCTGTGGTCCTTAAACGATTTCAGCTGTGAATCAGAATAACTGAAGAAGTTGCAAGGAACCCCTGGAAATGATGTGACCCTGCCCCATACTTGTATCCTCTTCTGCTGTGTCCAAGAATATCAAATATAGGCATAAAAAAAAGTTATGTTTCAGTAGCTACTAATAAATATGATGAATAGAATACTAGAATTGGTCAGTGCGCAGGTGAGTCTTTTATTGACTCATGGCTTATTGATGTTTCAAACACAGCCATTCTTAGTCTTATTTCCTTAAAGGGAAGAAATGAAACTAATAATTTTTATCCTTTCTGCCATTTTTTAGAAAGGTTTGATTATAAAATTTAGGTGATACTTGTGTCTGGTCAAATAATTTCTACTGGTGCAGGAAACTGCCAGGTTGTTGGCATTTTAAATGAAGGAGACATTCTACTCTACTTTTTTAATCAGCCCAAAACCTTTAAGGATATTCTTTTTTGTCATGGATTTTAAAGAAACTTAAAATTACAAAAAAAAATGTTAAATTTGAATAATGAAACTTAGACACTTAGATCCTTTGAAATCCCAGCCCTATTTTATTTTATTTATTTATTTATTTATTTTTAACATCAGCAATGCTGCTACAGTAAGTTTGCTACTGTTTTATGGATAGAAAATAAGACTTGAAACCTACTACTAGTTTTGGGGTGGTTTTAAGTGTTTTGTCATTTATCCAGTTCAACCTGGAAAGGCTTAACTCCCAGCATGCGAGTAATCCCATTGAACAAGAACTGGAATGCATTTTCTCATTTATTTAAAACTGCATAATTCATTGCAAGATCAGTATTCACAGCATTTACTTGTGTCTTGGAAATACTTGTTGCTGGTTGAAATATGTATTTAAAGCACAATGAATATCCTTCCCAGAGAAATGCTTGGGACTTCAAAGATCTTGTGTTGAAATATGATAAATTGTGCCATTATTTAGTATATAATGATAAAATAATAAAGAAACCCGAGGTTGCTAGCTCCTTAGGGTTTTTTTTAATACTCTATTAGGCATTGAATTGCAAAGTGGATAACAGAGACTGCCTTAATAGATACAGTAGCTGGAGGACTCTGTTATCTTAGGCACATGATAGATTGTGACAGTTTGCAATCCCTAATAGTGAGGCTTGATCTTGGCTTAGAAAGTAACAGAAAAACAAAACAAAACAAACAAACAAAAACCCACTACCCTTTCATTTCCCCTGGTAATTGTTTCCTTTCTTAAAAGACTCTTAAAAGAGGTTATTGTGATAACACTAAGGGCTCCTCAAATTTGGTTCCATGATATATTTTGTGACACTGTCCTCGTTTCCTGAACTGGCGACCTGCTTACAGAAATTTTGGAGAGAATCTTTGCTCTTTAAACTTTGCTAGTGAAGTCTATTAGCCTATTTCTGGTCTATTCACAGCAATTCCTCGTAGCCTATTCCAGCACAGCTGGGGAGCAAACCCCGCTGTGCCACACCCCTAACGGCCATCGCGGCCACACCCCTAACGGTCGCGCGGCCACACCCCTAACGGCCACACGGCTCCTTCCTGCGCCTGGCCGCCTGCCTCGTCATGTGCGAGGCCGAGCTGGGTACCGAGGGAGCCAGTCGTGTAGGCAAGGATACCATTGAGACGGCGCTGGCTTAGGGCGCTTCGCTTACAGCAGGGCTGTGTGATCGTAAAATGGCATTAAATTGTCGTAAAATGTGAAAAAATGCCGTTTAAAATATCATTTTTAATAATATTCTAGAATTTTCATCCAGGTTAGTTCCCAGTGTGAGGCTTTGACTCTCCACGTCTTTTGCGCGTGTGTAGCCTTCTTGATGTGAAAATCAAACTACCACTGAAGTAGCTTGAAATAGACATTTTAGTAACATTTTGTGGCAATTGTAATTTATGAAGATGTAAGATGTGAAGCAATGAGTAACCAGTTGAGTACAGTGGAAAAAAAAAAAAAAAAAAAAAAGTTCATGTCCTGTTTGTACTTCATTTTTTTTTGTCATTCTTAACAGCTAATTATCAGCACTGTCCCAAAACATATTCTCTGTGGAGAGACCCCTGCAGCAGCGGGGCATGAATTTAAAGAATGTTTTTATACTTCTTTTGTAGATCATAACACACAAGCAGTATTTCATTTCTGCTAAACATTCCAGAAAAATGTCTAGATGCATTCTAGCATTGAGGAATATTTCCTGTTATCGATTTTGCCACATAGTCATAATTTAAAACATGGGCAATAGATTCAAATCATTTTTCAGTTAATCTTTTCAATGAATCGTATTTCTGTTGTGTGAGCAGCCCATGGAAAGAAAAATACATTTCTAAATTCAAAATTTTGTGAAAGAGTATATTGCTTATTTTCGTATCCAGTTACTTAAAGACTACTACTTGTGCATTTCACTCAACCATTCTAAATGGTGGATTTTGACTAGTGCTCTACTAATATTCTAGAATTTTTATCTTACATTGGATTAAATCTACAGAGCTGTCATAAAGCCATTTTTTCTTGTTTAACCCCTATACTTTTTCATTTCCCTTCTCCACATATTTAAGAATCACAGGATAAATGATCTTCCTTTTAAGGCATAATTATTTCTTTCAAAACATCTGTTTGATTATACACCACTGAATATACAAAGTTGGAAACACTTGATCTCAAAGTATCATTTGTATCAATGTTCTGTGAGCTACACTTGTTGCATTTCTTGAGGTATAGATGTCTAAATGTGTAGAAAAGCCTCCTTTTTTTATTGTGACCCTCCTTACAGATATGCTACTATTGTAGTTAGTCTGTGTATTGAATGTCTAATGCCTCATATCTCTCTGTTCCCATGAGCTAATATAGGGATTTGAAATGTTGCAGTCCTGAGGCAGGTTAGAATTGCTCATCTTTACACCTCACTGCTGCTTCTGCTATTTACTACTGTTAGCTTTTTTTTTTCGTAGTTAAATACTCCATAATTAAGCTTGATGCCTGGCCCTGTGATCTTCTCCGTGGTAGTTCAGTGTTCAAGGCTGTTCCTCAGGTTATTTTTTGGCAATGACTATGGCTGTGGGCCTAGCTAGCTGAGGCTGATATATTCCTGTATGAAGGAATGAGAGGGAGAATATGGAAGGAGACATTTTACCAAGCAACACTCACGCATCTCTATTTCTGAGCACCCCTGTAATGGCTAGAGAAGCCTAACTATAGTTGTGCATTGGGAATGGTCTTTTCAAATACTGAAAGGAAAGATAAAATGAGATGCTCTGACACCTGAGCCATACACCTGCACCTTTCGATGTGATCTGATATGATGTGTCTGTGATGTGATTCGATGTGTCTTGGCCTCTGTTTTTGTCAGGAGACTGAAGATGGGATGACTAAGTCACTGCCAAGTTATTGCAATATCAAGGGGATATCTCTGCACTGGAATCCATCTCCAAGCTAATAAGGCAATTCTGAGGCATCCTGTAAAAAAAGTGAATCAATCATTAAAAGGGTGAATCAGTCTTTAAAAGGGGCATATTCTTTCTTTTTGTCTCCATCAAAACACAATAAGGAGTCGTCTGGAAACTGAATTTAGTAAACTTGAGGGATGGTAGATTGGAGAAGACTTTGATTACAGGAGATGGCCTAAATCTCCCAGGGGAGAAAAAAAAAAGAAATCTCAGGAAAAAAAGGAAAGGATAAGTCTGAGGTGAGCTTGCATGAGAGGTCTTTGCACTTGGTATTAAGTTCTTCCAATGAAAAAGGCAGCTCTGTACAATAAAGACAGAAGGATGGAGCTCTTGAAGAGTAATACCAGCAGAAATGGAAAACACAGTTTTTCCTCATTCTCTCATAGTGAATCAATAAATGCTATGATGACTTCTTTATCTCATAACTGCAGACAATTCTGGGGTCTTACAAAATATATGACAGAATCAGGATATGCCAGTGAAAGAGGTGAAGGAGAAATCTCCCAGATCCTGGATATTTCACATTTCACGTCAGCACTACAATGATAAATAAGAGTTTCTTGGAGTCTGCAAAAGACCTGTGAGCCAAGAAGTGATATCATGTTTCTTTCAAGGGATTTGAACGTCTGTATTCCTCTGGTACCATGGCTGTACGTAGCAGGAGAGAACAGAAAAAAGAGATTCTGTGATGTGATAACTGGAGAAAAAGCTCTGAAGAAGCTCTGTATTTGCCTATATAACCTACTTGCAGCCTCCAGATGTGGTTACTTATTACATTGCCTCTTTCTCAGTAGGGCTTTTATTCACAATTCAAACACTCTCATTTTGATGGCTGGCTACAAAACTGACAGCAAGAGAACATAAATGTTGTTGTGCCTAAACTGCTTCCAGTCACCTGGCAGCCACACCTGTGGTGGTCAGAAGAGGTGGCTTTAATCCTTGGGAATTCCACGGAAATCTCAGATCCTTTTTTTTTTTTTTTTCTTTTTTTCTTTTTTTCTTTCTGTTGTTGTGCAATCTGAATCATATTCTGTGATGTGGTTGCTGATATTAAGAGTCTTAAAAAATCCTTGAAGGTAACTTCTCTTTATCTTGGCTCTCACCTCCTCCTTCTGTGAAGCCTGGATTTAGATCACTATAAAGCCAGTGGGTCTGGAAATTGTAAAGAAATAATGTGTTCTGTCAAATACTTACCCGATACCATCATCCCTTTTCATGAGTGCTTCTTACAATTTACTGTTCAAGTAAGTGAATGATGGAAGAGGTGCCTTAGAATACAAAAACAGAGAGACCTTGTTCCATTATTGATTTTTAACTAAAAATAAAAAAGAATGTGTTATTGCAGACCTTTGACACTTCACTGCATTAATCTGTCCTTTCAGTCTCAGCTGATGGTTCTAGCCTGCACAGTTCCCTAGATAAATCTTCAAGATTGCTTTGTGATTCTCAGTTTCTCGGGAGTTTTCTTTTTGCACATGGGCTTCATCCAGCCTGTAGAAAATACCTTACATCACTGGTAGGAGCATCTCATACAATTTACTCTGTGATCTTTTTAAAGCATTGGTAGTGGTAATTAGATATTTGGAGGTCATGATAGTGGCCATGAGATACAGGATCTGTGCTCTGACTCAAAAAGAGGGGTAATGAGAGCAGTGTTAGTTTTTAAGTTTAGCAGGATCTTACCTGTGTCTCCAATATGAGAGAAAATAGGCTTCAGATTCTATTGAGATCTGCTGGCCTCAGGTATCTGGATGGCATCGTTTCAGACCTCAGGTGTGCTTCAGACAGATACCCACGAGATCATTTAGTGCATTTACTCAGCAGGTGTTACTTGGATGCGGAGCTGAAGATCCTATAGCATTTCCTTCCTGCACAACCTAATGTGCAGGACTGATGCAGTGAGATATTCCTCTCATATTTATGAGACTGATGATGCAGCTCTTAAATACGAGCAACTTGCTTCAGTCCCTCACATTCACACATCTACTTCTGAAGAATTTTGTCAGATCTTTTAAGTGGACATTGTGTCATAAGGTAGGGAGGAGGTCGCCTAACAAGGTTTTGTGTTTGTAGACTTGTGTTGTCTGTGTTTTCAGATTTTGCTAACACATAACCTCAGTAGACAGCACTCAGATGACTGTAATTGATTTTTCAGGGTGCTATTATTATGGAATTAATCATTAGGAATGATGGTAAATCCATCAACTAAATCAGTAGCCATAAATGAGAACAGAAAATCCAGGAACCTGTTCTGCAGTAGAGGTGTTCCAAATGTGTCCTGTCCTAGCAGCGCTCTTGCCAGGGCTTGAGAGAGACTCCTCATTCCCACCTTAGAGTTATTGGAGACTTTTGGCTTGTAACCAAGGAGGTCTCCATGTGAAGGGAAATGGACAGTAACTGTGCTTCTCTGAAGTGTGTTTTCCATGTGGATCCCAAGGCTCAGACTCCTTCCCTCTCCTATAGAGCTTTCTTTCCAACTTGGGTATCAACGAAAAAATGAAGGGCAGACCGTTCTGCAATGCACCTTTTATCCACTTTAAGGAAAGAGTGTGGGAGTCAGTGCTTTGTTATAACTTTTAGCAGAACTGTTTAATCTCCAGCACATAGGATGGGTACCCAGCAAGGATGTGCTTTGACAAGCAGCCTCAAATGTAGGGTGCTCTAAGGGAAGTCTGTTCCTCAGCCTCTTGCCCTTTGTCAGCCCTCGGGCCTGAGTTTCTGCATCGTGGGTGAGGTCTTGCTGATCTGCATCAATGTGATTAGTTCCTTCATCCCCTTCCTTCTGTAGCCTTGCAGACGATAGGATTACAAGCCAGGAGGGAGGAAAACGACAATTCCCTGTTTGGTGGTAGCTCTTATTTAAATAATGTTGTCATTTAGCAGCTGCTTTAAGCAAAATGGTGGAACCCCTAAGGACAGGACGTCTGAACCTGACATTACAGAGCACGAATAAACGTTTTTATTGCCTTTATTAAGAGGATCTTTCAAAATGGTTCTGTTTTGGTCTGTGGATTTGACTCATGAATTTTACTGTCTAGCCATAAGATTTAGATGAAAATGTCTGGTGTGTAAATATGAGCTTTGTACGTGAGGAAATAAGCCTTTGCACAGTGTGTCAGGTGGGCTTTCAACACAGGTTTAGAACACGCCAGACTTCCGGCTTCCATTAAAATCAAAGACAAAATAATTAGTTCAGGGTTGTTTTCTGAGGCTCTAATATGCTGGGTCTTGATTCTACAAATCATCCACATGAAGCAGCTTATGTCTAGACTGATTGTCTTGTTCTTACTGCATTAAGTAACAACAACATTATCAGCATGATGTCTGACTTTGAGAATTAATATAAAATTCTAACTATGGGAATTTAAAAAACACTGCTCTTTTTCTTTTTTTTTTTTCCTTTTTTTTTGCATTTAGGAAAGCTATGATAGGATAATAAGTTTTCTTATTGGTAGTGGATTTTGACAACACGATTTGCGCATATTCTGACCTTTGTGCTTGTTGTAAATATGAACTATTTTGAGGTACCATCTTACTTTGAAACTTTGAATTTATCATCATACTATTAGGTAGAAATGTACAGATGGACGCAGGAGATATCTATTGTGTAGCAGCTTGTTTGTGTGTCAGAACAAAGTTGTTTTTTCAGATGAATTTCATATTCTAATTTCCTGGCTTTTTTCTCTTTAGGTTGCAGCAATCTATAAAGATTCAAGTATTGGAAATCTTATAAATATAGTTATTGTAAAGTTAATTGTAATTCACAATGAACAGGTAGGAAAAATATTTATTAAAAGATTATATGTAAATTTTCATTGTAAATAAAAAAGTAAAGTATTTTTAAATATATTCTTTTCTTTGAGTATAGACATATGCTGTTTAAAAAGAGAAGAAATGCTGCGGTAGCACACAGCAGATTTAATTAATATGCACAGAGGATAATTGCAGATACTTTACTTAATTACTTTATTTCCCCATTTCTCTGTTAAAACCTACTCTTGACCTGAATGGATTTAAAGGTTGTGGCATGATTATCTAGAGCTTGGCATGGCTATCTTAAATAGAGTTATAGTCATGCAAGCATGACAGGGAAATGATGACTTTTGTTAGGGGGTTTTGATCAAGTTTTCAGTCAAAGCAAATATAATTATTGTAAAATGTGTTTTCAGATTACAACAAGTAGATATTTTTCAAATATTTATTTTTCCTAACTATCTCACCACCCAATTTTTCTCTGTCTGCATGATGCATGCTTCTATATATTGATTAAAAATAATGTTTTTGATGTGCAATGACTTTTAGCTAAGTCCTGATATGACAAACCTGATACTACAAACAAATGTGTGCGAGTGAACTTGGGGAGTCCTGCTGACCTTTCCATTCACAGGGATCATTTTACAGATATGGGGCACAAATGACAGAATACGAAGGGCAAGTGCATGAATATTACAAACCTGTTCTGTTTCTTGCCGTTTCTTGCTTAGGAAGGACCAGCTATTACTTTTAATGCAGCTACCACTCTTCGTAATTTTTGCTTATGGCAGCAAGCACAAAACATTTTGGATGATGCTCACCCTTCCCACCATGACACCGCTGTTCTTATCACTAGGTACAGTATCTGAAATAGCCAAGCTGGTTCAGCTAGGTCAGACAACTATTCTGTTTCTTTGTGACATCATTATTTTTAAACTTTCCACAGATATTTTTCATAGCTAGTTGGAAAAATAGAGAATATCTTTACTCCCCAAACCACAGTTTATGAGTTATGTGAGCAGTAACTCTGACAATACCATATTAGTAGCTAATGAGTTGATAACATTTTCATTGATGGTAATAGAAATTTAGGCTCGAAATTCTTACAGGTTTATTGTATAAGTGGCAATGACATGGTATTTTACTGAATCTAATGGAATCAGGGAAAGAAAAATGCATCTATAATTAGAATTACTAAAAACTTACAAATGTGAAAACAAAATTAAAAATTAGTAGGCATTCTTCTTGCACTCTCTTTTCCTCAAGGAAACTTCTGATGTTTGTTGAAATACTGTCTCTCTTGCTGTTCTTTTTATTTAATCCTTTTCGGGTGTTCAAGTTAGATGCTCCCCAGCACTTAAAGTGATTCGACTTTGTCCTTAATTTTACGTCATTATTTTAGCAGATGGACACCTGCATAAGGTATCTGCATATATACTAAAATCTGCACATTTTTCAGCAGCATTTTGTACTTGATTTATTTTATGAGCATTGTAATGAAATAGTTTAGTGGTTGAATTGTTATTCTTTTCAAGCTAGACAGAAAGCGATACTGTGAGCTTAATCTGGTGAATTTAAATTACTTCTTTCATCAGAATGCAAATTGTTCAAATGGACTGTAAGATTAAAAACTGAGCATCAGATTCTCAATTGCTGTAATTTATGTAGCAGCACTGAAATAATACAAAATGTTCTTTTTACTTGACGTATTATTTTAAAATACATCTTTTCCTTCAAGGGAAGATATCTGCAGAGCTAGAGAAAAGTGTGATACTCTTGGTGAGTTACTCTCTTTCTTATCAGTATGATTTTACTCAGAAAGCTTGTAAGAGAATTCATTGTAGCCAGGCAAAAATCAGAAAATAGATGCAAAAAAGTGGCATGGACAAAAAAATGAACTGTGCAATACTTCTGTGCCCTATATTAAAATATTGTATATTTTAATGGTACATGATGTTTGTTTTTATATGTTTGGCTGCATAGTTTCATCATGACTTTGAACACATGTGCCATAGTATTCATTTATGGAGTCATTCCTTCCACAGGAAAGCTTGTTCTACTGAGCTTCTATAAGAGTTCCATTTTGCAGGTTTAGCAGAGCTAGGTACAATGTGTGACCCACTACGCAGCTGTTCTATAAGCGAAGAGAACGGATTAAGTGCTGCTTTTACGATAGCACATGAACTTGGACATGTGTAAGTACCTATTTCCCAGCAGGTAAAGTTGTGCATTTTCCTTTGAATATAATCATTTTCCAATGATATGCTGTTCAGTTCTAAGCGGGAGCAGTCTGCTGTGTCTGTGACTCTCCTAGGAGAGTCATTATTTTTACTCCTTGCTTTGAGCAAATTCTGCCCACCATCTAGGAAGCCTTGGATCCTTATAGCTTATCCAGTTGCTCACCATACAGCTGTATTCCAACTGTCCACCATGTGAACTGCTTAGGACAGCTATCTCGGATATATAACATAGTCTTGTCAGTTCATTGTGCTGTAGACTCAATAGAAATTTAATATTAAGACAATTCTTAATATAACAGAAATATTCTTCCTTCTGTTCGCTCCTTTCAGAATACAATAGAATAACAGAAAGGGAAACATTTTACAGAGAAAAATAAGAGGAGCTGACAGCATTTTATTTTTTGGAGCATACTTCATCAGAGATGCCAGACAGGTGCTATACTATAGCTCCATGAGGCCTGCCAGAGTGTAGGTAATGATGGCATTACAGAGCTCAGCTAGTTTGTTGATTTTTGTATGACTGGAAGTTCATTTGAGTACATGCCATTAGTCACAGTACTTAAACTGAACTACAAAATATATGGTAATCATAAAAAGGAGAATGTTGATGTACTCTGTGTAGTTATTCAAAGGTTGGAGCTGAGATTAATGAATTCAAATGTAGTCCAGTTATGGTCTGCATAATCAGTTCTGTAGTTGGGGGATGATTATCTATAGTGGCATATTCCCAAAAGATTAGTATTTTGCTAAAGAATTACTTGGAAATTCTTACTTTGTCCATCATTCTGTGGATTATATAGAGAATTTTGGATAAGGATGGAATTTTTGTAAAGCATTTCTAATGTAGACATCCTACATTTCTTGCCATGTCAGATGGTCATAATTTGCAAGGCATTTTCAAATTCAAAACTTGGGCTTTTGCTGCTACAATCAAAAGAGCTTAAATTAACTGTTACTGAACTTGTTTTGGAGTTTGTTTATTTTGTGTTTTAGATTTAATGTGCCTCATGATGACAGTTTTAAATGTAAAGAAGCTGGAATTAAACATCAATACCATGTGATGGCTCCAACTTTAAATTACCATACAAGTCCATGGACATGGTCAAAATGCAGTCAAAAATATATCACTGAATTTCTTGAGTAAGTATCAGTATAATGTCTTTCTGAAAAGCATTTTAGAAGTATGGCTTAAATATGAAGATTGTTGCTGTTACTGTTTTAACCACTGACTTGCAGGGTGTCGATCTTCTGGAAACATTTAACTCATTTGATGATGAGTACTTCCATTACTTCAGTACATCAGTTAGGTATCTTTAATAAAACCTTTTGGAAGCACTGTGAATGAAGAATTCTGGTTAAAAGGAACAATTTGCAGGAGAGGTAACAAAAGGATGACAAAGTATTTGGAGAAAAAAAACCATTGTCTTTGTTTATTTTTTGCTTAAAGTCTTTCTTTGGGAAGGAATTAAGAGAAAATGCTCATATGAACCCATAATTAACTTCATTGAGACATGCATGTGTAAATGTTTTGTGATTTGGCCCCTGATGAATCAATTAGGAGTGATTAATTCACATTTTGTTCCTGTTTTTACAATAGTACTGGTTATGGTGAATGTCTCCTAGACAAACCGAGTGGAAGAATTTATGATCTTTCCTCTCAGCTGCCTGGATCAATGTATGATGTCAATAAGCAGTGCGAACTTATGTTTGGTCTTGGGTCACAAGTATGCCCCTATCTGGTAGGTGGACAAGGCACAGACTTATGCTTAATAGATGCTACTAATTAATAATTACTGAAAGATAGGCTTTATAGGGAAATCTCAGGAACTCAGTTTTTAGGTATAGCGTTATCCTGATATATGTCAAAGGGGAAAACCTTCAGCTGAAAACCTACAGCTCCATATGCTAGAAATATATGATTAACACGTAAGATGAATTAACTTTGATTTACACATCCAGGAGTATGGTTATGCTTTCCTTAAAATCGATAACTGTATTCCTGTATCATCAGAAAAGGAATTATTTCTATTTCAGAGGCTTTTACAATTGGTAGTTTTCACATAACAACCACAGTACTACAGCTCTCTTTTGCTTACTTATCTTAAGAGCACCTTTATAGAAGTTATAAG
The DNA here is from genome assembly GCF_003342845.1 of Nothoprocta perdicaria. Classification (NCBI taxonomy): domain Eukaryota; kingdom Metazoa; phylum Chordata; class Aves; order Tinamiformes; family Tinamidae; genus Nothoprocta; species Nothoprocta perdicaria. The sequence goes on from NW_020455943.1 coordinate 2,363,757, forward strand.
TTTAGTATTTTAATTCCAAAATTTGCCCAAATGTTTGTTCCAAAGTATAGAGTACTCCTACTTTGCCAGAATCAGAACTCTTTGCATGTTTCTCATGCCTGTTGGTATGTGTGTTTTGTATGTTTAAACAATATAAATTATATTTCTAGCAAAATTGGGATCTGGAAAGAAAGCTATGCACAGACTGTTGTAGATGTGTAAAACAATGAAAACCTGAATGGGGCTTGTTTGTCAATATTATGTAAAATACAAATATAACATGATGACTTGATTCACTACTGGCACAGTCAGATTTTGGACAAACTTGTAGAACAGTCATAGCATGACTTGTTGGAGCTGTTTAGAGAAGAGAGCTTAAGGTGAGATCCAGACTGAATTAAGTCTGCCAGTGAAGTGAAGTCCTGTTTAGGAGATGTCACGATTTATAGGATAGAAAAGGATAGCAGGATCTAAAACTTGAAGATGTTTTATTAAGAACTACTTTGTAGTGTTTGTAATACATAAGAGTTGATTTGTCCGTTAAAAACTCTTTTTAACAAGTTGAAAAGGAGGATTTCCTCTTAGTTCTTTAGGCAACCTGTTTTTTAAAAAATAATTCCAGTTCTTGCCTTTTTCTGGGAATTACATTCAAATTTTGCGCTTACTTAGTAACAACTGTAATCTCTTAGTTGCTTTTTTTATTATCCACTTTTATTTCAAATTATCTACTAACTTCATAAATTAAGTTATCTTTGATTTCTCATCAAATCAGTCTTGAAATATTCCCTTTCACTCTCTGGCCTCCCACAAAACCCTGCTTTGTGTTTTCACATAGTTGTGTGACAAACACGTTACAACCCGAAGTGTGAGGGGGAGCGATGCCAACACCCTGGTGACCACCCAAAGCAGCGTGACGAGCACGGTTGTTTTTCTTTGCAGAAACAATGCAAACGCTTATGGTGCACAAGCACGGAAGGAGTTCACAAGGGCTGTCGGACTCAGCACATGCCTTTGGCTGACGGCACGGCCTGTGGTGTGGGAATGGTAAGCCCTTCTTTGCTTATCAGCGCTTGCCCGTGACAGTCACTGATGGAGATAAGACAGATCAATGGTGCTGCGGGGCAGTCCTGGGCTTGGAGTGTAGCGATCGTGTGAACCTGGCCTTATTTTCTCTTACTCATGGCGTGATATAACACAAGTTGTCCGCTGATAAATGTTAAATTTCTACAGATGCCTCACTGGTAAAAGCTCATAGATCTCAGGGAAAATCTGATATGTCCCATTTGTTGTTTGAAATTCACACGTATTTTTTGCCACATTGGCCAGTAATAATTCAGAGATGAATTTCATGGAGACAAGATCTCCTAAAAGCTTATTTTCCCCAATTTGTCATGTTGAGGCAGTTCCTCTGAGCTAGAGGTGGTTAAGTAGAAGTGTACTTGTATAACTGAGGTACTCATTTGAGAAGTCTTCCAGTTTCCTTTAGATTCCTGCCTTAAAAAGACATTTTTGTGTTGCAGCTGTTTCACACAAAGTATGTAAGCATGCACAGATGCATCTTCAGTCATTCCAGAAAGTGTCTTGACTACACATAACTTGCACTGCCTTGTCTATTCTTAACATAATTCAAGGTACTTGGATCTGTTCAGTGCTAAAATCTGGGAGCTCTCTTCTCACTTACATGCTACTCTCTAGGACTCTGCTTGCCTGTGTGATGTGTTGAATCAGACAAAAAATTTAAGAAAAAGAAATGCAGCTTGGATTCCTACAGCCTTCTCATTAGATTGTTGGGTAAAGAGTGTCTGGTGTGAAGAGGCAGCACAGTCTTCCTCATGGGGCAGTTTTCATCCTTGATCTCTGTGCTCTGAGGAATGGGATTTTCTTATGCATCTTGATTATCTAGTTTGTAGATATAGGCAAGGCACTTACAGAACCTTGATAGAAACAGAAGTATTTGTGTCTATCAGCTGAGTCCAGGGTTAAGAGGGAGAATATGAAGGTTGTGGCTTTAGATTTGCTGCACTTAGATCGGGAAATGAACAGAAGTGCTTTAGTTCTCTGCAGATTTAGTCTTTGGCTTCTCTTCTTTGGCTTCTTCTTTTTTCATCAGAAAACAGAAGGGTTTTCTTATCTTTCAGGGCATTGTGAAAATAAATATTTCAGAGATTCTGATGTGCTTGGATAGGACAGTGATAATGATAAGTATAATGGGTTTACTAGGTTGAGCTGCTTTTAATATTAGTGTGTCTTGGTGGCTTCGGGGCCATGGGAACAAAGTTGTTTTTTATCTATTGATATAGTTGTATAGTCAAATAAATAAGACAAGTTAATGAAAATTAAATTATTTGATATGATTTCTATGTATAATAGATTACTACTTTTAACTCTGCTTGCTGGTAGATTACTAGTTACTACTGAATTTTCCCCAGTAATTTTTAAAATTTACAGACTGCTTTTTTCTTTTTCCATATTTGACAAAGCATAAATGGCGAGGAATTTGAAAATCATGGTTTTACTGAATAAAATAATAATAATTAAAGTAATTAAAATGTGTCTCATGGTTTCTGTCTTGCAAAATCAGTAAAGGTTATTCTGAAGACTGCAATGGAAGCATCGCTTGACTGAGTCCTGTGTATACAGCTGATGATATAACTTTTAACCTATTATTCAGAGTCAGACACTGAAAAGAAAGGAAGCTTGCTCATTTAGATTGAACTTCACATATAACCTTTAGTTTTAACAGGCTTTGCTCAAATTTGACAACATCAGAGCGCTTCCTCTACATAAGTATACAAAAACCTACTTCATGTAATTACTGCAGTGAAACCCAACAGTTCTCTCGAGGAAGTGAACAGATAATTGCAGTCATTACCTCTGAAAGAAGTAAGAAAGAACAGCAATTATTGGAACAAATTGTCATCTTTTCTTGCGTAAGAAACAGCTTCTGTCTATGTGTTTCTGTTGATAGGAATAAGACATAGCAGGTAATTTTTGTAATATTTTTGAGTATGATAAATACTTATATATAGTGTTTGCAGCATTTTTTGCTGTGGTGAATATAGAAAGACATTGGTAATTTTGGTTTCAGTATTTTAAGCATTTAGATTTAGATTCACGGTGGATTATGTTTTTAGATAATATATATTTATATATTTTATATATATATATTAGATCATATGCCTGGTTAGCATTTTTTGCTCTGTGTTGATATAACAGGCCCTATACCTGTCCTTCCACAAAATACATGAAGAAATAAATCTAATAACGTGAAAGACTCAAGTTAAATAATAAGCTGCTTTTTCAGAATGTCTGTACTTTTTAATAGAGCATGTTCTTGCCATAGCTGATGGCAATAGCTGATACAAGTGCTTTGAAACAGAATTTTATCTTGTGTATCTCATGGTGCACACACCAGTAGAGCTCAGCAACTTCTTAGTGTATGTATTATTAGTCACAGGTACTGGTAGCATTTTCTTATAACAATAAAGTGAAAATGCAGCCTAAGTTAATTCAAGATCATTGTGAAGAGTAAAGAAAATATTTGTATGGGGATTTCTTCTAATCCATTTCTAAGATAGAAAACCCGTTCACTTTCATTGCAATTTACTATCCATATTTTTGTCTGATCACAATATACTTTGTTCACTCTAGAGTTAAATGCAGAAATTAATTATATTTGGACTTTTGGGGCTTCTGTATAAGGCTCTTAATTTTTTTCTCTCCTACTTCTCTTTTTTACTGCTCCTGTGGCCCAAATGTAGTAATTCAGCTGTCCCCAAAAGCAGTTTCTCACTCTGTTGGTACTCTCCATGTGTCTCATCACTTCAGGTGGTTTTTATGTTTGCTTTCTCCACAGGATGTCTAAGCATCTACCACTTCTTTTAACATCACACAGACTGCCTCTGAGGCAGAGGATGCAAGTTTAGACTCTCTGGCCTAATTAGTACTTCAGAGAGAAAATAATATATGAAAATGTACCAATATGAGAGAAATTACCAGTTTTACAGTAGTGAAGCTGCTTTCATTGGGTTCATTGCTTTAAAAAGGAATCATGAATATAAAGAAAATATTTACATGCTGCAGTGAGGATCTGGATGTCAGTGGAGGCCACTATATTTTACAGTACTTATAGAAGAGAGTTATTTCCCATTAGAGCAGATATGGAATGCTTTTATTGGGCCAGTTCCTAACCTTCATAGTTAGTGTTTCTGCCACATTCCAGGTAACAAATAATCTGATAGATGTTTTGGAAATGTGAACAGTTAGAATAGATCTTTGCCTTCTGCTTACTTTTAGGTTTCCTTGTTGCATTGGATTACAAAATAATTCCTTTAATATTACTGCAGACCAACAGGCTATCAGGGTTATCTCTTTGAGTTAAGATTTCCCTTGCTTTTTCTTCATTACCTGTTTCTCTTAGTTTTTTGGAGACCATTTTGTTCAAGAGTAGTAAGAAGTAAGGAATTTATTTGAACTTTTTTTTTCTGGGCTTTCTTTTTTTTTATAGCAAAAAAAAGTGAGATTGGAGAGTTACTCAAGTCTTGGCCTGGCAAATACATCTGTTCAAATAAGAAAAGGTCAAAATCATGTTAGTAAGTAGAATTCTTTCTCTGGAGTCACTAGATTTGTTCATGAGTCTAAATCTGCAGGCAAGTTTTCTCATTGTGGTTCATCCCATTCACAGAAAATAATCAGTGCCATTTTGTGGATGACCAAATTAAAAACCAAAAGGAGTAAACTCATTGTGTAAGAAAATTACAATATTTTGTGTAATGAAGATAAAGTATAGATATTATATATATCCACCTTCAGCTGAATTCCCACTCACAGTCTTTTTTTTCCATCTAATGCAGTGATACAGTGTTTATCACGTGTGTACTTCGTGTGATATTCCAGTAAGGATAACTCATTTGACAGAGGAGGTAATGCACATCATCTAAGCAAAAAGAAAAGCCTCAAATCAGGAACAGCTGATGAAATCATCAGTATTCCATGAATGGCTTTGCTTAGAATCAGCCTTTTTGCTATGAAAATAACAGTTGTCTTTTAGTCAAATTACAGTTTGATCTTTCCTGGATTCCTGGGCAGAATACAAGCATGTCCTTATTCCATTTGTTCCTTAGAATTTAGAAGGCAAGTTAGGAGGCAACAATTTAATCCAAACCCAGACTTTTCCATGTTCTGGAGCCAGTGAAGCTAGTGTGGCAATCATTCATGGAGGACTCTTCATCCAGAGGACTCGTCCTCTCTGCTGCCTCAGTATTGCACATAATGACAGTTTGTAGCTTAAGCACCACTTAAATAAACGTGCCAAATCTGAAAAACTGTTTAGCAGCAAAAAGAAATACACATGATACAAATGCCGATGTGATTGCGAAGGATGCGCTAGTGCGTGTGTGCATGTGTGTGAGAGAGAGAGGAAAAGATGTTAATTACTACTATTCACTGCAGATATAAATGGTATATTGAGCTAGTGTTTCTGAAAATATCCAGAGTAGCTCTTAAGTGAGTTAAGATTTTATCCTGGTCCATTTATAGCCGCATAAGGAGAGGGATACAGGGATATTTTACTGTTGATGCAGACCGAAAAGTATTTTTCGGTCTGATGCAGGAGAAAGGATTGCTTTGATCAGTAAAAGAAGTACCAGTCTTGGATTTTGAGGCATGTTTGCTGTTCTCTGGTTGTAGGTTATTACCCATTGAAGATTTCTCTTAAAATCTTTACGTTGTATGACTACCTTGCGAATGAAATGCATGTAGATTGTTAACCTGAAAGAACTGTTCATTCTGTGTATGTATATGCGTGTAAAGTTGGTCTAAAAATCTGAAGGATTTTAATACTGATTTGGATGATAATACTATATAGAGGAATACATAAGTCATCAGGGAACCTGCAGATTGTCCTTTAAGCATTGAGTAAAACACACTTGAGACCTCAAACCCAGACTTTTTGCCATAAACTGGGATTTTTGTGAAATTTTTTTGATGACAAATGATTTCAGAAAAATAAAATTTTCTGTGGGAATATTTCATAGTAAAAGAGAATTAAATGTTGAAAAGTTGATTAAAATATTTTGAAGATAATTGATTCAATATGAGTGGTAGGTGTAGACTGCTCTGAAAATCCATAATGCAGAGATAAAAGAGACCTGTGATGCTGTAGTAGGCAGCTTAAGTTAGACATCTCTCCAAACTCATTTCTTTTGTCTAGAATAGTCATTTTATTAAACCTGCAATTTTCACAGTTATTTCATAGTCCTATAGGCTCCACCCCTCCTGGAATTTTTACTTGGAGTCTGCACTCTATCTTCTCTCAGAAACAAGAGGTGGCAAAGGTGTGAGGAGTATGTGTGCTATGGGAACAAGCAGAGGAGCAGAGAGAGGCCTCGTAGGCCACAGAAGGAATCTTTATAGCCATATTCAGCAGCTCATGCAGGGAGGAGGCTGTAGTAGTACATTCATTTCAAGAGCCTGCATGGGAGCCCTCCATGAAGATTAGTAGAGCTAGAAAGGACAGCTCTGACATTTGTAAGCATTGGCATTCATCTGAGTGCTCTTCTTATTCCTTGGTTACTGGTTTACTAGTGGAATGTGCTGAACTTCTAAGATTCATTCACTTGTCCCAGTTCTATGTGATTGGTACTTGCTTTGAGAATGTGTGTTGTCTGTGGTACCTGCAGACCAGCCGCTGCAGAACAAACTGGTCTTTGAGTGTGCTGTTTGTTTTGTCTCTTTTGTGGCACCAGGAACACCCATTCTGCTTGCCCACCTTCAGTACACTATAGCTATTGTCTTTCTGTGCTATTCTTCTGTGCTGTTTGCTGTAGTACTTGCTGGCCCATAATCTTAGGGCTCTGGCTGGGTATAAGGGGTGAGGAATTCATGTGTCATAAGACAAAAGAAATCAGAGAAATATAGATGGATATTTGAAAGGTAGAATGTAGGCCATTTCTAATCCTGAAAAGCTTTATCCTTTTCATTTCTTTCATATATTCCTCTCTGTGCAGTCATCTCCTTTCCTTTTTAGAAGCAGCTACCAGCAAGGTCTTTAGAAAGATGTGGGTGTCTGGAAGTAAATTGACTGCTTATTCATGACCTCCCTCTTTTGCAAGGCTGGATAGGACTCCAACTCAACTCATGCTCTTTGAGTTTGTCACATTGGCCATTGAGGGCTGATGTCTCAATCTTTGTCTCAAGGTCTCCAAAAACCATATCTATACCTAGCATATCTGGAGAATATGAGGAGTCAAGATAGCCTTGGAGGCAGTCGCTTTCCTGCCAAAAGTGATGTCAGACTGTGTTGTAAGAAATGGCTACTTCCAGAAGAACTTTAGTGCTGCTGTACATGCATCTATCACTTACTCTGATTCAGTATAAGTTAACCATAACTTATCGGGTAATGCTTTAGTAATTTCTTCCAAAGTTGCTTCCCTTGGCAAGTACAAAAGCTATAAGATATGCTGGGCATACCTGAAATCAGCTTAGCAACACCATAGTTGGATTCATTCGTGCAAATTCAATTGCTTATTGTAAACAGGTGATTGGGGATGGCAATTTGCATACCAGAGCTTCAGTGACCCTGGATTTGAATCATTAACCCACCCTTTCATATTGTTAGATATAATAAATACAAGTGGGTTTGGGTCAGAATTGCTACCTTTTGGGCAGAAAAAGGTCATTTTAATGAGCTAAATTAGAGCAGATTTGCAACTTGCTGTAATCAATGTGTTTGAAATTACAAGAAATATTCATTTTATATGATACATATTTTATATTTGCCTTTACAAATACAGGGTGGAAAGCTCATTGGTGGTTAGGTTTGTGATAGTTCTGAATATCGGTGTATTCTCAGTAAAGCAATGATTCAAGAAAGCACAAAGGAACATCTGGAAAGTGTCTGGAGCCTGAGTTTTCTACTGTGACTTCATCATGTTGCTTCTGTAGGAATGCAGCAAATAATAGCTGAGACAAGTTCGTTGAATAAGCTATTAAAATCCCAGATGCGAACATATGCTTAGCATTTTTATGGATGAAATTAATGCTGTGTAGGTATAAAATTTCACTGTACAACTCTCTTCTCCTGAATTCTTCCTTCAAGTTCTTGAAATATTTTTTTTCCCTTCATGGAAGAAGATCATAAATTCCTGCTTCTAGTTTCTTCCTGGATGCAGTATTAATTTTGTAAAATAGGATTTAGAATCTTTAGCTGATTGTATTTATACATTTCCTCAAATGCTAGTGATAAATTCTAAGAAACGCAGGATCTTAATGTTTTCTTGTATTTACACTTTGACATAATGCAGCCATATATTTTTGAATTGGTGATTCTTTTACCTCATTAAAGTATCAGAAGGTTGGGATGCAAAGGCACCCTGAGTGCTTCTGATAAAAAACTGATTAAAACAGTAAAAACTGTAGTGGGAAAATGATACAATGTGCAAGGCAGATACCCAGTGAAATGGGGTGTCTTTTCATTGTTAAGTCACTGCATTATCCTTATCACCAGACAAGAGGTGACTGGGCCAGTTTGTCACATCATTTCGATGTTTTTATGGCAAAGTACATGTAGTTTTTGTTTTGTGCTTGCTTTGGGCCCAAATTTGCTTTAAATGGTCATATTTTCAGCTGTAAGGTGCTATTCAGAGCATAAAAGATTCCACTGATGTGGAACAGAGTGAGCAAGAACTGTGCAAGTAGATTGTTCTATAACCCAGCTAGATTAAGACCTCTGGCAGATTCAAAATGAATCTGATTATATCACAGATTCCTATTCTGAGAGCAAAATGATTGCTAGAATATAAGCATAGGTGTTAATATAATAACATATACTCATTTAAAATATTGCTTTAGTAAATTTTTTATTTAGTGGTGAAACCACAGAAGAACATACAGGCAATTCTGGGCCCAGGAGTTACATGTCACTTATTTAGGTATATTCAGAAAGATGGTACACACCATTTCTGGGTGTTTAGCCAAATGCATGTTCATTGATAGTTCCCATAATAAATGTTTATATGCTGCATATGTCTATAAGTAGATTTTTTTTCTAATTAGAATTTTCATGTAACATTTTAATTAGCATAAAATGGAAAAAATGGATCTTCTGTGTATCACAGGTCTTTAGACTGTTTTATGTGACACGCGCTTTAGGTAGACAGAAGTGTTTTAGACTTCTGGATGTTAATATGTTGTTCAGTGCCACAGAGAGCAGAGAAGGAAAAGCAAAAGTGCTCAGAAATAATAAGCCGTTGAGCTGAGCTGAGTTGATATGATCTGCTCTGATGACTAGCAACTGATGTGTGTACATGCTGCAGGGGAAGAGGGAATAAGTCACTCTGTCAATGTGTCTCAGAGAATTCCTTCCTGATGGCAAAACCAAGTACTGGTTTAATCCCGAGTTTCCAAATGACTGTCAAAAATAGAGAATTCCCAGTGTTGAGTATGAGCACTGATGCTGCATAGCCCATCCTGCCCAGTGTCTTGTCTCCACAGGAGTGTGTCATTGATGCTTCAGAGAGAGACTGAAGTTGAGGAGGATATCGAGAACACATTCGTATTGATAGGAGTTGTAATATTATAATTTCTGCTACCTTATAAATTGTCTATTCTGGTAGATAAACTCCTCCACTATGTTGTGGTCGAATATACCACTTAGGTTTTTCTATAGCATGCAAGTGAATTAGAATTCCAACTGTCATAAATCATCAGTAGGATTAGTGCTTATAATGCTGCAGATTCTTTGGAGAAAGTCACACATGCACCAATCATGAGATTCTCATTTAGACCTTTTAGTCTTCTGGTTTTTGGGTAACTGCTCAAGTGGATAAATATGGGCAGAGTTGTGGACTTAGAAAATACTGAGAAGCAGGAAGTTCATTAGTTCATTTTCTGAAAAGACCTTAAAAATTATGATTTAGGCTAACAGATAAAGGTGGTGAAGCTTCATAACTGACATGACTACAATAGAAAATATAACAGAGTGGCAATCTTTCTTTTATTGATAATTCAAAGCCCAGAAGGTGAAATGAAAATTGTAACTTTTGGCTGACTTTATTTAGCTGAATGTTGTTCAGTTTTCAACAGAAATCAAATCTAAACTGACACATAGACATTGCAATATAATATCTTGCTCTGAAATTACTATTTCTTTAAACAATATTTGCTATTACTGTTAAGGAACAGTAAACTTATTAAATTAGTAGTAAACAATTAAAAGATTTTAATAGTTACTTTGTAGCTGTTAAAGTGTGAGTAGAAGCATGATCTGAAGATCTGAAATGTCTGAAAATCTGTATGCTTTTTCCAAGCAGCTTCCCTTTCTTTTTACCTACAGTAGCTAAGAATAGCTTAGCTTTCGCTTTGGCATTTCCTATACTTAAACAGCTTCAACTTATTGGTGATTTGTTATTATACAATTTCAGGTTATTAACCAGTGTCAACTAATAAAACTGGAAGTTTCTCATACATATAAGACTATTGCAAACTAGCGTTGAAGTTTGTGCATGAAAATATATCAGGAGTTTGAGACAGGATTTTGAGGTCCTCATCTAGGTGTTTGAATAAAGAGAGAAGATCTAAAGAAATAAGTCAGAATTCAGTAACATTCACAGAGAGTTTGGATTCTAGACAGCGTTTTTAAAAATATGGCCACTGCATAAGATGCCTTAAAGGAGAGAATGTCCTGACCTTGTATAAAAGTACTGACCTATTAAATTCTGTTATTTTTTAGCCTGAGGCATAGTAACCTTTTGACTGACTGACATGTTTTATTTTGATTCTCAAATATGTAGCACTGCCGCCATGGAATTTGTGTGAGCAGAGAAATGGAGACACGTCCTGTAGATGGAGAATGGGGACCTTGGGGACCGTATAGTTCGTGTTCAAGAACATGTGGAGGTGGAATTAAGAGCACCACCAGGCTATGTAATAGACCGGAGTATGTTTTTTATTGTTGTATTTATGCTAGTGCATAATGAAGATATTAACATTTTAGAGATGGTTCAGAACAAAATGAAGGTAATTATGGTGGCAGGAATTACTCTGAAACACCAATAAAATAAATGATTGTTTAGGGCAGGTCTGAAAGCAGGGATGTGTTTACAGACTCTAAAATGCAGAAGACTTTTATCACAGAATGATTAAGGTTGGAAGGGAGCTCTAGAGGTCATCTAGTCCAACCTTCCTGCTCAAGCAGGGACACACAGAGCATGGGCCACAGGGCGGCATCCAGGCGGGTTTTGAAGATTTCCAGAGAAGGAGACTTCACAACCTCCCTGGGGAGCCTGTTCCAGGGCTCTGTCACCCTCACAGGAAAGATTAGCATTTTAGATTATTTTTATCTTAGCTTCACCATTCACCTTTACAGATACTTCTAAAGAAGTTAGTTAGTTGTTAGTTCTTTTTTTCTAACAGTACTGTGCCAAAAGATTCTTTAAGCATTGAGGTGCTTTCTCTGGAACATTAGCTGCAATATAAAAATAGATGTATTCCCAAGTATTCTTACTAATGCAACACTTGATTTGCTTTTATCTCTCTTTTTTTTTTTCATAACATTGGTACCAGTAATGTTCGCAAGGAATGCTCACTAGAGGGGAGTTATTTACAACTTTGGAAAAAAAAATCCATTGCCTGAAAAATGCAATATGTTTTTAATTCTTTTATAAGAAAAGACAATGAGATAATACAGATAATTAGAAAATGCTTTAGTGATTTCAAAGAATATTTTAGACTTTAGAGTCTAAAAGGGATGGTTTTCACAGTTTACCTTTTTAAGTTCTTCTTTTGTTCCCCAAATTGAAACCAATATTAATGCTACCAAAAAGGGTGTGTCACAACTCAATTCTGTCTTCTTTCTTTGATATTTTTAAAACAATTGAGTAGTTTCAAATTACTGAGGGAGGTGCAATTTATAGAAGTATAGGGATGAGATTACAGCTAAGTTACTTGAAACCTTACTGAAACGTGAAACTTAATAGTGCCTTTTCCAGGGCAAAATATTATAAGAAAAACAAAAATGGATCTAACAGATTTTTACCTTTTAATTATACTTTATATTTAATGAAATGGACATTAGTTCTAATTCTCTGCCCTCTCTGAGTCATAGCAGTTAACATTCAGTTTTTATTTTCTTGCATAGATATAAATGTATGCACAATGCAATGGAAGAGAAGAGGGGCTTTTAGGTGTGCATGTGTGTGTGTGTGGACAGTCAATAAAGGACCATAGGAAAAATGTTGTGTTATATTTTTCTTTCATATCAGTGCCTCAAACCACTCCCCACTGAAAAACAGCAATTTTAGAAAATTGAGAGATAGTGTTTTACATTTAATTATTTTTGTTAGACCAAGAAATGGAGGAAAGTACTGTGTTGGCCGCAGGATGAAATTTCGATCATGTAATACTGATTCCTGTCCAAAGGGCAAAAAAGATTTCCGGGAACAACAGTGCTCTGAATTTGATGGCAAACATTTTAACATCAATGGTCTTACCTCTGCTGTTCGCTGGCTTCCAAAATATAGCGGTAGTAAGTAATACAAACTTTTTGAATTAATGAATTCCAATGCTACTTTACTTTGCTATATAAATACATTTGCTGTGTGCTACTTTATCCTAAAACAGACAAAACAATCAAAACAAAACAAAAACACACTGTTGGATTTTCTTTCCAGTTTCTATGAAAGATCGCTGTAAGCTTTTTTGCCGAGTTTCTGGAACAACTTCCTACTATCAGCTGAAGGACAGAGTTGCTGATGGTACTCCCTGTGGAGCAGAAACCAATGACCTTTGTGTTCAAGGCTTATGCAGGGTATTTAAATCTAAACTTATTAATTACTAAAATCAATTTAAGAGATCGTAAAACAGATACTAATTGTACATCCAAACAACCATTACTTGAAAATCTATAAAGCATGTTTTTTTTGTGTGTTTAAGTAAATTTTGATCCCTGTCAAATTAAAGATTGAGTGTTGAACATACATTTCAATCTGAAAACCCACACTTTTCTTAAGTCTAGTGTGTAAAGGGAAGGTTAGTAGTGTTGAAATGAGTAGAGAGAAACAGATATAAAATTGGTGTAAAAGGAGGAACAAAGCATGCTATATTTATTACCATCATATTTCAACTACAAAAGAAGTAAGAAGGTAGAAAATCCGGGGGCATATTGGTTACATATTTATGATTTCATTGCTCAATCAAGAAGAACTGACAATTGAAAAGGATCTTTTCAGCATTCTTAACTTGACAAAAGCTATAGAAATACCACAAGATTATATCAGGAGAGACAAGCTCACATATTCTAAAAATTAAAGACTCTCTGTCCATTTTAGTACTGTTGATTGCAGTAAAATGGACTAACTAAAAGATGAAGGGAAAATGTAGCCTTTTTATAGTGTTGAATCAATAGCAAAGAGGAAATGCCAGGGAATAGTCCTGTATATGATAAGAAAAAAAAAAAAAAAAAAAAAAGTTTAAGTAAAGATATATAAATGAAAGTATTCTAGTTTAACTGCAGTCTCCTTGTATTCCTTTGTTTATTTTGCAATAATGTCAGGCTTTAAAAGAATCAATGACCTCATGCATATACTTTAGACTTCTAAGAATTTTTAAAGTAAATATGCCTTAAGATTTTTACACTACATTTAATATTTTATGCAAAATCTTTTTATACTATTAAATGTATTCTTATACACTTTTTGACATATTAAGTGTGTTTGCATTGCACTTTCTTAGTACAACAGAACTATTGTGTTTTACATCACAGCACCCAAAATCATAAAAGGCTTTTCATGGATTGCCAAGGAGCTGGAGATATTCCTTTGATATATACAGTGAATAAAAATGTTTTTTGGGGGTGGGAAGCTCTTAGTTTTTAGCTTTCATTGTTTTTCATTGGACTGAATCACACAGGCTTATTGTATGTCTTTTAGCAAGCTGGCTGTGATCACGTCTTGAATTCCAAGGCAAGGAGAGACAAATGTGGAATCTGTGGTGGGGATAATTCTTCGTGTAAGACTCTTGCAGGTACTTTCAACAGTGCTCGTTATGGTATGTCTTTTTTTTAAAAAAAATTTGATTTAGATCTAAATCAGTTTGATTTAGAAATTATAGTTTGTGTTTGCAGAAGTATGATTTCAGTGCCTGTTCTTTACAGTTTTTGCTGGCAAAAAGTATCCCTGACCCATGCCCCTTCAAAGCAAGTGCTGACACACTGGGAGATTAAGCAGAAAAGGTCTATCTGCTTTAAGGTCAAAACAAAAGTCATGAAACAAAGATATGATGAGGAATTGTAGTACTTTAAACAGGGGACTCACTTCCTACTTCGCACTTTTTGATGTTTCTTGAATGGAACTATGCAACTGGAGGACTTATTCCAGCACCACCTTTTGGTTAATAAGAAGATAGTGAGTGGTCTGTGACCTGAGCAGCTAGTGGGCTTCCTTTTTTTCATACAGTGAAAAGATGTGAAATGTGAACCTTCTTTTTCCAGTGACTGGAAAAAGGTTCTTTCCTCATCGTTGGCATGTGATGAATGAAAAACGCTTCTGAATAACTTTCTGTTTCTTTGTATTAACTTCTCTAGCAGAGCTAGTGATAGCTTTTATTTCACTACATAGCCTATTCTGGGAAGTATGGGGAGACTGCTCTATGTGGCTAACAGTGCAGTTTAACAAGAGCATACAATGTAGGGGCAGAAGACACTAGTTAATGTAAGATTCCCAAAGGCCATTTTAAGCTTTCTTACTGGTTAAACCACAGGCAAAGTGAAAATAACACCTGGAAAGCTACCAGACATTGTCTTCATTGAATAAAGGAATTACTGGTCAAAGAGGAAAGCATGCCCTGTATCCTGTTAGATTTTCTTTTTCCTCACACAGGGATTATGCTAAGCAAAAAATACAAAAACACCTAACAGTTGCATACAACTGCCCTCCCCACATACATATCATAGAGTCATAGAATCATAGAATGCCGAAGGTTGGAAGGGACCTCAGAGGTCATCGAGTCCAACCCCCCTGCTCACACAGGGTCACCTAGAGCACGTGGCACAGGGCTGCATCCAAGCGGGTTTTAAAGATCTCCAAAGAAGGAGACTCCACAACCTCTCTGGGCAGCCTGTTCCAGTGCTTTGTCACCCTCACAGTGAAGAAATGCTTCCTTAAGTTCCTGTGGAACTTCCGATGCTTCAGTTTGAAGCCATTTCCTCTAGTCCTATCCCTGCCCACCACTGAAAAGAGGCCGCCCCCCTCCTCCTCACTACCTCCCTTGAGGTATTTATACACGCTGATCAGGTCCCCCCTCAGCCTCCTCTTCTCCAGGCTGAACAGACCCAGCTCTCTCAGCCTTTGCTCATAGGGCAGATGTTCCAGGCCCCTGATCATCCTCGTAGCCCTGCGCTGGACTCTCTCCAGCAGCTCCACATCCCTCTTGTACTGGGGAGCCCAGAACTGGACACAGTACTCCAGATGTGGCCTCACCAGGGCTGAGTAGAGGGGGATGATCACTTCCCTTGACCTGCTGGAGACGCTTTTCTTAATGCACCCCAGGATCCCGTTGGCCTTCTTGGCCACCAGGGCACACTGCTGCCTCATGGTCAACTTGTCGTCCACCATGACACCCAGGTCCCTCTCTGTGGGGCTGCTCTCCAGCAGGTCCACGCCTAATCTGTACTGGTGTCCAGGGTTATTCCTCCCCAAATGCAGGACCCTGCACTTGCTCCTGTTGAACCTCATGAGGTTTCTCACCGCCCAGTCCTCCAGTCTGTCCAGGTCCCTCTGGATGGCAGCACAGCCCTCAGGGCTATCAGCTACTCCACCCAGTTTGGTATCGTCGGCAAACTTGCTGAGGGAGCACCCCAGCCCTTCATCCAGGTCAATATATATATGTAACTTTTTTTGTGTCTTTGTTTTTTGAGAAATTGGAAGGCACAATCACCTTTTGTATTAAAGACTGAATTTCTGAATGTCTGCTCAAAGTAAAGGAAAAGAATGTAATATTTTGATCAATCTGAGTAAACAGCTATGGATGTTTTTGTTTTCCACCATATGAAGGAACTTTTAGTTTAAAAGTAGTACAGGAATTACATAGTAACATAAATGTTCATGTCAATATATCAGTATATCAATATAAAAGATTTTTCAGGTTAGGCATCAGAAGATAAGAATGCTTAGCTCTGTGAACCTGGCCTTTTTCCTTTTCACTTTCCTTATTCCCTTCCATACTCACACAAACCGTTTTACTAAAGCAGAATGTAAAATCAGGCAAGAGCAGCATGTGGGATCACAGGTATGTCCTCGCAGTCATACAGTTATAATAAAGTCATTATGCAATTAAGCAGTAAGTGAAAGTCATCAGAAATTCAATGAAACACCAGTTTACTTGGCTCTCAAATTAGGAAACAGTAATCTCATTATGGGTACTTAGTTATTATGTTAGCTACTGCCTCTTAAAACTAGAATATCTGAGATTATCTGAAAAATATATATGCATATATATATTCTCTCTTATTTTCTCTTCTGCCTCCGTATTACCACAAGCTGTTCAGTGTGTGACGTGGAAGCTTTTTCTGTGTGTGTATTTCATAGTTTTTACCTATCTGGCGGCAGGTTGACCAAATGCTGTGTGTTTATCCAGAGCAAGCAGTCAGTTTGCAATTGCAGTGCTGCCCCCGGCTGGTAAATGTGACCAGCCTGGTCTTAGATTGAAACGCGCCTTCTAAGTCCATGGGATAGGATTTTTAAATGAAAAGCATGGAGCAGTCAGTCTCCTATACATAGGAAAAGGAGATTGCTGATTATTTTGATACCCACAGAGATGAGCTAACTAAACAAAATTAAATCCTGACAAGGCGATCTTAAATACAGAAAAAGATCTGGAAATTCTAGCAAAAGGTATATTACATATTTGTGTTTATTTTTTGTTTCATATTTTCGTCATATTTAGTTTTCCTTAAACATGGGGATCTCTTTGGATATGTAAGCAGCATCTGTGAGAGGCAGCATTTTTTTACCTATGATTGTGAGCAAGAGCAACAGTTTTTCTAAAAAGCAGATCTTGACACAGATTATTTTGTTACCTGAAGACAAGACTACCCTAATACTAGTAGAAGGATTACAGGAAAGAATGACTTCTTTTTGAAGCCTATATTTTTCTGGAGGAAGCCAGGCCAGTAACATTTTGAGTGGCAGAGCATGGATCAAGAATAGCTAGTTTATCTGATAGATCTACTTATACTTATGACCTGCAGCACTGCAGTAGACTTGTTCTTCAGGGTGCTGTCATGCAATATTTTTTGTAAGACAAGGAAAAGCTAACCCAGTTCTACAGAGAGGGAGCTGAGGTACAGTAGGTTAAGTGACTTACGGAGAATTCTGTGTAAGTTCCATGAACAGCCACCATTTTTCCCTGAGTCCAGCAAGACTGCTCTTCACAGTAGTCATTCTCTTTAGAGACTTTTCAGTTCATTTAGCTTTAGAGTTCAGTTCACTTTTAGAGTTCAGTTCAGCTAACTTTATTAAAAAAAAAATTAATGATATTTCTCATCATATATGTTTATAATGATGTATATAAAAATGTTTACATTTCCTTTCTAAAGCATTAGGATATTCAGAAGTGTTGTCATTGGTGCATTACATTTTTTTTAAATTAAAACTAGATAACTGTAGGTTAGGTTTGGAAGGTTCATATTTACTTGTATGGGACAATTTTTGTGTATAATTAGTTTGTGAATTTTTATGTTGCAGGTTACAATGTTGTAGTGAATATTCCCAAAGGAGCAACAAACATCGATATTCGTCAGCACAGCTACTCAGGGAAACCAGAAGATGACAACTACCTTGGTAACAGCATGCTCTGCACAGCACTCGTAGATGGTTTGTGTGTGCTTTCCAGAGATCTGCTCTAGACTTCTGTTATCAAAAGTCTTTAGAGCAAATATGAAATGACAGGGTTTCATGATTTGCCTGATTTTCTTTGTAGGTGTTTACAGTGTTAATAAGAATTTCTAGATTTCTTAAGAAAAATGGTTTTATTTGTCAGAAAATGAATTATAGCTCTGACAGTTTTTGAGTATGTTGTGGCCATGTTTATTAAAAGACTGTGAGTGAACTAACAGGGCCTGCCAAAGGTTAAAAGTGATTATTATATTTAGCATTTCAACAGAACAAGTATTAATGTTGAATATTATTAATGCAGAGAAAATCCATGGCATCTCTTTAGGTGAGAGTAACTCATGGTTGGGATCAGTGCATGAATTTTAAAATGCTATGCATGGAACAACATAAAGCTAAGTGTTGATTTTTTTTTTTTGATAAAACCTTTTAATTAAAATATTTATTCCCAGTACTTTATTTTACTTACAGCTTTATCTGATGTTCATGGAAATTTTATCTTGAATGGAAATTTTGTTGTAAGCATGTCAAAAAGAGAAATCAACATACAGGGGGCTATTTTTGAGTACAATGGTTCAAACAACACTATAGAGCGAATTAACAGCACTGATAGAATTGAGGAAGAGCTAATTTTACAGGTGAATTTTTGAATTTTTCATTATTTTGAAAATTTACTATGTGCTCATAATGTTCTTAGTTTATGTCATGCACAAATTCACTAAAAGTGGGTATTATTTTATCTCAATTAAGGTTTTGTGTGTAGGGAATTTATACAACCCTGATGTACGTTATTCATTCAGTGTCCCAATAGAAGACAGAAACGATCTGTTCACGTGGGATCCTTTTGGACCCTGGCAGGACTGCAGCAGAATGTGCCAAGGTATTGTGGATTCTTTCTTCCTCAGAACCGAAGACCTGATGACATCTGGAAAGGAGCTAGTCTTAAGTAGTTGGGATTTTGTCACCCCTAGCAATAAGGGAGAAACTCATCACGCTCAGTAAACTTTAGGTACACAAAGCTTTTAAGGACAGACTGACTTCAGATTCCTGTTACCTGGTTTCAGTATTTATCCAGTGCAATCCTATATTCAAAATTCTATTGTTCATCATTTTTTTTTTTCCATAGGAGTGATTTATAAGAAGTATCTCAACCAGGTGTTTTGAATCTTTGAAAACATGGTATTCTATATCTGCTAAGCTATAGATCTTATCTATCCACTCTTTTATTATCATTTTTCCAGATATCCACTACCTGATTTTTCTGGTATCTTTTATCATTTTTTGTTTTTCTCTTATTTGAGATAAATGTGGTTTAGATTTTTTTTATATTTTTTGTCTAGTGTTCTATAAGTCACTCTAGTGAAAAACAGAGCCGCAACGTATATGAATTGTATGTTTAAAGTTTATGTACACTTAATAATAGATATAGCAGATGCTAGAAATGTCTATACCTCAGGTAGACGATATAAGTTTCTTCTGGTTTTGTGTCAGGTTGTAGACATGCTCATGTGCTAGACATGTAGAGCTGTCAACTTTGGTACTTCCAGCACTTTAGGAAACCTTTCCAGGTACCTGATGCTCAAATTTTGTGCCACCTTAAGAAAAGGATCATGGCCTTGAAATGAACATAGTTGTGTAATTATCCAAGGATAGATGTGATGCATTTGCAATACTTAGCCTGCTGATTAAATGAACTGTTGCACTTTGTATTGCAGTGTTCTGGGTGCTGGTGCCCTCATGAGATCATGGGGGCATGGCTGGGAGCCATCAGGGGGTGGTGGATGTCACTGGGACAAGGATATTCTCCACAGGAATTTAGTCAGCTGGACTAAGTAAATATTTTTGTGCAGAATCTGCTGTATACAAACATTAGTGTTAATAGGATATTGCCATGAAATTGCTAAATTATAAATCAGATATTAGTGGGGAAAGGCATTCATCTTTTAACCCTTTTTTGCTTTCATGCGTTCTTTACAAGGTATTAGAAGGAGGAGAATGACATGCGTACGTAAAAGTGATCATGTGGTAGTGTCTGATCAAAGATGTGAACTTGCACCTTCTGTACCAGAAGTCTTTGAGGAGTGTAATACAGAATGTGAATTAAGGTAAAAAGATGTTCTGTGCTGATGGAGCTATTGTGGTCTTATTTATTTTTGTTGATAGAGATCAAAACAAAATAATTCAGACTTCTTCCTCTCTCCATCAGTCTCTTGCTCCCTTCCTTAAGTCTGCTGATTTAATGGACGCATGCATTTGTTTTTCATCTCTAAAACTACATAGTACTCCATAGCTTTCTAATTTTTATTCGTTAGGTCCAAAGTTAGAATAAAAATCAGTATTACTGGGCAGAATATGTTTTTCACTAGAATTGTACCTACAGCTGGGACTAATTTGGAACACAATCATATGTTTCTGCACTCTGAGAAAGTGCACAATGAAATGTGTGGAGGATGAATGATCAGAATAATAGCTTGTATTTTTCAAAGTCAATTGGGAGATTTATACAAAAAATACTTTAAATTTAAAAAGAATTTTCAAGTATAGGAGTCAAATTTCTATCACTTTGTAAATTCCAGTCTTCATATAGGCCTTACAATCATATTTATCTTCTATCTAAAATTAATGTTTATACTGCAATTCTAACCGTATTCTCTGAGTGCTTTGCATTTATTTTTTAAAACATAGTTAGTTTTCTATAACAGTTTATCCTTGTAGGTGGTATAATGTTGGCAAAAGTGACTGCACATCCAAATGTGGCCCAGGGTATCGTTCTTTAGAAATCCTTTGCATGAAGTACTCCGCTGCAAAAGGACTCAGTGCCCCAGTGGATGATAGATACTGTGCTGATCAGCAGAAACCACCAACCAGAGAGGCCTGTCATGGGGACTGTATGTTAACAAGTTGGCACTACACAGAATGGTCAGAGGTACAAATTCAAAAACTTATAATTGTACCATTATAGTTCTGGTTAGTGTTCAGATCAGATTTTTATTTTTATTCTTTCTTTTTCCATTTAAGCAACTAGAAGAGAATAATGTTTGACAAGTCCAGTGTTGTAAGAGGAGCTAATAGCTCTATACTTAGATAACTATTGGACAAAATTCCTCATATTTTCATGAGAAGCTGTAGATATGCAAATTTTTGCAGCTTATTTTTGGAAGTCAGCAGAGAGGATCTGACTGCTCAAGCTGTATCTTTTATTTAGAGTTTTAATAATTTAGTTCTTTAAGTATTTTAAAGAAAAAACTGTTAGTACAAGTTCAGCTTTAATATTAATTAAAGAGTGCTATCTTGGAAATAGTTAGCAAGATGCCAAACTTATCTCTGGTACACATATATTAAGTGTGTAGGCTTAAATGGATGCAAGACAAGCTGTAATTTTGCTACATGATTTTTGATATTTTTCATATTTGATCCTGGTAATGTATTTTGAGCTGTTTTTTATTATGGTTTGTTTCTTGTTCACAATATTGTTGTGTTACACTGCAGTGTTCAAGGAGCTGTGAAAGAGGTATCAGAACCAGAGAAGCTTTTTGTATGAACAATCTGGGTCGTCATCTTCCTGAGAGAGAATGCCACAAACTTCCAAGAATCGTAACACAGAGCTGCAATGAATTCTCGTGTCCGAGCTGGTCTTTTAGTGAGTGGAGTGAGGTAACCAGCCATGTAAAATTTAGAACTCACTTGGTACTGGTCATCAATACTAAAACAAAAGGGTTTTTTTTGTTTGTTTATTTTTTCTTAGTTACTTTTGTAACCTGGAAAGTAGAAATACTTAAGGGCTAGGATTCTGTTGATGTACACAGAATCACAGAATCACAGAATATTTAAGGTTGGAAGGGACCTCTAGAGATCATCTAGTCCAACCTTCCTGCTCAAGCAGGCACACCTAGAGCATGTGGCACAGGGTGGCATCCAGGCGGGTTTTGAAGACCTCCAGAGAAGGAGACTCCACAACCCCCCTGGGTAGCCTGTTCCACTGCTCTGTCACCCTAACAGGAAAGAAGTTCCTCCTCATCTGGAGACGGAACTTCCTGTGCTCCAGCTTGTGGCCATTACCCCTCGTCCTGTCGCTGGCCACCAGTGAAAACAGTCTGTCCCCTTCCTCCCTGCATTGTCCCTTCCTGAACTTATACACATTAATCCGATCCCCATTGAGCCGTCTCTTCTCCAGAGAAAACAGGCCCAGCTCACTCAGCCTCTCTTCGTATGAGAGATGTTCCATTCCCTTAATCATCCTAGTTGCTCTTCTCTGGACCCTCTCTAGAAGCTCCACATCCCTCCTATACTGGGGAGCCCAGAACTGCACACAGTACTCCAGATGCGGCCTCACCAGAGCTGAGTAGAGGGGCAGGATCCCCTCCCTTGACCTGCTGGCAACACTCCTCCTGATGCAGGCCAGGATCCCATTGGCCTTCTTGGCCACGAGGGCACACTGCTCACTCATGGTTAACTTGGTGTCAGCCAGGACTCCCAGGTCCCTCTCCCTGGAGCTGCTTTCTAGCAGGTCCACCCCTAACCTGTACTGGTGCCTGGGGTTATTCCTCCCCAGGTGCAGGACCCTGCACTTGTCCTTATTGAACCTCATGAGGTTCCTCTCTGCACAACTCACCAGCCTGTCCAGGTCCCTCTGGATGGCAGCACAGCTACCTGTACACACCAGTTGTACAGATAGTACAAAAACTTGTGAAAAGCACACCAATATTTTTTTTTCTCTCTGACATGTTGTTACAGTAAAAAGGGATAGTGAAACTACTTATGGTAGACCTATGTACAGTCCTATACATAACTTCCTTTCTTATAAAGCAATGTGAACTATTATATCTGTTTTGTTATAAATTATATGGATAAAATTGGATCAGAGTTCATTTAAATATTCTTTCTATGAAAGCTGTGCTATAATATACATTCATATTTTAAATAAGTATACATTTTTAATGGAAATAAATTAATAGGACAATGTTTTCATAGTTTTACAGCTTTAGAAACTTAACAGTGGACCAAGGAATCTTGGTCAGTTTTATGTATTTGGGCTGATATTTAATAGCATCCAAAGACTTCACAGAACTATTTTTGTTGCATTACTTATGTTGCTTTCATCATTTATGTGTTCTTTATAATCCACTAGGCTACTGAAAAAATGGTTTCATGTCTTTAAATTAGTGAATTTAATATAATTTTACAGTGTTCTGTTACATGTGGCAAAGGAATGAGACATCGACAAGTATGGTGCCATCTTAATGATGAACAACTGAGAGATGATTTTTGTAATCGAAATGATAGACCGGAATCAGTAACACCATGTGAACTTCATGAATGTGCATCTTGGCAAGTAGGGCCTTGGGGAGCAGTGAGTACCTAAGGATTTCTGACTTTTTGCCTTTAGATCTTTGCTGAATACAGAGAAATGACGTTTAAATAATTATATTGGAGCTGTTTAAAGTGGTTTGATTCATGTCTCCTTCTGCTCCCGTTGGCTATCTAACCCTAAATCAATGAAAATAGTTGTAGATAGAAAAGGATTTGGATGAATTGGACAGGTAAATTGTACATACTGTATATACTTATATAAGTATAAATACTTACAAATATGTTGACCTATTTAAATGTTTAACTTAAAACATAGAATGATATATGCTAATAATAGCAGGCAGAATGACATCATATTTGACTGAATATCTTTAGTATATGATCTTCAATGAAAAAAGAACTTCTGTCTCTTTATATGAAAGTTCAGTTCAAGAATATGTTCTTTTGTCTGATGATGCTCGTCTAATACGTACCAGAGAGGCTTCAAATTTCTAGAAAAAGATGAATTAATTGGAGAAGGAGCTTTTGTCACCAAAAATTAATTCAAAAACAAGGCACAATTTCATGAGGCTTTGATACGTTTGGATGGCTCAAATCATGACATAAAGCAGGGTCTTAAGAAATATTTGCTGTTTAAATACAGAGAACCAGTATATCTGCTATGGAGGATGGCGAGGCCTAAGCAGGACCATCAGCTGAACAGTATTATCAGTGGAGTTTAGAAAGAGATTCATTTGATTTAAGGTAGATTATGGTAGCTGTACTTCTTAACTGCTCACTTGCTAGGCTTTTTTGGTTAGATTAGTATGCAAGGTATATATATGATTTACAAACTGAATTCTAAAATTTTAAGCTACGTACAAATTCTCTGAATTTCTAGGCTGGTCTTTAGGCATGTAAGACAGTAGTTGTTCATTAGATATTAAGATTATTGCTAAATTTTAAAAATATTTTAAATTAGCAGTACTATAGTAAAAAAAAATGTGGGACATCATTTTCTAATTATTAAATTCCTACTCATGGTAAAACGAGTTTTAAAAGAGAAAACTGAATTCAAAATAAATTTAAGTAAATATTATGTTATTTCAAATATGTGAAACTACTGACTTTAACAGTGTGCTGTAACATGTGGCCACGGATACCAGATGCGTGCAGTCAAATGTGTTGCTGGGACTTACGGAGTTATTTTGGATGATGACAGAGAATGTAATGCTGCTACTCGTCCTAGAGACAGTCAGGTAAGTAAACCAGTATTTTTCAGTTCATTGTACTTTTTAGTACAAATAGTGCCTGCTGACTTTTGGAAGGAATTTGAGGAAAATGAGTTCTGGAATGTGCAAAAGTACTGAAACTGCCTCTTTGCTTTAACTTTGTTCTGAGGAATTACGTAAAAAAAAGAACAATTTGGAGATTGGAGACAGGAAAGGGAAGAGAGAGATAGAGGAAGTCGTGTTTGACGAGCCTGATAGCCTTCTACGATGGGATGACTGACTGGATGGACAATTGGAGAGCTGTAGGTGTCTACCTAGACTTCAGCATGGCTTTTGACACTGCCTCCCATAACATCATCATAGGGAAGCTCTGGAAGTGTGGGTTAGATGAGTAGACAGGGAGGTGGATTGAGAACTGACTGGATGACAGAGGGTGATAATAAATGAGGTTGAGTCCAGTTGGAGGTGCCCCTCCTCTTCAGTAGTCTGAGAGACTTTCAGTAGAGAGAGAGTAGACTCTCTTTCAATAGTCTGAAAAAAACAGTCTATTTTCAGTGGTGCCCAGCAATAGGACAAGAGGCTACAGCCACAAATTGAAGCACAGGTAGTTCTGCCTGAATTTAAGGATAAACTTCTTGACTGTGAGGGTGACAGAACACTGGAATAGGTTGCCCAGAGAAGTTGCAGAGTCTCCTTCTCTGAAGATCTTCAAAATCTGCCTGGACGTGACCCTGTGCAACGTCGTCTAGGAGATGCTTCTTGTGCAGTGGGGTTGGACTAGATCTCCAAAGGTCCTTTCCAACCTTCATCATGCAACCTTCATTCTATGGCTCTGTGAATATGTTATATGATTCTCTTCCTTTATCTTTTGTCCCAAAGCACTTCTTCTTTAGCCTTTCTCTTAATTTTGGTCTATTTCATAAGGAATATTTGTTTACTAGTCAGTGGGTTTAGTTACTACAGTAAGTGTTATTTTTCTCCCCCACAGGAATGTGAATTACCCTCTTGTCCAGAAAATACAAAAATATGGACTACATCACTTCCTCTAATTCATATGGGGAAGGTGACTCAGTGGAGATATGGATCATGGACACCAGTATGTTATGTAATAGTGGTCGTGGCTTGCAAAACTGTCCTTCACTTTTTCACCCATTTTCCTATTGTGTGAAGCTCTCATCAGTATATCTTTCAGACTGAAATCTGCTTGGGGTAATTCTTTAACAAGATTATTACCTTTTCTAAAGATTTTTTTCTTTTTCTGGAAGTAGTTGACACTCCAAGCAAACTTAGCAGAGAAAATAAGGAAAAAATTGAGAGTTTGGAGTTCTGAACTAAATAGCTTTCATGTGATTGAGAGTGTTCAAGGAAATGGGTTTTAAAAATAATGGACTAATTTCTGACTATGGAGAACATTTTTCATTTTAAAGAACTATTTAAGTCCATTGTGTGAATAGCAACAGTAAGCAGTTTTGTCTTTAAAGATCTTTAAAAATTTTAAAGAGGCTTTGATTTTTGAAATGACTTATCAAATTATTCTTATTTGGCAGAGATATGAAAAAAATTATCTATATAATTTGAAAAATAAGAGCCTTGAAATTCTTAGCAAAGCTTAAAGCAAAATATATCTTTGCATAATTTTTTTAACTAAATAGCTGTAACGAGTGCACGGACTGAGGCTACTCAGAAGCTCACTACTAAATTCACCTTGCACTTTTCAACTATAAAGGCATCAAAGGGGCCTCAAAGGAAAATGCTTCCACCTTCTCCCTGAATGGATGGCTCTTAGTGTTTGTATCAGTGTGAGATGGGAATCTGGTTGTCAGAGCTTCATCCTGAATTCAAACCAGTACTAAGCTGTTAGTATTTTAGCTGCTTGCATGGTCGTTTTTTGGTCTTCTTTCTCTCCTAAAGTGTGATGAGCATGGGCTGTTTTCTCACAGTGCTCTGCATCCTGCGGGAAAGGTGATCGTGCTCGCTATGTGAGTTGCAGAGATGTTCATGGAGGAATAGCAGATGAATCTTTCTGTGCTCATTTACCACGACCAGCTGAAATTTCAAGCTGCTTTAGCCCATGTGGAGAGTGGCAAGTTGGAAATTGGTCCCCTGTAAGTATTGCTTGTATTTTTTTTAGTGTCTTTATTGGGCAAATTTTCTGGTTAGAATTTGGGACTTCTTATTCTGTACAGGCATGATTGAAGCTGCATCCCTTGAAAAAAATAATGTATACATTTCTTGCTGCCAAAAGTAAATATAAATGTCTTTAATTATTAGTCACCAGTATTCTATCACAAATATTGGATTAATTTTTGGCCAGTGCCCAGTTACATGTGGTAGTGGAGTAGTAACGAGGCAAGTTATCTGTGTCAACTATCATCAACAAATCAACGAGAATTACTGTGATCCTGAAGGCCGCCCTTCCAAAGAGCAAGAATGTAACATGCCGCCGTGTCCACCCGTTTATCATCATGTTCCTAAAATACATGACCATCCAAGCCATTTTCCAGAAATAGATTACCTTCCAATACGCTATCCACAAGATAATGTCAACCAGTGGAACCGTCCTTCTGTGGGAGGATACCAATGGAGAACCGGACCCTGGGGAGCGGTAAGAAAATTTTAAAATCTGTGTGCTTTGTCAAGCATGTGTCAATGTTTCTAGAAATGTTATTGCAGAAAGAATTTGGTCAAATTAGAAGGCATTTTTGTGTTTTCAACTTTAAAATACTTGTAAATAACAGTAATATTTATTTGAAAATTTCCCATTTTGAATACTAAGATAAAAAATAAATCGTTTTAACTAACATATTGTACATTTTGCTCATTATACAATAGTGATACATATGTTCACATGTTTTGCTAGTGCTCTAGTACTTGTGCAGGTGGATTTCACCGTCGGGTTGTAGTATGTCAAGATGAGGAAGGAAGAAGTGCTAGCTATTGTGATGAGGCAACAAAACCACCAGAGTCAAGACACTGTGATTCTGGACCCTGCCCACGCTGGAACTTTGGGAACTGGGGAGAAGTAAGATGGTTTCATTTTCAAAAGGAAACATTATTTACCATTTAAGTCAGAAATAGTAAAATAATTATTTGTGTGAATGGAACAAAAGAATCGAATGGAATTTAAAAAGAATCTATTTCAATATGTTTATCTAAAATTTGTTCCTTGATCAAATCTAGATTGTAGGGTATATATGGGTACCTCATTTACATCCAGAAGAAGCAAGTATTGCATGATGCTCGGTTTGTTCAAAGTGATTGGATTTAGGCCATCCTATTTTGTTAAACAGTAGTATAGGGATAACTTTAGAAATTCCAGACTTTTTTATACTTGTCTGGCCATTTTCAATTTAATATATACTTACTGTAAAAAACTTAGAATTGAATATTCCAGTTGTTTCTTCAATCTTGACTCATCCAAAATTATCTTCCATTCCAAAAAGATTGGGTGAGGAAAAACACTGTCTGTAATAAGTACCACAGAAGTAGTGAACTCAAGAAACTAAGTTAAAGTTTTATTTTACCTCAAATTTATTAAGTAGTGACTAGAATACTTGCAAACAATAGCATACTCATTGGTATGAACATATTAGAAAAAGGAAAAAAAATACTGAGTTGTAGCTATGAATTAGTAGGTATAAAAATATGGTCGTGCATGTAAAAGGTGTGCCTGGGTTAAATAGCTTGTTATTTAAAGTTAAAAATAAAATCACATCTAGCAAGCAAGCTGAGCCTGGACATGAGAGTGGCAACCCCCACTCTTAAATTTGAATGTTTTGATGTGATAGAATACATTCTTTGACAAAGAAAGGTTTCTCCATTCTCTGTACTGTGAAGACTTGACTATCCATTCTTGCTCAAACACCACAGAGAGAAAAAACGTACCTGGTCAATTTGGCATTCATTCTGCTCTGGTTCTTGCTTATTCTTGGATACCTCAATATCTAGAGATGAGGAATACAAGAAAAAAATGATCAAATGATTTTTTGTTTGTTTGTTTGGACAGTTTTAGCCATTTAGTTCTTACGGTCAGTCTAAATGTATTGGTTTTTTTTTCCAGACCACAGCTGCAGACTTAGGCACAGCAGGTCATGTCTAATTCAGAATCCTCTAAATAAGAAATTCTAATTTACTGGAACATGCTGACTTTTGATCAGATTGATTGTAATAATTCATTAGGTCATATTATTGCCTGAAAACACTAGAATTAGAGAATTATGTGAGAAGTGGAACTAGAATGAACATAGAATAAATTTTTTATAGCCGTGTACACACATACTTGGGAAATTTCTAGACCAAATTTGTTGTGTGCTTTTATTTTTTCACTGTAAAGTACAGCAGTGGAAATTCAAAATATAAACCACACCCTATAAATATTTGACACTTTGTCTGTGTAAAATAAACTATGACAAAATATGTTCAGTACCTGAGACCTGTCTTGTCTGGTGGGGACACCATTTTTATAACTGATTTCCACCTTTTCTTACTATAAAAGAGCCATACATTTATTCTCACAAGTAATTATTTCTCATTGATAGGGCAGATTATTCTTGTTACCGTGACTAGACATTTACTTGATAAAGCATAGAAATGTAGTTTTGTAAACTATTTGTTGAAAAAATTGTCATTTCATTATAAAAGATTAGACTGTCAGTACCCCATTCTTATAATGGATGTCCGGGAATTATGGACATAGACGTAGTAAATAATTACATGTATAGATTACTGCTATATCTTTTTGTATTAATGGTTTATGAAGACTCTTAACAGAGATGGTGTATTTAAAATTTTGTATTTTAGTGCACTCAGACCTGTGGAGATGGAATAAAGACAAGACTGGTGATCTGTCAGCTTCCTACTGGCCAAATGCTGGGTGATCAAAACTGTGAAATTCTCGACAAGCCACCTAATATGGCACAGTGTAATGTGCATTCTTGCCCTGGTGAGGTTTCATGGCATCGGGGACCATGGAAATCGGTACGATAGCATTCACTAATATTTTTCACTTTCTTACTCTTTGCTGTCTCCTCTTGCCTTTAAAAAATATTCCGGTGCTTTATTTGATAACAGTGAAAAAAATAATGCATGTGTAATGTAGTCTGTGTAGTTTTATTAAGCAATTGCTCCTGCCCTCGTAGAATTAAGTGGGAAACTGCCATTTCCTCCAGTGGGAACAGTATAATGCTCAGTAAAATATCATGGGGAAAATTTTGAAATTTACCAGAAATCATTTGAGTAGGTAGCAAAAACAAATAGTTTATTCTGTTTTGAAGGCTTATGAATTGATCTGTGTTCTAATTTAAAGCTACATACTGTAATTTATACTGTAGTATTATCTACCTATTTATATTTGTAAAAATCTTTCTAGCGCATAACATTAATACTATATTTAAGTATAAAATATATCTCACATGTATATTACACTCTGTCATCAAACAGCATTTTACTCCGTATTACATGTACATTTGTGTATAAAAGTTTATATTTGTGGGTTTTAAACAGTGGCTAAAGTTGTCTATGTATAAGTATGTATGTAACTATAATATGTTATTGTCTATATGTCACTGTCTATTAATGTGTAAAAAAATTACAATAATCACCATTAATCTTTAAAATTGCCACTAGCAGATAATTAACATCCTGAAGTAATCTTAACATACTTTACAATAGAGTACGTTATATTTCTCAAGCTATGAATTTGACAACAATATTATTAGTTTTTGTGCTCAATTTTAAAGTGATTAATGGCCATTAGAGGAGGTGGGATCCAGCTTTACTTTCAAAGAAATCAGTGCAAAAACTGTCATTGACATCTCTGGGAGAAGGGCAAGGATCACAATTCTACTCAATCTTTCTTTAATAATTAAATTGTATAATTTGGTGATTTGAATTAATGACATATTTCAATGTGAAATAATTAGTGTTTTCAGAATCTCTTTTAATTTGATGCAAATATACTTTAAAACAAAAATCTGCATTAGTAATTTATCGGAGTATCATTTTCTTCCACTGTGCAAAACAGTTTTAGTTTTGTGATTAACAGACACTCGAGTATCTTATTTAGTAATTAGCCAAATATTTAGTGATGACTTTCTAATACTTATCTCCATTAGTATATGTACTTCATGTGCTGGCAGACTGAGCATTCAGACAGAATTGCCTTTGAGCTCAACGTTTGTTTGCTTTCTAGATGTAAAATGTTCCCACAACCTGTTCCTGAGGGATGCAGCTTGAGCTGTATTAATAGCTTACTTGTTCTAAGACTAGGATCCCAGTAGGTGCTTCTTGAAAAATGCACGTATGATTTAGTTGTGCAAAGATTTTACGCTGTTTTATATCTTAGTCAACATAAAAACTGTTTTAATCATTCAAAATTAAGTTCATAATCAAGTCTAATGATGAAGAGAGTGTTTGTGGCTTCTTTTAATTCAAGTTATAGAGCTATTCAGTAATGGTTTTCTGTTCACTGTTGGGTGGCTGACTAGTGCTTTGATAGTTTGGCATCAGATTAAAGCTCTGCCTATCCTGTGCCTTTCTAGAGTACAATATGCTCTCATATAGAGTACCGTTATAGTACTCATAAATGGTGTTGTTAGTAACTGTTCACTGTTTGGGGTCAAGCGTGTCCCATTTATACTTTTTGCCTTCTCTGTAAGGACTGAAAGAACTAGATAAAACACAATCCATATTTTTTGATAAAAGCAGTCAGTAATATGCAAACGTCCTGACAGTCATGTCAAACTTCAGGAGAAACTGAAGTATAAGGCTTTAGACTCACATTTAGTAAAAGTAGCCACAATTGATTATGTACTGCCTTTTGCCTCTAGCATGCATGGCATAACTAAAGTATTTGGAGAAGGTGGGTGGAAGAAAGGGAAATTTTGAACAGCTGTTTCATGTGGATCAACTCCTTGACCTTGTTCTGTACTTGCCCTGTGTCTGGATCGTCCAGCTGAGCAATGGGTATAAAGACTGCTTAAAGAAGTCTCTTCTCATTGCAGTGTCTCTAAACCGTGTCAGAGCTAGAAGCTGTAGCTCATTTGTTATTCCATTTTTTTGTACAGCCAGATAGTTTCTCCTGATTTTGGTCTCAAGAGGAAATAGAATCAGAAAAAGTGTAATTAACTAAGACTCAGACAGAGTCAGGAATCTGATCCAAGGTGTTGGAGTGCACTGTTTTATCTGTTGTCAGTATCATTGATTTGGAAATGAACATCTCTGTTGGGTGACTGTCCTCTATTGAGAACATAATTATAATTAAACTATTCATTTTAATGATGAATTTTGCTTAAAGTTTTTAAAGACACATTGGAGAGGAAAATAGTAGAAATTAGTTGCATTTTTTAAAGCAACTACCTTAAACCGGTGTTCTTTCTGCAAATCTAATCAACTACACACAGAAATACCAAGTATTTGGACCTTCAAAAGTCTTTAGATTTCTCCCTTTAGGCCATTATTGGCTGAAAAGTAGAGATACCTAATGCATGGCCACTTGAGCCAGTCCAGCTATGTGCAGGAAAAAGGAAGGGAAGCTCACTAAAGTGACCCAAATATAAGTTATTCGATATGACGTTTAATCTGTCTTCTAAAGAAGAAAATAAAAAGATTCTTTAATTTCTCTTTCCTTGTATGTGGTTAAATTCAAAGGTCTAGAGGGATATTTCCAAAGTACGTTTTGGGAAGAAAGGCTATTGCTCCAGTTATCTTAAATCCTTTGAGGCTGTGAATCTGTGGCTAACCTATCTCTTACATGATTACCATTCCAGCTTGCTGCTTTAGCAGCTTTAACCTTTAGGGGGTTTCCTTTTTACACCCTCCTTTGATTTGGCTGTCTGCATTCTGGCAAACAGCATTACCACATCAGAAAGGGATGAAGTATTTATTAAAATGTTTATGTACAGACAATGTTCGCTGTCATTACACTGAGCACCTAAGTACCAACTAAAACCTGCTGTTGCTTTCCATATGAAATGCTAAAGTGAAGGGTCTGTGTATAGAATGGGATATGTTATCTCTTTATATGCATGCTTGTGCCTTCTCAAAATGAAAAGGCTTTATTGAATCAGTATGATAAGCTTCAGATAGGCTGCAGGCATGGGATTAAGATATGAGGATATAGATAAGTTAAACTTTTCCACTGCAAAGGTTATCTGTTCTCCTCATGGATCTTGATCGTTTCAAAAGATTGCTTTTCTGTTTGCCATTCTATTACTTTACTCTAAAAATGCATGCATATACATACGCACACACACACACATTCAGCTCTCCTTCTAGTTTCTTATTTCTTATTATTTAATAGGATTTTTTAATATTTCTCTTTGGCAACCAGTATAGATTAGTTAAGAATGCAAAATGAAATCTCTTTTGAGTTTTTTAGTGCCTGTGAATTATACCTTTATTAAAATAGTGCTTTTGAAAAAAGAGAAATTATCAAGGGAAATCTCGCATTCCCTGCTGCTCTAGTTACAGTCAATTGTATAAACCCTCCAAAAATCAAACATTCTAGGTCACTTTTCAGTCTAACATTTATCTAAGTACACTACCTCATTCTTGAAATATCCGTTATATTTATAGCATATATTTATAGCGTATTTGTACATTAAATTGTGGTAAATTCATTCTTTGTATAGCTGCTTACTTTAATGGAATTGCACCACCAGTAAATTTGGCCAATATATCATGGATATTTTCCTTTTAGACGGCTCTTGTTTCATTTGTGAAGGGACTGAGGCAATGGCCTAAGAATTCCTCAAAGAATGAATAAATTACAAGCTAATAAAGGATGGAAAATACGTGTCACATTTTATAATGTCAAGAAAAAAAAAATGTAGCATTCTGACAGAAGGCTGTCAGAAAGTCTTTACTGAGTTCCAGGAATGTTGCTTTGTTGTTTTTAATATTAAGTTCTTTTTCTTTGAACAGCATTCCTGTATCTGGGTGCTTTTGTATTCTTAGCCAAACAACTGTCTGCCAAGTGACAAGAAGTTAAGTGAGAATATAGTCAATCAGCAGTACCTCTGGATAAAACCAATTTTCAGTTACATTGTGCATATACAGTCTAGCAAGATTTCATAAACAGAACCAATTAAAATAGCTATGCTATAGAATAATACTTTAGCATAAAAGTAGTACAGAATTTTGAATATCATTTTACTTACAGATCCCTTATTCCTGACATATCTAGCACACTTGATCAGTTTTCAGGCAGTAAAGAAGTGCTAATTTACCCCAAATTGCCTGAATATGAGAGCTTCATCTAATCCACTAAACAGCGTAACTCTAAGAGCAAACTGAAGGTCTTTTGAGCCATTAGCTGCTGTCTTCTAGGTGAGATGCAGTGCTTGGCTGGGAAACAATTTGACACTGCAGCAAGTCAGGAGACCTCGGATGCCCAAGCCCTGGTGGAGAACCTAAGCAAAACCTATAATGTGAATTTAAGTTCCGTTTCCTTTTTCCTTCTGCTGCTTAGCATGTGATAGCTGTTTATGGCTCATATTTAATGTACTTTTCTTAATAGATTCTTTTGTCATACTTTCATTTCAAGGATTTTATTTGACTATTAACTGAAGTTTCCTCCTCAGTTTCTTTTAAGATTTTAGTATTTATATTTTGGTTAAATGCTCATATCCAATTATCTATTTTTTCATGTACATTTCTATGCATCTAGATTCCTGTGGCACTGTAGAAAAGAAGAGCATGCACTCTTTTACTCTGTTGTCTACCTTTCATTTTGTATCTTGTCTTCAAGGATTTATAGAGTGTAAGGAATGGAGCAATAAAACAGGCTATTCAAATATGAGAAGAAAATGCCTTACAGCTTACACTTACACCTACATAGTGAGGAAAGTTAGTTTCTTCAAATTTTTAGATGGTAAGAATTTTGATATCTTTAGGGAATAGATATGGATCTCCCAGCAATCAACCCCAGAGCATTTTTCAATACTTAACAAACACTTGAGTTCCAAGGTTCTTGCTTATGCAAGTGAGAATGCCTTGAAAGCCTTGTGTTTTATCAGGCTTTTCATTCTTGTGTGAATATGGATACAAAGCTAAGTTTATTAGAATTTTTTTAACCAAGTATATGACAATTTGAAATATTTTTTTGTTTCCTATCCTTTCTAGTTCCTTTAGAAGGTACGGATAGCTGGGACATAGCATAGGAACATGCTAGGAACAATATATGTTCATGGCATTCATGAAACTAAATATCTTACAGTGCCCATGTCTAACGAGGGCAGTCATATCACAGGAGGCTGCTTTAAGTTGAAGGTAAAAGTCTTCATAGGTATTTTGTAGCTAATTCCCTAATCTGACCAGCTTTGCAAACATTCATTGTATAGCTTTCTTGCTGAATACTAACAGTTATGAACAGTGTTATGAACAGCTAAGATCCATCT
The DNA here is from genome assembly GCF_003342845.1 of Nothoprocta perdicaria. Lineage (NCBI taxonomy): Eukaryota > Metazoa > Chordata > Aves > Tinamiformes > Tinamidae > Nothoprocta > Nothoprocta perdicaria. Next base: position 2,398,539 of record NW_020455943.1, read on the forward strand.
TGAGGCTCTTTCTTTCTGTTTGATTTCTGGGAAAAATCTACATTTGGAATTTTACCTTGTAGGGTATTAGTCAAGAAGTTAAGTACCACAGACAGAAGTTTTGCTAACTGCCAAAATTATGTTAAAAAAAGAAGTCCTGCAAAATCTTCAGTTTTAAAATGTTAGTCTTTCTGAGTTCTTGGGGAACTGTCTGAAGCTGGTTTTGTCAGTGTGTCTTTGTGTTCAGTGAGAGTATAGCAAGATTTGACCCATATAGAAGTTAATTGTATTTCATTTGCCTGAAATGTTGATAAAATAAATATTTTTCCTCACTCTTAGGATTTTTATCTGGCCTCATAAATATTCAGGATTTCATGTTAAATTTAGGCATAAAATGGGAAGGCCTGCTGCTCTTTTAAAAAGTTGTCTCTAGCTATGGGAGATTCTTACCAATACTGCCCGTTTCCTTTTGGCCACATAATGTAAATCCTCAGAAAAATGAATTTTTCTAGATTTTGAGATTTCTCTTTTGTTAATTTTTCCAGAAGAACTTTGTATAATTCTGTCTTTGCACTAGTGGAAGAAATCTTTTACTTGTAACGAATAGAAGTATATTTTTTAAGAAAGGACGTGCCAGTCCCCTTCCAGTGATGTTACTGCCACTGACTTGTGCAGAAGCAACTTGCATAAGTAAAATATTTATTTGTTGTCATTTTAATGAAAAAAATCTTACTTTGTATGAAAGAAGTGCCTTCATTCATTTTTTTCTAGTGTGTAAAAGGTATTTATATCTTTAAAGATAATCTTTTATATTAAAAGGGAATTCAAGATCAGTGAACTTGGTTTTCAAAACCATCTTCAGTCTTATACCTCTCCTTCTGCTGCTGCCTAATATCGAACTTCAGAATACCTCATTACCAATACAACATGTTTATTTAATACCCCATTGGCTGAAATATTAATATTAGCACATGCTACTCATTTTTAAAAACTTTGGAAGTGGGGAGTGCTTTTTCAGAGATAATTGATAACATACGCTACTACCTGAATAATGTCATAAAACTTGAAATAGTGGATATTATTCAGAGTAATTCTGGTATAATGAAATAAAGTACCTGTTTCCAAAATATATAAAAATATTCTTTTTGCTGTTCATCAAATTTAGAGCAATTTTTTTTCATTTTGGTGCTCTATTGCCTGTATAGCTTGAAATAATAAATAATTTATATTGTTATGTCTGTAATTTAATTTAATGACTGTGACCTGTGTCTGTGAAATACAGTTGTATTTTAACCCCTTTTTTGATGCATGTTGTGTGGCTTTGTGTTTATATTTAACGTGTGCATTATTAATGAATCCTAATGATTGACATGCTTTTAAAAAAAGAAACTAACCAGTTTTGCAGAAAGTGTTTTATCACCATTGTGTGATCTTTATATTGTGATGAATTTCATATGATATTTTAGTGACATTATTTTCACAGGGGAAATATTTAAATGCTCCTTCTGAAAAACATTAAAAGTTTCTGTTTTACAGAATTTGTGATTTTTTTATACTTGAACAAAGAACATCATATAAACTTTGTTACTGATAAAGCAGCAATGGATTTGAACAGCTGGCTGTAATTGGAGCATGAGCTTTGATGATAAAACTTAAGGATATTACATTTTGAACACCTTTTGCTCAAGCTATAATTTTATGGTCCTTACCTGTTCCTACTAAAGTCAACGTCAAAAGTCATAGTAAACTGAGCATCATAATATCATGCTCCTGTCAATGAGATAACAATTTTTTACACTCCTTGAAGCACTAGTTTGTAGAACATTCAGAAACTTAATTTGGAAAGAGGACAAGTCAGAGGGGGAATATAATCAAAGTCAAAAAAAAAAAAAAAAAAAAAAAAAGGTACTTCATTCCTAAATAAATACAACTATCCCTTGAAAATGAAAAGAATGTAAAGGTACTGATGTGTTTATTTCCAATTTTGGGGCCAAACATTTCTCACTGGTGACGAGTGACAGGACAAGGGGCAAGGGGTATAAGTTGAAACACAGGCAGTTCCATGTCCATGTGAGGAGGAACTTCTTTCCTGTGAGGGTGACAGAGCCCTGGCACAGGCTGCCCAGGGAGGCTGTGGAATCTCCTTCTCTGGAGATCTTCCAAACCTGCCTGGATGCCGCCCTGTGCTCCGTGGTCTGAGTGTCCCTGCTGGAGCGAAGGGGTTGGACTGGATGATCTTTGGAGGGCCCTTCCAACCTCTTCTAACCAAGTTTTAGAATTTCCAGAGGAGCAGAGCTCAGCTGGTAGGTCACATCCACTTTGCGAGCTGGCTGTAAATAGGTGGCAGTTCTGAAAACGCCAATCACAACTTGTAAGTGTTGTCCCCAAATGGTTTTGAGCTCCAGATCTAAAAGTTGCTATGCATTCGTTAAAGTATTTGTCTAAAATTCATGGAGGTTCCACACTGTGGGAGTTCCTAGTCCTTTGCATGAAAACCAGTAATTATGGGAGACAGGTCACTCCGCTCAGCCCTTCTACTTCAGTGAGAGCAGGATCAGACGTGTGGTTTTCCTGCTGCAGTTGTGCTTCGGAAACTTGCATGCATATTCACGCTTATGCACATGACTGTGTGTAATGTTGCAAAGACTGGTATGTTACTAAATTTAAAAGTGTAGAGAAGAATGAGTCCAGTTGAAAGCAAAGCTTGAGGACAACATGCACAGGTGGGTAAAATATTCTATTTCTTATCTAAAATACACAAGTGAATATTTAATATCTTTTTTTTTTTTCTTTTCTTTTCATTAGGTAATCTTAGTATCTTAGAAAAATTAGAAGAGTGCAGTTACTGGGATCCAGTGTTTCCATGTACTCATGTGTAGCTTTTGGGAAACTCATTTATAATCAATTGGTCTATTGTTCTGAGGGTGGATTACCTTTAATTGCTTTTGTGTTGAGATAGTTGAAAGGATCTTTTCAGATAAACAAGCAAGATTTGTAAAATTAATTTTACAGCCTTTTGTTTGCGCAACCCTCTACATTAGAAGGCTTTCATCTTGTTACAGGTACTGTCTATCTTCTTTAAGGAAGATCTATCGCTCCCAAAGGGTGACCAGCCTGTAGATTATATCATTCCCATGCCTCCATTCAGCTTTCCCAAGCTTCAGAGAGGCAGGAGATTTTGTTCCCCGAGATGCAATCTTTTAGCCTGTCCTACTGTTGGAAGCAATAATGGATTCACTTTGGGTTATTGTTTGTTTTTTTCCATGAAGCTTTGTGGGGAAAATTCCTGGATAGATCCATTATTCTCCCTTTAGAAAACATCTAAAAAAAAATCTAAAAACATCTAAAATCTAGAAATGCAGCTCTTTATTGGAAACAATAAGAGAAAAAAAATGCATTTGTTTTGCTCTCACCTTTTCTCCATGAGGCCTCCTGTTTCCATTTCTGCCTCCAGCCTTTTTTGATACTTTCAATGCCACTTCTGCCCATTGCTGCTGCTTTCACACTGTAGCCTAGAGGTTTGTTACATTTGTTCCATGTTTCTGGAGAGAAGAAAGAGGAGCCTTGCAGAAGTTTAGCCAAAGCAGAAATCTGCACTAGTTGAATGGGAAAAGTGCCTGTAAGAAATATTTTCAAGGAGGGATGCCAAAGAAAGAAAGCAGCAGCGTGGCCAGTCGGGCTTGTGTCTCCTACAAATCTGTATTTGTAGATAAAGATTTTCAGAAAGGTTCCGTGAGGTTCCAGCTCTGCTTCGAAAGGATAGATGTGAAGGCAGAAGTGCTTCTTTATTGAGTTTCCCACTGTTTATATATTTTGAATGGCTAATTTGCCTCAGCCACCTGCCTTCACTTGTAGCTGAAAGTTGGTAAATATTAGGGACATGTAGCAGATCTGTTGTAGCAGGAATGCTCCTTTTTTCCCCCCTTTTTCTGCAGCAAATTAATAAGCTAATCGCACTTCTCATTGTTTTAATAGAAATTTCCATTAATTACAGTAGCAATGTTTCTTGAATGAGGGCTGATGGTGAAGTTCTTAGCTGAGACCCCTGAATGAAAAGCCTTCAGTGATACTTAAATCTTAAGACCAGCACATGAGGTAATAGAGCTTGCCTACTAACAGTCCATAGAAGGGAGGCAGAGATACTCACTGCTTTTTCGATACTCAGGTGGTAACCAGATGCCATGGATTCAAATGAAGAGCAAGTAAGGCAAGAGGAGTAACTGCAATTCAGTATTTCTGTGGTGGATAAAATAGAGTTTATAAAGGAAATGCTAAATGATATAGCAAATGTGACATGCCATTTCTTTTGAAGGAGAAAACATTAATCATCTTGTGAAGTAGGAACTGCTATTTTAAAATATATATTTTTAATAAATACATATAAAATATTTATTAGAGTACAAAGTATTTTCAGATACATTAAGGCTTGTTGTTGCCTCAAATATTTAATATCTGTGTTCGGTGTTGGCAAGGCTGCCTCTGGTAAGTGATTCTCCTGGAAGTTACTGTTGGGTCTAATAGTGAGCTTTTCTTCGAGGAAAGCTGAACCCTGGAAGAAAATAATATCAGGGGGACAGGGCATGACATATGAGTATGATTGAGGACCGTGATTGAACGATTCATGTTTGAATCCAATAAAACAAAGCGTGTTATGCCCCTGAGAGGAAGTGCTTATTTTCACAGTTCCTTTCGTAAAACTAAACTATTCTATTTATTTTCTATGAAGATTTTTTTTTCCTTTTTTTCTAGCCTTTCTTACATTTTGCCACTGTTGCCAAGGGGAAAATGGTAACTGCCTCCCTGTTTGTTGACCTATATTTGTCCAAAATTGGAATCAAATTTGGAACCTTGTTATGAAACTTAGTTATCAATATTGCATGCACCTTGTTTTTCATCTTTGAACTGTTTGGTAGCGATTTTTAAGCTTTACAATGAACTTATAGGAAGGCTGACTTTTATCAGTACTCAGTTCCCCACAATCTCATTTTTACCAGGCATCCGTAGTTTTTACACTATTTATAGCAGCAGAATACTGTGGTCATCTCAAAGGAAGTTAGATACGTCTTTTTCCATTTGAAAGATCACTTGATTGTAACTTTTAAAATAGCAAAGTTACCTAAAACATTTCTGAGAATGAGCATTGATATCTGACATTATACACTGATTTTGGAGCCCACTTGATTAACATCACTTATTATAGCTCTACAATGGTAGTATTTCTTCCAAGTTGTAGGATGATATATTTCTTGAAGACTATTAATATATTTCATATTGTCAGAGAAGAAAAGATGTAATTTGAAAATGTAGGAAGAGTAATAAATATGTAAAGTATTTGATAAATCATTTACAGAAAAATATTTCTTAAAGATTTTTTTCTGTAGTGTGGACAACTGAAGTAGCATCCATGAAGCATATCACTTCAGACACTGAATTGATTGTTAAGTGTGGCTTTAAAAAACCCTTGTATGTGGCTGGATACCCAGCAGAAACTGAAGATATAGGCAGTGTAAAAATTACCTATGCAACTATTAAAAAAAATATAGCCGTTATGGTGGTTGTTCTTATGTTCTAGCAGCTGTTGCTGTAAAGCCACTTCAAGGATTCCTTTGTATCAGGTGCTTTGTGGTGAAAAATGTTGCCTGGAAGAGCTTAAAGTCTCATAATGAGGTATATGCAGGCAGACTGGAAGACAAGGCATGGTGAAGACTCACTGAGCATTGTGGTGGGTGGTGAACTGAACGTGATAACAGCCTATTTTTCAGATGCCGCCTAGTGATTATGGCATTGGAATTTGCAGAATGGTGGAGTGGTTTTGGAGATGAGTACAGGAAGGTCCAAGGGGGAAATATGAGGGTTTTCAAGCGTGTTTATCAAAAGGTAGCAAGCAAACCTTGCACACAGGTATAGCAAACTGAAGGTGGTTGCACATATCTCAGTAGCAATAGGCAGAGTAGGGAGAGACCAACACATTCCTTAAAGACCAGCAGCTTATGTTCACACAAATGAGAAAAGTAACTGATGAAGGGACATCAAAAGATGGAAGACATGGGCAAAGTAATAGTCACGGGTACTGACATGGATGCTGCAGAAGCTTTCGGTGTGGCAATGAGCAATGTAAGGTTGCAACTGGTAGAAAAGGGGCTGATGTAGACAGCGTGTAAAATGTGCTGAGTCTGGTCACATTTGGGGACTATATGGAAAAGATCTTAAAGTATTTTATTTCTAAATTATTTGGGGCTTTAAATGCTTTGAATGTAAAGCCAGGGAAGAGAAGCCTGAGTTGAAAAGTGATGCCAGGTTTTACACTGTGATGGACGGAATGGTGGTGTTCATAGTGAAAAGCCATAGCAAGGCTTACAAAGAGTAGGTCTTCTGTCTTGGCTGTGCTGAGCTTGAGGTAATGGGAATGCTTTGGTGAGACATCAGAGGGATAAATGAAATTAAAAGACTTCCTCACAAATCTAACTAGAATTAATACATGAAAGTCTCTAGTGATCGTTAACTACAATTTCAAGAGAGTTCTTGTTCTGATTTTTCTGACAGCTGCGGAGTATATTGTTCATCTGCTGTCAAGGCAGATTGCTGTTCTGCTTAAAAATCATCCCCACTAAGGCAGCTTCACAGGAGGAAGAAATTCAGGCCACATGGTGAAAGTTTTAAATGTTGTCTAAAATTTCTTTGTAACATCATCAGCAGAGTTTGACTTGTGCAGACAAGGAATCAATTTCCTTTCATGTTCTGCCCTGACAATTCTGACTTCATTATTCTGGAAGCTGTTTTTTGTTTGTTTGTTTGTGTTTTTTTTTGTTTGTTTTCTTTTTTTAATATGGATGTCTTTAAGGCAATACATTACCTCACATTCTTAGTAGATGGCATATTGATCCTTTCATCTCAGTTTTACCTTCTTGTTATCTGTAGCAGCTGTAAAATACCTCTTTAATCCTTCTTAATGACTCTTCATTGTTACTCATTATACGGGTGCAAATGTGCATATTTTCTCATTTATGTGCAGACACTAGACAGGGAGGATGCAGCATACTTGGGAAATAATCATTCAAAACTTGATCATTTTTCTGTTATTCTTCAGATGAAACTTTAAAAAAAAAATAGATGTCTTAAATTGAAATAGAAAAAAAGCTGCATTTCTATGAAGTGTGTTGTACTCAATGCTGTCAGTAAAACCATTGCTACCCACAGTGGACAGATTAGATGACTTCAGAAGAGTCACTTTTATTTTACACTCTTCTCAACTGCTGCACCTAGACCTGCCTGCTAGGTCCAACTGCAGCGCGCCTCAAAGTCTCACATAGCCACGCTGGGACTGATCTGGAGCGCGCTGGGGTTGCTGTCCATGAGGTGCCCTTGCAAACTGTGGATACCAATGTCCGGAGTTCTCACCCTATTACACCTCCAGAGTTCACAGGCAGGCCAAAAATATGGAAGTGCTGTGTGGGGTAGTCTTGGAGTGATTACAGCCTCCTTTTCTTGCTGAGCAGAGTCAAGTTAAAATATTTTGAGGTCAGACGATGAGAGTGGCTGCAGATGATGATACTCAGAGCAGATTATTGCTCTCTGGGTTTCATTCCACGAAGAAGAGACAATGGCAGTTATTTTGCATGAGGGCAATCCTCTGTGAATCTTAACGAGAACAGCGGCCAAAAATGAAATTTACAGTCATGAAATATGATAACCAACCATAAACCCTGCTTTTCTTTAAAAAAATCTATTTTTTTACCAATTTATGTATTAATTAGAAAAGATTGAGATGGATTCAAATAGTACTGTAATTTTAAACAAATATGTTTTACATATGAAAAATAATACAAATGGCTGCTTTTTGTACAAAGTTCAACTCAGCAGATTAGTTTTGGTCTGAAATACCGTAGCATACTTGGTAGTTCATATCAAATGGTTTCCTTTAGTTGTCTTGCTGCAGAATACCCTGATACCTGGTACTGTTGAAAGAATGTTTTGTGCTTGAAAGATCTTAGTCTACATATAACACAATATTTGGATATAGATAGATGGAAGGAAAACAAAATGAGCTACTAACCAGCAGAATGAACATTCCCACTAAATTGCTATTGTATACTATTATATATTGTAATGACATCACAGGAAAATACTACTACTATTGTGAGCCGCTGCTACACTTTAGATGAAGGACCAAATCCAAGAGTTGTATCTGTTTTTCTATTTTGTTTTTTCCTTTTTTGTTTCTTTAGATGGATGTCTTTAGGAGGGGGTATATTAACACACATTTGAATCCTCTCATCTCAGTTTTACCTTCTTATTATCTACATCAACACTAAGATGTCTCTAGCATCTAGGCCAGTCAGTAACCATACATGCAGAACCCTTTCTTCTTTTCCTCTTTTGAAAGAATTTCACGTAATTTTGTTTGAAAAAAAGGGTTTTATAGATTCATATACATCACATACCCATGCATATCCGTGTATATATATATATACACATATATATAGTTACACACACATACACATAAGAATATATACATATGCATGCATACCTATATAGCTCCCTTAAACAGTATTCATGCATGTATATGTGTTTGTACATACATAAGCATGTGTTTGTGCATACATAAACACACAGGTATCTGTATATGCACTGATTGGGGAGAGGCTTCTATTGAGGCTTCTATTGAGCCGCTGCTGAAGAGTGACAGCAGCCAGCAGCATGGTGACCCATGACAAAGAGGGATGCTTATTACTACAGTAGCTGTTTATTGTTTGCAAACAAATCAATATGTGTATATATATATGCTTATACCTATCACATCGCATGGTAGAGATGATGATTTATTTAGAAAATCAAATCCTGTAGTTCTGGCACAGTCACATCCTCTTCAAAATCTGATAATTTTAATCCAAGTCACAGAGAAAGAAGGATAAATGTCTTCTTATATTCTACTCTCAAGACTACCCACATATCTTCTTATATAAATATTTCTATAAGTCATAATGGTATTGTCCCTTATATTAGAATATATTAGATTTGGTGAGAACAGTTCATTCTGGAGACAATAACAATTTTTCGCAACAACCTAGTTGTGTGAGTAGATGTCTGTAAGATTGTAAGCTATCTAGGTTTAACAGGCAGAAATGACTCAGGCAGCTCCAACAAATTCAAGGAGGGGTCAATCTTAGACAGCTTAAGTCTTCATTTTTATATGTGGCAATAGTTACAAAAGCTAAAACCAGACTTTTTTTCATCAGCACAGAGCTGGCAACTTGTACTGTGAAGCCTTGTAGAGCTTGAAGAGAAAAATATCCATATTTTAGATCTTTCTTGAGATCTAAAGATCTTGAGATCTTGAGATTTCTCTTGAGATCTTCAGTTGTTGACCTGAACAACAGTTCAACATCCTAATTATTTATTTGGCTTACGGATATGATTAAAGCATGTGTTGCTAGGCTGTTGATACTGCTTTGAGTAGTTGTGTCGACTTAAAAAGAATGTAGATGGACTTTGGAAAGTCCAAAGTATTTTTCCTTTGATTTTACTTTGTGTCACCGATTTTAGAGTATAATCTTTCAGAATCATGAGAAGTGCTATGGACAGAAACAATTTGCAAAGTGTTTTGTCTTGTTTGTTTTGTGTCTTAGTGAAGCATGGTGAACTTTACTTTCTGACTCCTCACATTTTGATCACAAGGAGATGGGCTAAGCAGAGATTCAAGAGGTGCTGTTTTTTCTCATCCAATTGTATGCATAGGCCAACAGACAAAGAGGAATTTAAAGTAGTTGTTGAGATTATTTAGAAATTCAGAGAGATTGTGATTAAAAGTTAAGATACTTTTTTTGATTATAAGTGTGGTTAAGCATTGTAAAAAGAACATGTAGGGGAGGCTAGGGTATCCCTCTTATTGAAGAACTGATTGACACAGCACTGTCAGGAATAGTCTGGATATAGTAGATCCAACCTTAGAGCCAAACGGTGGATGAGATGAGCTCTTTGAGTTTTCCCTGGTCTAGACTCCCTGTTGTTCATCACTATGGCTGCAAAAGCAATTTTTGAGTGCCTCATTAAAATGAGGCAATGCAGATTTAGATACTGTAGTTGCAACAAGTAGAGCAGCTGAATTAGATGAAGACATTTTCTGAACACCACAGCAGTATGGCATTGCTCTGAACTTTTCAAATGAAGCTAAGCTCAATGAGTGACTCAAAAATACTGCCAGTATTAGCAGTCTGTAGTTAGCATAGGTGTAACTTACATGTAAAAATTACAAATAGTATATCTAGCTCTTGGAATTCTGGTCACTCTTTCTCAAGATTGTTGGATTCTTTGGTCTTTTGTAACCTTTCTGATTGCCTGAGCTAATGGCACAAGTCTTTATGCTAGTTTTAAAGAAGAGTTCCTGACTTGAAAACCAGGAAAACAGTAAGACCTATTTTCCAAGTCTCTGTTGCTTCTTCACAGTTATGTCTCTATAAAAAGGAAAGACAACTCTGTGAATCATTTTAGCTGCTGCACAGATATTACAAGGAGCCCTGGAAAATGCACATGGAAGGATACAGGAACAGGAAGAGATGGTTCTAATAGAACAAATCAGCAGTTGGAATAACTCTCGACTGAGCAGTGCTCAAAGGACTGTCTTGTTCTTTAGTTGTCTTATTCTCTTTCCAGAGTAGCCCAGACTTTTGGGCCAACCAGAGATCAAAATATAATTTATCAGACAACTCATGCAGCTAAGGTTTTGAATTCTACAGGTTTATAATGATTCTGACCCAATATATATATATTTTTCATTTTTTGATCTTCCTAGCCTGTCACAAAAACACCCATGAAAAAGGTAGAAAAGAAGAAAGGAACTTTTAACGTTTGAAATCTTAGATTTTTTTTCAGTATCACAGCACTGCTTTTGGTCGTGACTACTAGTATTTTATGTCCCTTTTAACTAATATGGATACAAAAAGGATCTGCTATATGGTTTCCATTTACTAGTCTTTTTTTTCCAGTCTCCTGAAATCCTTTGAGCTAGAAGCTAATCTACTCAAAATGCTCCCTTGCAAGAAAAGGTTAACAAAATCCAGAATGAAATCCTCCAAATAATACAAAGTCTTCAGCCTTTAAATGGAATAATAACAGTAACAAAAAGAATCAGAAAGCTTTTCCTAAACCTTTTTGTGAAACTGCATGTGTCAGCTGTTCAGAAAGAGCCTTCGTTTGGTCCTGATGATGGCATGCCTCTCTGTGAGTCAGTCTGCAGACAGAAAGCACCAGGAGTTATACCAGGCTGATCCTCATTGAATTTTATTACTATGAAAAGAAAAGAACAGATGAATCCTAGTTACCAGGGTTATGGAATGACTTTGAACAATAGTAATCAGCTCCAGCTTTTCACTGTAGTTTTATGTTTTTAAAAGAACCTGACATATGGGAAGGATTATTTCACCCTATGTTGAGACAAGTGCTAGAATTTCTGTGTAAAATGCTTACAGAATGTTTCTTCAAGTTTTTTTTTTTCTTTTATGATTTAAAGTTTCTAGAGGTTTTTTTGTACACATGCTCTCCCCAGAAAAATACATGGAAAATGCACTCTCCATAAGCCAGGAGTTATGTGGAATGTTATGCAAATGAAGCCATGTTATAGATGTGTTGAGCTGTCATGTCATGTGTAATCTGATGTGTTGGGCTAAATTTTTCTGGGCCTTGTGCAGGATTATCAAGTAAAAGAAGTCCAGCAGTGAGAGTTAGGTGCAGTTATACCTTTTCCAGTGAGGAGAGCGAAGCTTTGGGGAAATCATCTCCACAGTATCTTGCAGAACAGAGTAGGCACCAAGTAGAAAGACTTCCAACTGGTGTGCAATATCAGCTGTGTGTCTTTAATGGGTTAGGAGCTCCAGGAAAGAACATGGGCTTCTGAATGACAAAACTGCCATGTAAGAAGTGTGCTATAGGCTAAAGATACTAAAGACACTAAAGCAGATACCAGAACACAGAGTGAAACTCCAGTCCTGTACAGGGGTAAAATTGATACTTCTGAGCCTAAAGCTAAAAGGGGTAGAGACACTGCCTTAGGTCTGTATTCAAATCTCCATAGTAAATAAAATACCAAAAATGAGAATATATCTCCAGTGCAAGATGCCTTACCATTAGGTGCATTTAGATGTCTCTGCCACTTGAAATTCACAGTCTGGGATCGTCTCTGCAAACTTGGAGCCTATACTTTTCTATCAAAGAGCCTATACTTTTCTATCAAAGAGGTACTGTGTTCCATCTTTACTTAAAGTGGAAGAAGCATCCCCACTTCCTTTCCATTAGAGCCTTTGATTCTGTATTGGAGAGATCTGGCTTCCTTTCCTTGGTATACATTCTCTGTGCTGGAGGACAGTCAACATTCATCTCCTGCTTGTCAGGAGTCACCAGCAAGAAGCTGTTGGACATTCTTGATGTGAGTGTTCTTCACTTCTGCTGCTAAAGGTGGGCCACTGTGCAACAGTGAACACAGCTGAGCCAGCCTGCCTCTATGTAAGGACATTCTGGGAGGAAATAGTCCCTTAAAGAATGATTTTTTTTTTATATTATCACAGAATGGTTAACTAAGGAATCAAGATGGAACGTTTCCTGTTTGAGAAGAGTGCTTTACCTAAAGAGCAATGCACCTTCTTGAAATTTTCATTGATGATTCTGGATCATCTATTATCTAGAACAGATGTCTGGACTTTTAAAAAAAAAAAAAAAAAAGTATTTGTCTTTCTTTGGTTGCATTAATATCTATCACAGTGATTTGCAAGGTGCCTTGTTCACTTGACAAAAGTATAGCATACTTGTAATTTTAGAGTAATTGCAATTGCTTTTTAGCCCTCTCTTAGTGGAAATAGAGAAAAACCTGTTCTCAGGGTCATGATCATCCTTACGTGCATATCAAGCACCATGGGCACTGTTAAGCACTGACCTAGTCAGTCTGTTAAAAGACTTGCCCATATTTGTATAAATAGATTATTCAACCACCAAATGAGCATTTTAAGGTGTCAGACTGTGCCTTAGTGAGGTGTAAAAGCTTCCAGAAGTAACTGACCCCTCTGCAAGTCTAAAAAGCACAAGCTTGGAATTAGTAGTCTCAATTTTATGTAGGTCTCGTTGAAGATGCAAAGGGATATCTAGGTCTCTCTTCCTCTCACTGATCTTGGTTAGGAGACACCCACATTTTTCCTTAATTGAAACAACAAACATGCATTAACCTTGTGATTTAAATTTCAGTGCTCTTCTAATACTCTTAAGTCAAAGAAAAGCTTTAAAAAAAGCTAATGAGTTAAAACACATGATATTTGAAGAGCAGAGCATATGTGCAAGCATATTACAGCTTGCACAGTGAAGTTCCTTTTTTAGTATATGATATTCAGCAGTAGGTTTGGGTACAAGAAAGTACATATCCTAATCTGATGAATACACAAAAGTATACCAAATTGTATGCAGATATGATTTCTGTGTATTTCTGGAAACTTTATGTTTTGTAGGTGAAAACTTACTGTATTTTGAACATATTCAGTAATTTCATAACTCTTACAAGAAAAAATAAAGTTTCAATTAATTTGTTGAAACTTATGTTACTGGAAGATGAAGTTATAGTTCTCATAATTAAATGACAAGTTTTAAAATACTTTAAAACTAATGAAAAGGTACTTCTGTCAGTAAACTTTTAGGCATCTTTCATGTGTTTCCACATTTTATTTTAGGATAGCAATAGGCTTCAGGAAGCTTGAGCTGTATTTGACTAAACAAAGTTTAGTTAAGCCAAGTTAAAACTTTAAAAGCTATTTGAAATATCTGTTCCTAATGCCTCTGTTCTTCACACACAAAGCTATCTTTTCTTTCTGAACTCTCTCATCAGCTTCCCCTCTCATATGGAAAAAGTAAATATTTATTCTCTAATTCCTGTGTAATTGTACTCTAAATACAAAATTCAGTGAAATATCTTTATAAACAATCTTTTCATTAGAAAATGTTTTACAAATTTATCTTACATAATGTATTAATACAGATGTATAATAAAGAGCAGCGCAGATTATAAATGCTAAATTAATTAATATTAGAGATGTAATTCAGTTGAATGTGGGTAAGTGACTTTTTAAAAAAAATGAACAAAACCAGACTCAGTTCTACCTTGTGTAGAAATGACCATGTAATGTTGCATTCAGCAAGTAGAAACACAGACACATGCAGGGTAAATTATTTCTTTGTATATTCTCCTGACATTAGCAGCTGTTCACCCTCTACACTTATTACAATTTTATTCAATAAAGCAAATCTGCACAGTCTATATATACAAATATCATAATATGCAATGAATAATATCATATGTAATGAAAAGGGTTGTCTTGATATTTAATCTTGAGAGTAACAAAAAATTAAAACGTAGGATTTCCTACGAGTAGGTACTATTCTATTACTCCTAGTATTCTGTGCTATGGTAACCTCGCCTCTAGAAGTGGAGACTTCTTGAGACAATTTCTTAAGCTGCAATTCTGTGTCTTGAATGAAGTCCCAAGAAGGGCTAGGAGAGATCTGGCTAATAGCCTTTAGGACTTAATTTATGCTTTGCAGATGAAAGCAATTGAGGAAGGAGGGTCATATGATATTTTCGTAACACATCATAGGAGGAAGTCAAGTAAACTTGTGTTGCATTAACTTACATTCTACTAAAAAAATAAAAAAAATCTTTAGATTTAGGGTGTTCTTTTGCACAAATATTTTATGATTCATTTTGAAATTCCTGAAAAAGCTTTAAGGAAGGGTAGAAGCATTTATCAAGATCATTTTGCTATTTTAGTTTTTATGTGTGCATGTTATCTATACCTGCTTTGATGTTTAAATCCTCTGAAATCAGAGCTGGTTTTTGAAATGACTTTGTAATTATATGGTTTGCAGAGTTGTATGTTTTCTAACCTACCTTACTCATAGATAAAATGAGTTTAGTTGCAGGCAATTGTTTTCTAGGAAACATTTCCCTATCTTTAAGTAGTATCTAAGCTATTGAAATATAAATTCTAAAACTACATAAGCAGTATAAATTGTAAAGTTTTGCTTGTTGCAAAATTATTTAATGTAGAAACATTCTCATTTATGTTGGATAATGCTGGAATTGCATAGTAGGTATGTAAAAGGGAAGTTGTTGGCAAATCAGTCCTCTTAACTTTCTGCAAATATACTTACACTTCCATAAGAGAAAAAAGTGTATCTATTGTATTGTAGGATAATTACAACTTACTACTTTATCCCACAAAGTTTTAATTTTAAGCACATTGGCAGTTTCAATCAAATCCATAAGACTGTTCCTACATATAAAAGCTTAAGCACACATACAAATCCCTATAGTATTGAGGATAAGCCAGCTGAAATTCTATTTAATGAAGTGTAGGAACTGTTACTGTAAAATATTCCTATTTTTTTCTTTTTCTTTTTTAGCAAATTAATTTGATATAACTGTTGGTTCTGTATTTTAAAGATTGCAAATAATTCTCAGGTTTTATACAGTCATAGATGTATGTTGTGAACTTAATTTCCAGAAGACAGAAGATATATTTATGTAAAAATGCCTATTTAAGTTAATGTGTGTTGCTAGTGACATGGATGACAATTTCAGCTAAAAAGAAGAAGAATATCATAAGTGCTTTGGAAGAAAGTATATAGTTAAATCCCCGTTTTCACATCTGTTTATAAATTAAGCTTTGATTTGAATATTAATTTTCTACCTCATTGTTGTGTATCTGTTTGCCCACGTGTAGAATAAATCACAGTGTAAATCCTAGAATAAATTAACCATGTTCTGTTTCCAGGTAGAAAAGGCATTGTCCTCATATACCGAAACCTCCTGATAGTAGAATGAATGAATGAAGTATCAGATATTTTCTGGCCGTTATTGGCTCATACCCTTGGGACTGGCTTCACAAAATATATTTGCCTTCCAGGAGTGCACCATAACCTGGTGGCTACTTTCCACCCCTTCTCTTGCTCTATGCCACATACAGCAAGAAATCCAAAGCTCATGGAAGGGACGTACCAGAGAAAACAGGACTTCATAGCTTAATGCTGAACACATGCATAGGCATACATTGCTATTTTTTTAACTTTAACACTTATAGTGTTACACAAAAATAGCAATTTCCAGCAGCTTAGTGAAAACAGAAGGCAACTAGAGTGTATTGTCCTGAGATCATGATGTTCAGCTATCTCCTTCATGGACAATGGAGCTCAGTTACTCGTAAGTGATTGCATGAATGAATGAAACTGTTAGACAGTTGGCAGCTGATCAGTAATATTCAGTGTAAGAGAATTTATGCAGAAACATAGTAAAAGTTATGGCATAATACAAAAACTTATCCATATAATTTAGAGTCCATTCTAAGCTAGGCCACAGCTTTTTCTGATTTTCCTGTTACTTAGAGATTTTTCATGAAGTAGTGAAGTACACTTCTCTCTTTTTTGCAGTGCTCTGTTTCCTGTGGAAAAGGTTTGAAGTATCGTGATGTGCATTGCTTTAATAGTTTCCAAGCTAAAATAGAGGAAGGAAACTGCAGCCATTTAAAAAAACCACGGACACACAAAATCTGTAGAGCTGGAAGATGCCCTGCTTGGAAAACCAACAGATGGAAAGAGGTATTTAAAATCTGCTCAATTATGTTCTTCTGTAAGATTGAAAGATCCTATATTTGTGACTTCAATGAAAATAATTTCTATTTTTTTAATATGAAATTCAAAATTAAATATACAAATTAGCAAATAGTTTTGCATTTTTTTAAACTAGTCTACTAGAGATCTGAGAAACCTGAAAGTAGTTGTCCATCTAAACATGTACAGAATAGTTTATTAGGACTTTCTGCAAGGAACGAAGACTGAATTATGTCATAAAATCAAGATAAGAGTAAATTTTAAAAGGTTATTTCTCACCCACATTGTTAAATTCCTTTCTCAGGTAGTAAAAAACCAACTTCCACTGAGAAATCTCTTTGAAGGGGGATCCCAGCACGTGCTTTTTTTTTTTTTTTTTTTTGCTAAAATATTTTATGGTGAAAGAACTAGCAGCCAGGATCTTGTCTTTCCAAGTGAATGCCATAGCCACTGGACTATCATAGAATCATGCAATCATTATGGTTGGAAAAGACCTTCAAGATCATTGAGTCCAACCGTAACTATGTTCTCTTGCTTCTCAGATCAGTGAATAGTCACTGCAGGAAAAGTGAAATAGCTATATTTCTTTTCATTTACCTTTAAAGTGAGATCAATGGATAGTATATTGCTTTAATTAAATTAATTCTTACAGAAGTGGAAGAAAGTGTTCCCTAGGAAAAAAAAGACAGATAGATTTGGTGGTTTGGTGTTGGTTTGAGGATTTTTTTTTCTTTTGCAATCCTGTTTAAGCCTATGATTGTGACTAGTAGATTACAATTAATAGACCATGGCCACCTTAGGGGTAGGGAGTTAAAAGAATCAGCAATAGATCAATTTGTTTACAAATTTACAAAATAAATACAGTAAGGGCTCGGCTGCTCTCTAGAGCATGGACTAGAGGTAGAGAAACTCAGGAAGGTTCTTCAGAACTAATCTGTCAAACTTGCTTCTAACTTTAATTCAAGTTTTACAACTTGAATTGAATTTGTCTGAGTTATCTTTGACAAGTCCACCTGTCTATATGTCTGAGTGAAATATTCTTAGACTGAATAAATTATTACAGCAGTAAAATCATTCACTGTAAATAGTTTCATTCTAGTTCTTTTGCATTCTAGATTGTAATTAAAAGCATGATCTTCATGGTTGTCCTCAAAGATATAGTCTGAGGAAATTTAAAGGAACTTTCTCTGTTCCAGTATCTTGTCTTTCTACTCTTGTTTGCATATTCTGTAGTAAGCTATACATTTGTGGTGATAAAAACCTCATAGAAACAAAAGTTTGTATACAGACTCAATTCTGCCATTTATACCTGTATTTAGACTCCTAGAAAGTTATCAGTTAAGTTACTATTCTGTCTGGAAAATAGAATCTCACCCTAACATCTGGTACTGAGCCTTTTCCATTCAAACTGTGTAGGAACATTTGTTTTGTTTCTTAGAAAAGGGGCATGTTTCATGATCTTTGCCATATTTGGCAAAGAACTGTGGGGACTGGGTATCTAAAAATATTTTTATATTATAGTAGTTAAATATATAAAATTTATCATATTATATTATATTATATTATATTATATTATATTATATTATATTATATTATATTATATTATATTATATTATATTAAAATGTGTTAGGGAATGTGGAAGAACTTTTTTATGTCATATAGTGGTTGCTCAAGCCTCGAAATCCTGGTAAGATAATGCTGCACTAAGGAGTAACAGCACATGGTTCTGTGGGTGGAAAGGAGCAAATATGAGAGAGAAGTGTCACATATGAATGAACTAAGGTGATTCAATCTTACACATTTTCAAGAACCATCTTTATAGCCTTCTGCTTCCTTTTGTGTCAATAAGAATTTCCATGATGATCTCTGGTACAGATGTTCAATTTCACAAGCTGGTCAGGCTAAGTCAGGGACTCAGACCATATCCTGTTAATAAAAGTAATTTAACTTTTTGTGTCAGGTTGTAGTCTACACTTGGGACACATGCCAACACTCATTCCTTTGACCTTGACATTTGCAAAGAATTTTATCTTCTGTCTCTCTATTCCAGCTGTGAAAGTGGAGGGTCTGCCACCGTTCCTCAATGTCCTCTAATTTCACGTGGCAGTCATACTAATGAGGGATATCCAGCTAGCTACTGGCATTTCCAATGTTTCCATTCAATAATCACATGCCTAAAATTTAATACCTCATTGAGTAGGAAGTCTTTAAAAGGAAAGCCTTTGCCAGTCCTGTTAGGATGTTGACATCTCCATTTTCCTTACTGATGCTTTAGTATTAAAACCTCCCCATGTGATGGCCTAGGACATTCACAGGGGCCGTAATCAAGTGTTTTGCCCTGTATAGGCCAGAATTAGAGCTTTTCTTTCTCATCCGTCACAAATTTCAAGATTCCCACTCAAATTCCAACTCTGAGAAACTGAAGTGATCCAGCAGAGACTGATATATCTAAGTTCAGACAAATATCGGATAAATTGGTAGGATATTACGCTGAGATTTAAAATTAAGAAGAAAAAGCATTGACTTTCAAAAGAGGCACTCTGCTATTGCCCTGAGCATTAGAGACCATTTCCAATTGATAAGGAGTGTTAAAGTACACATAAAGATACAGAAACAGATGCCATGCAAAGTTAGGCCAACAAAAAGACCTGGACTCTGAACTTATAGAGACAAAACATGTAATTATTCCGTATCACAAGATGAGGTGATGCCAGCTCTGTATAAAATCAGCGGTGATGAAATGCAGAATGCCATTTATCATCAGTCTTGGCACTTTTGCCACACTTGACAGAGAAATATCTACTTTATGATTAGGCTGCGTCTTCTGGTAGGTGTTAGGACCTAATCATCCTTCTGACTGGGATAGCTGCGGGCTGTCTGCTTTCCTCGAGCAAATCTTACCCTTATAACAAGCTGTGTTTTGGGCAGGACAAAGGAAAAGAGGCATCTAGCAGGAGGGATTTGAACCTTTTCAAGCTCATCACAATTCAAGATGCTGCACCTTTCATGCGATTTTTCTAGCCTGAGATGCCAAAAACACTTTCTTTCATTTTCACATTTACTTTTTAAAACAACAGCTTGTTATACTATAATTTAATAAAGGAAGGATATAAATATTAAATTTGAGATTGTGTGATCTTGCAAAAATTTATAATTTTGCTTTGCTTATGGTTGGTGTCCCTGTTGTGAAGTACAGTAAGTAAACAGATCCATCTGAGCACTTTGGACTCATTTCTCATTATTCGTTAAAGGTACTTAGATGATAATTTTATGTTTTCATCATAAATTTATTCAGACCTCTGTGTTAGGAACTGTGAAGTACGTACGTCAAGCGTTCAAACAATATCTTAAAAACATTTAATAATGGAAACCGTACCAGGTTGATTGTCTCGTTTCATTCTGACATAGCTCATTTTGCTCAATTTTAGTGTTCTGCATCCTGTGGAGTGGGAATTCAGCAAAGGGATGTCTACTGTCAGCTGAAGGGCCTGGGTCAAGTGGATGAAGCAATGTGTAGTCATGACACACGACCCCCTAGCAAGAGGCATTGCTGGCTACCTGCCTGCGTGCAGTACAAGTGGTTGACAGATGAATGGGAAGATGTAAGTAAGACCTTTCAACCTGTTTGGAGTAACAATGTGTGATATAATGGGTTTTCTTGCTTTTTTTTTCACCTTTGGATACATTTCTGATAGCTTTTAGATTGCGAACAAACAAGAGGATGCTGGATGTTTTCAAGGTGAAGCTTGCAAAGCGGAAATAAAAAGGGGAAAACAAATTCTGAGGGCTGCATTGTCTCCCTCCCTCTCCCTGTTACTGAATTTGCTCATCTACCATTGTATATGCAAGCTTTAGTGAAGCTATGAGCAGGTTTCTCTTCATAGAACTGTGTAATTCTAATGAAAAGTTATTTTTAGATGGCATAAAATATTTAATAACTTCATGATGAGCTATCATGCAAAAATCACATTTTAAAAATAGAAAGACGTAAGAAATGTTGGCTAGAATATATGGTTAAAAAAGGGAGATTGTGAAATATGAATAAATGCATACAGACATACAGAGAGAAAAAGAAAGAACCCAAAATTGTGGATAACACATGAAATGATGTACAGAAGAAACTCTCTTTTACTGTAACATTAAATAAAAATCCAGTTTGTGCAGTTGTGGCATCTATATTTTTAAATTTTCTAGGAGAATTTAACCTCAAATATGAAACTCAAAACTCTAAGAGGCACAAGATTTATGTTGTACAAGTAAATGCTGTGTGCTGCTGTGGTATTATACAAAGGTTTAGTCAATACTCACATGACTAGCATGCTTCCCTCTGTTAAATCATATATAGAGAAAGCTGACAATATGTAAGCTTCTTCCAAGAGTTAACTTCTCATGTGAAGAAAACCACATTAATCACAATGTCATTAAAATCAGGAGATAAGAGTGTAAGTAGCTCAGAATGTACTTTTAGTCAGAAAGAAGCATTTTCAAAGAATGAGGGTGAAATTTCCATACCCATTAAAACTTGCATTTTCCAGCTGGGTATTCAAAGTTCTCAACTACAAATACATTGTGCTTTGCTGTATCTTCTGGGTAGTTCGTAACTTCTTCCACATGTTTGTTGCTTTTTTCTTGAAATTCCTGTATCCAATTCCCTTCTCTCATCAGATACATATACAGCCCTGTACATCTACCATTAATAGTGTTTCTTCAAGAGTTTATCCATCTGTATTCCACTCCTGGTGTGAGTTGTGCTCAATACCAGAATAGCTTGCCCAGCTGTCTCGGCTCTGAGTGCTCGTGTGTCATTTCCTCGCCTCATCAATCACAGCATATCACAAAATTTTTCAGATCTGGCATCCTTACAGCTTTCAGAGGGCTGGAAGCCTGGCTGGCACCCAGCAGTTTCAGCCCAAATATGTATTCTCATACCGTAATGAAGAATCACTGAAGGAATAATGCCTATAATTAAATAAGCATAGCATAATCAAAGCTATTCTCCTTCATCTCCCTATTTCCAAATGACTGGGTCTGAGCGACTCCATGTCATTAAAAGATCAGATATTATAAAAGTTGCATCTGCCAGTTGTATCAATACTGCATCCCCTGCTAAAAGTCAATGTCCACACAACTTTCAAAGTTAAAAGTCTATACAACATTTTCATTCTAAGTTTCTTAAAGGATTAACACATTTATGGCTTCTATAGTCCAAACCCCCGTGGTTGGGGATGTGCTGTTGACGTGTATTGCTTAACCTTTAGCCTCCCTCCTGTGCATCCTGCTAACTCCAGGATTCTCATTCCGTGCTGACAGACCTGTTGATCTGGTTCCACCTCATATGGCCACCATGGCAGGAAGGCGTGAACACACTTGGGGCAGAGACACACGCTCAGCAAATAGAGCTGCCCAATGCCGCCACTTTTTATTAGTAGGCAGTTTTGTTTTCATTTGTTTTATCCATGTAATTTCATGTGGATGCCTCCAGGATTTTTCTTTTTTTTTTTTCCAAGCCCTATTATTCTTCCATTTACATTTTCCGTTTCTCCTCCATCCCATTTCACATGTTCTAATATCACTATATACCTTTTTTTCCCCCTCCTCAGCCTTTTGTGGGTACCTGAAGGTTGAGAATAATGCAAAGGATTTTGATTCAGTCCAACCTAGATAACAGTTGTCATAAAAATCATCTGGATTTTACTGGCATGTGGCAATTGGCAAATAACTCTTCTGCAAATGATTAGTTTAAGTACAAAATCTGTGATTGTTTTTCTCCTACACAGTGCTCAGCATCACACAGAAGAAAAGAAATACACCGGGAAGTTAAGTGTGTGGATGAAAAACAGATCCAAGTGGATGAAAGCTTCTGTGATCCTGCCCTAAAGCCACCATCAGCCAAAAATTGCAGGGCTGCTCCTTCTAAATATGTTGTACTTACAGGAGAATTGTCACAGGTAAAGTAATTATATTACTCACACATCTTTTATATAGCTTTACGCCTGAGAGTATTTTATTGTTGTAAAATGTGCATTATGTGTGGGAAACAAAAATGTGTATTAATCTGAACGTGAGCGCTCAAAATTTCTCCACGTTGAACCTTCCAATCAACCGTGATTTATTTTATTGATTCTATCAGTCTTTGGTCTCCATATTCTGTAGTTCTTGGCAGCTGCTAACCATTATGGGAAACTAAGTTTTTAAAAAGAAATTGTGTTTGGTCTTAGAGAAGACAGTGCTATAGTGTGAGATGTCAAATGATGATAAAATGAGTGGTAGTTGGAACATGAACAGGAAAAGGCAGTGGTAGGATCCATTTGCTCTAAGTTATGTTTAAGGGTGAGTAAAATAAATATATAAAATAAAATAAAATAAAATAAAATAAAATAAAATAAAATTAAAATAAAATAAAGAAAAAAACAAAACAAAAAAGTAAATAAAATGGTGAAAGCATTGCATACTGGCTGGAAGATCAGTGGGACAAGTTTCCTTTTCTCTTCTTCCCTTGGTCTCCCTTTGTTGCAGCTGCCACTGTATTTTAGACACTTTTGCCATTTTACGCAAATTTGCCATTCTCGGCTACCCTGTGTGGAACCTGTGAATACCAGCTCAAGGACAGCTGCCCTTACCACAGAATTCCTTTGCTAATTCCCAGGAAAATTCTCTTGCAATCTGATCTCAGTGAAGCCAACAGAAATATTTTCTAGAGTTTCAGTAGAGGGAAGAGAAAAGAGTTGGGACTTTCCACCTCTTTAGGAAAATCCTGGTACACCTTCACTTCTGCACAGGTTTGACCAACACTGAGCTAGCACATATTCCATCATAAGCTTTTGTGGAAAGGAAGACCATAACTGACTTGCCTGTGATTACAACACGGCAGAAAGGTTCAGTTTCACAGAAATAATGTCTTCGCTTGGGGATTTTATTTCAGTGCTCGAGCAGCTGTGGGGCTGATTACCAGCAGAGGATCACATACTGTGTTGGAATCTATTCCATTCCAAAGAAACTCGACAATGGTCTCCGACCTGCAGCACACCGAGAATGCCCAGTGACCCCCTCTCCATACATTTATAAATGCAATATCAAAGGATGTTCACAAGCAGCTACTTGGAAAGTGGGGAAGTGGACCAAGGTGAGCACAGAGGTGCAAGCTGATTTTTGATTGCTGCCTCAAATATGTGTGCATGCCAAGACTAATTTGCTGGCATATTTAGGTAAAATTAAATTAACCCTGTCTTGCTATCCATTTCTAGTGCTCAGCGCCTTGTGGAGTGGGGGTAAAGGAAAGGACGGTAGAATGTAGGACTGAAAATGGCTCAACCAGTGACTTGTGCCTGACACGTTTAAAACCAGCTGCCAGAAAAATCTGTCAAGCAGAAGAATGTAAGTGACAGCTGTAATGTAGAGCTGAACTAAATGCTCTCCCAGATTATTTATATAAAAGCTCTAAATATCTGGAGCACAATTATGCAGAAGTTACTCTTAAAATTAACTTCTATTCATGAAATATTTATATCGTTTAATCATTCATTTTGAAGGTGAAAATCTCACCACCTGCAAAGATGTCCAGATTAAAAAAGGAATTAGAAATGATGGTGAATACTTGCTTAACATTAAAGGGAAGATGATAAAGGTACTTTTAATATACATAGCACAAATTTTTTATAAAATTATATATTTTAAAATAAAAGAATGCTAAATGGCTGTATTTTCCCTTTCAGATTTATTGTGCAGACATGCACTCAGAGAATCCCAAAGAATATCTGACATTGGTAAAAGGTGAAGCAGACAACTTTTCTGAAGTTTATGGATTCAGGTACAAAAGTGTTTTTGCAGCTTCAAGAGTGCATTTGTTTCATCCAAAATAAAAGAACAGAATAACATTTATCTTTTGGGAGAACAGAAGAGTAGAAATATATTGTCTTAGACTTATATTTTAATTTTTTGGGCTTGTGAACACACTTACCAAAATGTGGTTACTTCCAGGCCAGGTGCTTTAGCTGAGCTAACTGATCACATGCATTTTCTATCTTGCCTTTAGTAGAAATGGCTTCAGTCCACAATAGTGTTTCACCTGAGCCAAGATTAGTACCTGAACTTCTTGTTCAATAACCATTTTTTAGTATTCTTCTCGCAGCACAGTGCAATGTAATTATTTTTCACTACAAAATTATATTATAGAAAAATGACAAAAAGAAAAGTAAACCTTTGCCATTCTCTAGGTTGCAGAATCCATATGACTGTCCTTTCAATGGAAGCAGACGGCAAGACTGTGCCTGTCGAAATGACTACCTTGCAGCTGGCTTCACTGTTTTTAGCAAAATAAGAATCGATGTTGCCTCCATGCAAATTCAAAGTAAGCATTTTAGAAATTTTGTCCAATTTGAGCATTTTATTTAGAAATGGTCATGACCAAACTGTTTTTTCAACTCATTTATAGATCCAGTTATGCCAGCTAGGGGAAAACAAAATTTTGCTTTCAGTTATATTCAATTCTTGAATTCTTAATTTTTTAACCACTTACTTTTCTAACTTGTCCCGAGTTTTTATTCTTACAGATTCATAATTTATTCAAAGTACGGATTAGGTAACTAATATCATTTTAGGATTTTCTTTGTGTTATGCCATTTTCTGCTAGATTAAAACTCTTTTATTCCCTGGCATATTTTTCTTGGGCAAGTATTCATATGCTGCAGTTTAATAACTTCTCCGTCCTTAGAGGACACTTGAAAAGAACAGGGAACTTGCAACACTTCCAAGATCTTTTCTGAAGGTAGCAGGCTGGCCAGCATCCACTCACAATAAAGCTAAGTCCAAGTGCACATCAGTCCTCCTGCTATCCCCTGTGTAGCTCTGAAAAAAACCCAGATGTGTAGGTCGGATTGACCTTGAATATGAAGTTTCTAATGTTTATTTGTAAATACTTTATGGAGGCTTCAAAAGACATGAATATGGTATCTGTGTCTCTATGAGGTAAATTAACTCAAAAAGTATAAAAATGGCGGTGTCAGGAGCAGTGCCCAGCATTGCTCTAATTTACCTTGTTCTTATTAGGAGGCAGTAGGCTCTCTAGGGACAGGCTACGCTTTGCACCAGGTAGTAATTTCAGACTTTGGGCCTCTTGAAGGTGTCCTGTGGCATTTCTAAGACATACATAATGTATTCTCAGTGAATTAGCAAAACAAGAAAAATTTACTTAATATATCTTGCAGAGAGAAAGAAGGATATTAGAAGTTATCACATTATTCAAATTAATCCCCCTATGTCAATATACAAATTTGTAAATAATAAAGCAGAAGAATCCATGGCTAGTTTTCCATGCAGTTATTACTGAGGAAATGTCTAGTCTGCTTTGTCATATTTGGCATCTGGAAATCTACCTTGAATATTGTTATTATTAGTCAAAATGGACTACCTAAAAAATAGCTTGGGAAAATTATATATTCATGCTTTTTTACCCTGTTTTCACTCAGACTTCTAATACAGCAGTTTCAGTGTTGGATAATTTTCTGTTTCTTAGCCACAGATTTTCTTTTTGCTCAGACTGTACTTGGGAAAGCAGTTCCATTTGCAACAGCTGGAGATTGCTACAGTGCTGCCAGATGTCCACAGGTATTTATGATTTCTTATGCCCTCAAAGCATGCACTAAAGAGAAAAGAATCTGTATGGCTAGTGGAGAGCTGTAAGGTGCTAAAACATATTCCTGTTCAGTCTCATCTTTTATTACTTTAGTAAGCAATTCTTTCTTTTTCTCTATACAAACTTATAGTTTCCTTTTTCTCTATACAAACTTATAGTTTCTCTAAAACTATACAAGTTTTTTCAATTTCTGCCACAAATTGTTTACCCCAGACTTTATCCTGAGATTTCATGTGTGTCTATCTTTCTGCTGATTTCATTATCGTTCTCTCTCCTTCTTGAATTCGTATCTAGATATGGAATATCTCGTTTCCCTAAATTCCTTCTCAATCTTTGTTTTTTCCCTTCCAATGATTTTCTTTGCTATGATCCTACCAAATGTTGCTTTTTGTTGCTCTTTTCTCTTGACTTCATATGTTTGAAAGGTAATAAAGTTGATCCTGCTACACAGAGTCGGATTCATAGACATATCTATGAATGTGCCTAAATTGGTATTTTAGTTTGGACTGGGTAGTGCTTTTTGAGTAAATTGCCATACGTCTTTGCTTACTGTGCTTTACATCACATCATGGAACAGTCTTGGCTCCCATGAACTGAGTTTCTTTAGGAAGCAACTAAATCTGGATGAGCTCTGGTAGGGCTTAATGCATTTCAGCCACTCATGAGAACGCAGGCTATGGGACTAGAGGAGGGTTAGTCCAAAGTAACACCCCTGATCTGTTAATTGGGCCCTTTGATCCAGTGGTTTAACTCTACAGATTTGCTCATACTACATCAGACTACTTGCTAATTCTGACATAACCCTGGGCTGAGCTCGTCAGCCTGAACTACCTTGATTACCCATTGACAACTGGAATCTCTTAGGAAACAACTAATCTAATCTTACTTTTCTATAAGATGAAATAAATTGCTTTGGAAGTGTGTATTTTTTTTCACTGAAAGAGTGAAGACCAACAAGCTCAGAATTGCATGGGGGTGAATACTCCCTGTCTGTCTAACCCAGCTGCTTAGGCATAGGCAGGCAGGCTATGTGGGTAGAGGCGCTCAAGAACAGCTAAATACACACAGTTTAAGTAGAAATAAAGTGTCTAAACTAGACAACCTGAACCTCTGACATGAAGACAGTCATTCAGAGTTCATTACCTTGCTGGATACCTTCAGCCTGCAAACTCTTTGGGCTTAGGGCAACTCTGTACTGTGTGTGACCACAGACCCAGGCAACTGCGTCGTGATCCATAGCAGGAAGTTCTTCTGCTTATGTATTTTTGCACTATGTATTGCCCTCTATAAGATATTCACTGGAACTAATTAATGGCTTTTGTCTCAACTGGCATCAGCTCCTTCACTCTCAGTCGTTGAAAGCTGTTCCTGCCCTTGAGTGTAATGCATGGCAGACAGCTGCTGTGCTATAATTACAATTGTGCATATGCACTCTGTGCATTTAATTTATTTTCACACAATGCTATTACCATGGGTAAAGTTACTGTGGGCCTGTTAATTGTGGACAGTGGTTCACACCATTTGTTTGAGCTTTGTCCAGATGCTTTATGTCATTAAACGAATATCTTCTTCTTTTGGCTGTTGAAGAGGAACCTCCCCCTTCCATATGAACTTATGGTAGTTCATCCTACTATGAACACCACAAATTTACACAGAAATGCAGGCAAAACAAACTAAAGCAAACCTACCATACTGAACAATGTAAGGAATTTTTATGAAAGAATTTGGTAAATCACAAGAATAAAGACTGCATGCTTTAATTTTTAAACATACACACATATATTTGTATATATATAAATGTATCTCTCTCATTGTGATGATATTAAACAATGAATATAGTAGCTACAGTATCTAATGGAGATTATATCTTTGCTAAATATCTTTTGATCCTAGGATTTAGGCATTTTTGCCTTGGTAATGACTATAGAAATTCAGGTCTTTAATGAATTAAATGGCAAGGGCTTTCCAATTCTCTGTAAACTCACAGTTAGACATCTGCATCTCTTTGTGGAACTAGTAGTTGCTTTCCAAGATTTTGAGCTCTTGTGTGAATGTAATTGAATCATTTTCTGTCTCTGAATTTGTTTACTACATTAGTGAAGTTTACCGCTTTAAATATAACTCCTCTTCTCTTATGAATTGTTTTACAGCTAGTTTTCAAAGAATGCATTTGTGTAAGCAAAGATTTTAGAATCAATAGAATGCTTAGAATCAATCCAGTCAATATTTAGTATAGCAAAGCATTCTATTTAGTGTTAAATTTACTTGTTTTAAACTCCACTTTCATTGAATACTTTAATATTAAATAATGTTAACAGCTAAACTGAGATAGAAATGGGAGGTGATAAGAAGGGGGTGTTTGGATAGTGGGCATGCAAAAATTTGAGAATTAGACAATCAAGGAATGATTTGCCTATAATTTACAGATAGCAGTATCTTCTGACTATGTTATCTCCAAATGTTCAGCAACTTTAGAAAATGTGCCTTTAAAGAAAGCAGGCCTCCTCCTTGCAGGAGTGGCATGCCTGTGCTTTCTGCAAAATAAAATTAAACATGTGGAAAGGAGGCTAAGCTCCTTTAAATTCCCTGCTGCTAGTCCTGCGTTCAAACTGGGCAAACAGATGCTGCAGATCAGCTGATCCACATCTCATCTACTTACTGCAAATTAACTTGTTCCTGTGTCTGTGTACCCTGAGTGTCTGAAAAAGGGTATAAAACATTCTAACCAACCCAGCTTAAGTATCCACTTTTAGTTAATGTCTGGATGTAGCCTAAATAGCATGCACGCATGTCCCAATATGAAGCAATTTAGAGTTTGTCAATCAGCTCTGTATTTTGCCTTTTGTTTTTGTTTTGCTAGGGACAGTTCAGTGTTAATTTGGCTGGTACAGGTCTGAGATTATCCAGTACAGTTAGGTGGATTGCCCAGGGCAACTACGCAACTGCTGACATACACAAATCCCATGTAAGTAAATGCTCCTTTTCTTCACCTGCTGTTATGGCTGTTATGGCTTCAGAGCAGCCAGGGACGACTGTCTGGTGGAAGTTATTTCTCACTCAGGATAGCACTCAAGGTCCCTGACCCATATTAATTTTCTTTCAGATGGAATATGAGAGCTAGGCCTGATAATTTATGGTTAGGGGTCTCATGGCATCCTAGTCATCCTTAATCATGCTACCTAGAAACTTGTGCAGACTGACACTGCCTACCTAGCCTTCTCTTATTGGTTTTAAGGGGTTATTGCCATATGAACATGGTTTATTAATTGTTTAGAAGTTACTTAACAATGCATTAAAATGCTTAAGGATAGCAAATACAGGGGGTTATCACAAACTAAATACCTCCAACTTGATTTGTGTGGTAAACCAAATGACCAGTTGAACAAGAAGAGTAACAAGAGCAATAGTATCTACAAGAATAGTAAGCATGCACAATTTTTTTAAAACACAGTGGATACTAAGCAAGGAAGCACGTTCCTATACAATGGATAACAATAAAGGATCCCTGTGTACATCGGTTAATTCAGTGCTGTCTCTTGATTTGGTATTTGTAGGTGTGTTTTATTAAAAGGTCTGTTGGGGCAAACCTCAAGGAGGTCTTTGTGCAACTGTAACTTCAGTCGCTTCTTTTGATTGTTCTTTTTGTCTCCTTTCCAGGATGGCACTAAAATATATGGAAGGTGTGGAGGATTTTGTGGGAAATGTATTCCTAACACAATTATTGGTCTCAAACTTCAAGTACAGTGAAAACTCTGATGTGGTAAGGACATCAAAGCAGGAATTATGTCCTTTAGGTGCAAATTACAGGTGCTGTTTATATATATTTTAATTCTTTGATCTCTGAAATGCTCTGTACAGTAAAGCTCACTACTAAGAATTCCTTGCAGTTTTCCTCAGTGCTTATTCAGGGATATAATATCTATTTGTGAGCTAACAAGTCCATAAACCTTCATATTTTAATGGAGAGATATTCATTCAATGTACAGTATATATGAGCAAGTAAATTGCACTGAGGTTACTACTGTGGGTAACGCCTTAACCTGTACCAAAATTGTAAAATTTTACCTGCAATTAATCAGTGCAACTCTTTATGCAGTATTCAGAAAGATTCATACTGTCTTGTTTGCCTCGATCAACTCTACGAAACTGCAGAAAGTTATTGTTATACAGAGAAAACAGCTAATATTTTCAAATGCTTCCAGTTCTGTGAAACTTCTGAGGAATTACATTCTATCAATATAGATTGATAGAATCTACATTACTTTACCGTAGTAAAGTACTGCAATACTTTACTGCAGAAAAGTGTGTAACCAACATACTTTCTCCTGAGATAGTTTCTATAGATTTGTGTCATTGTGACATTCTTTTTTTTTTTTTTTTTCCCTCCTCCCTTTCATTTTGATCTTTGTGGTGCTCAGATACCAGCCATAGTACTGAAACGTATGGTCAAACCTCTGCAGTCTCTACAGCATATGTTAAACATCCAGGTTTAGTTTTGTAGTGGGTACAAGAAAAGAAAATAGGGAAACAAATTGCTTGGAAATCTAATTTTAAATCCCTGCCTCTTATCCAACTATACTGTAAAAGCAGTGTATTCTGTTTACCCTACTATCTTGTATGTGATTGTATGAATATATATTTACTTAACTTCTTTTCATATACATTCTTTATGCTGGCCAATGATATATTAGAAAAGTTTGTAGCTTGTCTCCGTTTTATAATCTAAGGTTCTAGCAAGGAGAATGAAAAAGCTGGGCAGTGGCGTCCTCAGCCCACCATGTGTTTATCATCCATTGTGACTCGGATTAATTTTTGAATGGATGTAAATACACTTCTAGTATCTGCTATTTAAAATTATTTCTTCCAGAGAAGTAAATGTATGAAAGTGATGCATTTTAAAAAATGACCGTTTGAGTTGTTTTGTATCACTTTGGAGTCCAGAACTGTAGCAGTATATGCAGTATAAAGACAATGTGTTCAGGGCCAACTCTCAGGTATTTAAAATGAGATTTTCTACGTGCTCGATAAACGTATATTATGTACCAGATAATTATACATACTTTTTTTGACAGTATGCATTCTGTACACCAAATGCCAGTAAAATTTGTAGGTCAAATGGCAGCTATTTTCTCTTTACCCACAAAGACTTAGCCATGAGTTAGCAAAATGTATTAATTAAAAACAATACTGTATCACATATATGTAAGCAACTACTCTTTAGATAACATGTGTAGGTAATTATTTTGTGATCTCTGCATCAGAAATGTATTTTTGCACTATGTGCCTTATATTAGTTGTAAACATTAATACGAATATTAAACATTATTTTCCTAGAAATGTTTACATGTATAATTAAAATCCTGTAATTTATAAAGTATTTATATAATAAATATGCTTGTGTGAATGGCACTTGAGTACTTGTCCATTTTTCTCACATTGAAGGCCTACAACATGAAAATCTTGCAAATACACCTCAACTGCCATAAAACCAGGTTGTATTCATACAGATATTTTCCTTGGAAGCAATTCCTGTCTAAAAGATGCAAACTCTTATGTCTGTGTGCTCTCTCCAGCTCTCGCCATACAGTGTTCATCTATACATTTCTTGGGGGCTGGCCCATAATCTAGATCATTTCAGTGGATGATATAGTCCTTCCTCTCCTCTCTGTTAGCTCAGTTCAGTTCACTTACATCTTGGCTCCTCAGCAACTGCTTTGAAGGAAGGTGAAACACAAACCTACACCTCTACATGAGCATCGTGTTCATGTTGGCCCTGAAACACTGGTGAAGGACAATTCGGCTCTTCACCTACAGAATAACTCTGTAAAACCACTAGTAAACTAAGCAACTTTTAACCCAAAACTTAACATAGCCTACTTTTGTTGAGTAATGGAAGACGTTTTTGAATAAAAATGCATTTTATATAATTGAAGTAGACCCTGCAGACCAAGTTCAACTTCTGCGTAAGATAGCTTGTGTTGCCTTTTTGCATCCTTTGCTTTTTTTCCCCCTTGCTTTAATGTTTCAGCCCTACTTTAGGGCGGATGACTTGCACGTTCTGGCATTTTATGAATTCCTTATGTCAGGAGGCGGATTTTATTGAGAAACAGGCCTTAATCAATCACTCTATTTAGACTCACTAACTTTTCATCTCAAGGGCAATTTAAAGAAAACATACAGCTGTTGATTGGCTCTGATGAATTTGAAGCCTTGCTAACATTGACATGCTCAAAGGTTCATGTAATAAAATCAGAATCATGGATTATACGTGCAGTATTATGTTTTCATTCCCTTTAATTGACACTACTGCAGATTTAAGTCACACTCAGCGGCCAAGATGTTCACCAGGGTAGCAGGGACTTTCTTGAAAGTGCTGAGAGCTCCATCTCGTGGCTCTGTAGTTGTGCCAAGACACTGCTAAGAAGTCAGGCAATTCTTGAGCTTTGGTTGATGTTCAGGAAGTGAGATGTTGAACAGTCCAGTCATTGTTCCACACAGAATAAATTACTTAAGGAATAATAAGTGATAAAGATGATTTTAATCATACTTTTCTTACATACTGTAGGTGTTGATGTACATTTTTGATGATTTGAAAAGTATTTAGCTGAATTTGTCAGCTTTGTTTACTGTTTGAAATAAAAGTGATATAGAAGTGGGATCATTTTCATGTCTTTTGTAGTTTTATTGTGGTTACACATGAGATCCCTGAGGAATACAAAATCTGAAAAAAAAATTGCTCTCTTGCCAGTGCTTTCTGAATTTTACCGAGACTATTTCGGTTTCCCTGAATAAATGCATTCCCCCAGTAGATTTGTCTGATAATCAGTGGCTGCCAAAACTGAACTTAAATCTCCTTCTTTGAGAGATCTTTAGAGAGTGTCCTTCTTTTTGAGAGTCTCCTTCTTTGGAGATCTTTAAAACCCGCTTGGATGCAGCCCTGTGCCACGTGCTCTAGGTGACCCTGTGTGTGCAGGGGGGTTGGACTCGATGACCTCTGAGGTCCCTTCCAACCTTGGGCATTCTATGATTCTAAATTAAAACTGAAACAGAAGTGTGCCATAATATTTTATCCTTTAAAAAGAGAGAACACAAAAACCATGTACAATAATAATTTTAAAGCAAGATAACTGAATTTTTAAATGGGAATTAAATGTAAAAAAAACGAACATAATGCATTAACATGGCAGTAGTGATTTCATTGTAAACTGTTGGCAATGAATCCATGATGACTTTATATATAAATTAAAACACATTCAAATTACACTCAAAAAAAATCAAAACTACCAGATCCTTTCTATGAAATTAACTTTCATGATATAATATACTCACATATTTCCACTTTGTAGATGTGGTACTTGAGCTATGAAATGCTCAAAGCTACTCATACTTTCCTTATACTTACTGATATACCAAATAACTAAATAACTCTGGAGTATCTTAAAACAAGTTAAAATAATACTGGTGATCAACTTGGCAGAACTAGTACCAGATGGTCATAGAATTATAAAGGCTGGAAGGTTTTAGAGATCATTTAGTCCAAACCCCTGCACACGCAGGGTGCACAGGGTACAGGGCGGCATCCAAGCGGGTTTTAAGGATCTCCAAAGAAGGAGACTCCACAACCTCCCTGGGCAGCCTGTTCCAGGGTTCTGTTACCTTCACTGTTAGGAATTTTTCCTTAAGTTCCTGCAGAACTTTTGGTGCTTCATTGTGTGGCCATTTCCCCATGTCCTATCGCTGGCCACCATTGAAAAGAGGCTGGCCTCATCCTCCTCACTCCCTTCCTTAAGGTATTTATATGCACTGTCCTCAAGGTTATCCAATGGGAATACTAGCCAAGAATTCAAATCCTATGGACTAGCTCATGATCTCCCTCTTATAATGTCTGCTTTGCTTTTCTGTACTACTTGGCCATCTTATGCTGAGCTTTTATGATTTTTCAGGATGGTGTCATAATTATATATTAAGAAACCAGCTTTGAGGGGGCTGTATCAGTTTCTCCTTCCATTTTGCTTTGCAAATAGTTTGAATAGATCATAGGAAAAGCAAACTATAACTATGTTTTTTAAAGTGAATTCCTTCTCAGCCATACTGGCTTTCCTTCAGACAGAAGTACTCTGATAATAGCAGGGGAAAATTACCTTCTGCATTTTATTCAAACAGAAGAACAAGTTATCTCTCTGACTTGGAGTCATATCTGACATTTAATCATCTCACCAACAGAAGGTGGTTTCCTTTTACACAATTAAGTTTGTTTTGTAATTCCATAGCTTGAGAGGCTTTTCTTGGTCCTGGTTATCCTGGCTTTAGAGAAAGCAATCTGTGCGCCGTTTCTGATAATTTTTCCCTTGTGTTCAGTTTGACAGATATTCCTTTGAATTGACTGTATAAAAATACTGTAGCAGCAGAGCAGAGCGAAGATCTAACTGTATTTATGTCTATATTCTGTCTTTAAACGTGAACAGCTGTGCATACAGTCATCTGTCTCATGTCTGACTTGGTGCTGCCATCCAGAACCTTTTCCTTTTTAATAAACAAATGTTTCCTTCTTTAATCCGTGTGTGTTTTTATCTCTGTTCCTGCTACAAAATTTTCTTTTCCACATTTTTCAAATCATACTTGTATAATAAACAAAGCATGCAATAAGCACCCGCACAGTAAATAGTAGTTCTTTAAGATACTACAGAGTAGCTGAAGTAAAATAAGCTATTTCTGTCTTGCATGCCTTGCATTGCTGTTTTGTTTTGGAAAGAAAAATCCTGCATTTATGAATACTGAAAGATTCTCTTCAAAATCAGTCTGTGGTCTTATTTTATAGTCTGATTTTCAGAAGCAAGGGACATTCAAAGAGAGTTCATGAATTTTCTATATGCAAAAGCCTAAAGGGCTTCATAGCAGAAGCGTATATTTGTGCCTGGTGATATGAAATCTCTTTTTGCACTCAGTTCTCTCTGGTGACTGCTCATTGATTGAGATAATAACATTCAGGATCAGATTGTTATTCTCTGTGCTTTTGATGTCCCTCTGGAAACTGGAATAATTAAAAATAATATTATACACAACATTAATTGAAATTTATGGTTGTAAAAACAGGGGGCGGAAAGTTTATTTCTAATGCTTTGTATTTAAAATGCCTTGCAGATAGGCTTCTTGTAGAAATATTTATTTGACACCCCAGTAGAGAAAACAGAAGCTCTACTAGTGTCTGTGTTCCTTAAAGATCTCCACCTCAGGAAAGAAAGATGCCATGAGAAACGCTTTTTATCAGGATTTACAAGTATTATCTAAGAGAAGTCTTTTGCCCTTCCATTACTATTACTGAAATTAAAAAAGCCCACCATCTCCAACTCCCCTACTAAATTTACCCATGACTTCTGAGAGAAGAGAAGATTTGTACGGAGCTAACTTGAAAAGCAGTCCTAGGAAAAGCAGAGCAAAAAAGACATTTTCTAGCCTCTTATCTTCCATGTCCACGTGAGAGACTCATTACTATTCTTCTTGCATGATCAGGTGTATTTTTGATATTAAGGTGCAAATTAATTACTGAGGCAATATTTTGAGACAGATTTTTGGAGAATGCCAAGAAGTTGGCATAAGAGAGAGAGATTTTCTTTGAACTTGATGAAATGTGCCCCTCGTGTGCAATGTTTTGCCTGGCCAGATGTCGCCAGTATTGCTTCATATGAGAACCAAGGTTTGGAATATTTTCAAAGCAGCAGAAGCAGCAACTCTGGAGCAGTTGTTTCCAGCAGTAACTTAGCCCCTATTTAAACAGAGGTACAGAGGCCTTTATTTCTAAAAGGGAAACAAGCTTCCAGCTATCTGAAAAGTATATCTAACCCAGGATCAAAGAAAAAAAACACCATTGTTATCAGAGCTGTGTTGCTACTGCCATAATAAATTATATATAAGCTATAAGAATCATGAAATTTTAATAAAAGTATATCTACAGGCAATTCTGTGCTGTGCATTTCTTTTCTCTCAGCATGCTTTGTTTCATATACCTCAAATATCATGTTAATATTGCTTCATAGTTTTTTGATGAATTGACTTTCTAACTGAAATTGCTTTCTTTTGGGGGAATGAGGTCTTCAAAATGGTTCTGCTTTACTTTCTAGAAAAGGGATCTAGCATATTTTAATATTGTGGCAAAAGAAACACATATTCACACATATATATTCAAATATTTCTATCCAACTTACACATAAACACTCTTTATAAGGTCTATTTTCAATATCAGAAGGCAGAATTTGGCACAATCATGACAAGCATTTTATCAAAGCTGTCCTCAGTGATGTGCTGCAAGATTTTATGTGAATTGGTGTGATGAGCAGTCAGTATAACACAAGACTTTTAGGCTCTGATCCCACATGTTACCTACGAAAGCCCTTAATAGAATCCCAATAATATGCACATAGTTCTGTGTTGGTGCACAGATCTAGCAGGTGAATTCATTTCCCCATGGTAGATACCTGAGGCTGTATTTTTTTTCCTATCTGTGTGTGTGTCTGTATTTAAATGTGTATTTTAGTATCTACATTTGCATTGCCATTTGCACCTGGTAATGTGTCTTCCTCTAGCATTTCATCCAGCACAAAACATGTGCTTATTTTGCAAAACATACTATTATTAATTTAAAAAAAGGAAATATTGTAGCAAAAATTGTCTTTTGCTTTTCAATCTAGATTTCCTGTTTAGAATTTGTCTAATTCAGAAATATTTCCAGATAAATTCTCCACAGTTACACAAGAAAAACTCCTCTGAAAAGAGAAATTTCTTGCAAATTTGAAGGTATTTTTAGCTATAATGGTATATCTAGTTTTAGCTGCTATGTTTCACTGCTGTTACGAGATGAGCCAAAGCAAAAGGATGTGATCAGTGCCATGCCAAGGCTAATCTAATAATATCATCATATTAAAGATTTCCTGGTGTGTGGAAAATTTAGGTTGTCATCTCCACAAAGGTAAAATTGGCAGAAGGGAGTCTTAAACCCAGATCTTCTAAATAGACACCTGTAATTACTGAATTGCAAGGCATGTCAAAGACTCTCCCCTTGCATCTATCCCCTCCATATCTACTTATTAGACTGGAGAGTGATTTAGTTTTTTGCACCTGGTTGATGTCATTCATGCTGTAATGATACTACACTGACTGTCATCAGGAAAGGGCTCGTTTCTGGACTCCAAAAGGAGAGAGCTGCCTCTCTGGATTTCAATTGTCATTATATAGTAGAGATATAAATTTGGAGTTTATATCTCTGCATTTCCTCATGGCAACAGAGGTAGTTTGTGCCCCAGGAGAGGAAGGAATTTCTGTGAATCTTATAGTTATAAGATTTCTTCCCAGGCACTATGAAGGAGCCCTGGTGTGTTGTGTGTTGCTTTGGGCTGTGCTGCATGGCAGAGCATCCTGGAGGATCAATGCAGAACCCCAGCAGATACCTCCTTCTGTCCTTCTGAGGTTCAGAGGGAGTCATCTGCCTTTTAACCTGTCAGAAATAGTCAGATACTTCAGTTATGAGATATGTCATCTTTAAAGCTCAGATCCTTGTTGCTAAAGTTATGATCCTTGTTGTTCTTAGTATTTATTACTTGCAACAAATTTTACAGATTTATTACAATAATAAGAGGTTCTAGTTGACAACAGTGCTCTATTATGTAAGGTCCTATGCAAGCAGAAGCCTCAGGAAAAGAAGCCTACAACACACAAACCTGATTGACAGTGAGAGATTTAAGGAGTCGTATTTTGTTAAAAAATGGGAAATAATCTGCTTCACAATTTCTCATTCAGTTCAGTGCAGAATGAATGCTCCCTTTTAACCAGAAAATGTGCATTGTCAAAATATGAAATATTAACTAAATCTTGCCAGGGCCCAAACAAAACCTCACCTTCCTGCTACACACTCATATGTTGTGACTCAGCACAGGTCACATCCATGCAGCTAAGGGTATGAATATCTCCCATGTCCCTGATAAGTGCAAGAGGCCACTGGCTCCTGCAGCTCCAGAGCCCACATGTTGTCCAGAGAGTGATCCTAGCACAGGCCAGGCCAGCTTGGTGCTACAGCGTCAGGACGGAGTTTGAGCCATTGCTCTAGCCCTGTTGAAGTCATGGACAAGCAGGTGGCCCTGCAACACACAGGAGTCCAGACAGAGAGCTAGCACCAGGTCCAGCTCAGGAGACCCTCCACAGGGACATGCTGCACCACAGGTCCCGGTTATGGATGGAAAGCACTAGTAATGACCTGTTTCTGCCAGGACAGAAAGAGTGGTGAAGCACTTGAACAGTTTGTCCAGGGAAGTGGGAGTCCCTGACCCTTGCCAATGGTCAAGAAATGTGTAGATGAGGTGCACAGGGACACGGTTTAGCCGGCATGGTGTTGTAAAGACTTACGGTTGGACTCAATGATCTTGAAGGTCTTTTCCAACCATAATGATTCTATGATTATGTGATTACATGAAGTACTTCATTTGGCTCATGCTGTTAGTCTGGCAGAGGGCTGCTGCACAGATCTAACTGGCCATTGTAATCCAGAGCCAAGGGCCAGCTGTGGAGGCACCTTGGCCACTCTGCTCCTGGGGAAGCCCCATCTGCCCCTTCTTTCATAAAGCCCATGATCCTCAGATACAGTATTGCAGTTCATATCTGCAGTTCCTTTAGCCACAAAGCAAACATTTAACATCACTAGGCAGGAAAGGGTCAGGGATGAAGCCCTTGCTAATCTTATCATGCATTTGACTGCCACTCTGTTTCACTATCTGCTGTCTTCTCAGTAGCAGTACTGCTATAGCACATTGCTAATTTTCCCTGGTGCATTTTGAAGCAAGAGGATGCTCATTTGATGAAAACATCTTGAATTTTTAAGAAGCTGCAAAAGAGTCTGTAATTCTGGCAGATTGCAAGGGAGAGGAAATTTGTGGTTTTGAATAATATAAAGCGGCGCCAGCTCCCCTCTACATTTATTCCAGGGGAAATTTTATTAACAGTTGGGAAACACAATCTGACTCCAGGTTTCGCTATCACAGAGCTCTCAGATGTGACTTCTTTGAGCAACTGCAGCACAGGAGCTTTCTGCAAGGCATTCACAGCAGAGCAAGGAGCCTGTGCAAGCTTGGCCTGCTTGTTGCATGCTTGCTTAGGGCAAATTGGTTTTACCATGCCATGCCCTTTACAGCAACACTGAAAAGAGCAGGCTCCACATTTTGGGGCCACTCTGCTCTTTCCAGATGGCAACAGTGATGGGTCCAGGCCTGACAGGGGAACGGGCACAGCACCAGGGCACCACCATCCATGCTCATGGTTTGGACATGGGCATGGCAGGGAGGAAGAGCTGGGACCCTTGGAGTGTGGCACTTAGTGAGACTGACCCCAGCAGCCTCACAGCTCCTCGACCGGCCAGCCCGGACTCGGGACGGGAATGTGGGGATACGAGTTCACAAGTGAGAATGCAGCAACATCTGGTTCACATTTACCCCAAGAAGGTTTGCATCAGACACCAGCGGCTTGGACTGATGCAGAGAGGGAGTGTAATTCTCAGGCATCTTCAAACTTAGCACAGTTTCTGAACCTGGAGCACTGAATTAGTGCTTAAGGAAACCATCTGAAATCAGATGGCTCAAATGGAGACATTCTGTGAGAAGCTATGAGTGTTTATGTTAGAAAGCTGATTTCTCTTCCCCTTTGTTGTCCCTGCTTTCAGGAGAATCTACACACAGGTTTTGGGGGAAGGATTTGGCTTGAAAATGGGCAAGTTTGCTCAGCAGCACAGTAAAACTGCAGGAAATCTAAAATACTTGTTCTACAGTATCGCGTGCACCTACACCAGTGTAATATTTAGAGCAATTTTCTTAAGCACAATTTTTCTTAAGCACAACTTGACCTACAATTGGAAATCAGAAGCATGCCAGATGTTACCCTCATTTCCCACAAGATGGTGACAAAATAATTCTAATTGCTTAACACTTTGATTTGTAGTACATACAGATTTAGCAACTTCAAATATTTTCTTACCACACAGTTGCATTAAACTCTGCTGATATTACATACTTTGTGCATATTTTAATGGTTTGCTCATTTGGCGGAGGTTCATGTTTTTAAGCACTTTCTTGATGGTATTTCAAATTAACATTAGGACTACATACCAAGTTTCGGTCCTCCCATGTCAGGAGTCACCAGTTCCCTAGATGTTGGAAAAGGAAGAGCGTTTTTATTGCTCCTGATCATCCCTTTGCCAAACTACTCCCCTTCCCCTCCCTCTGTATATGTGTGTGTGGTCGGATGTTTCATAAACTCTTTCTTTTCTGAAAGACACATGAAAAATACATCCTTGGTAAACCTGGTTGAGAAAAGTGACGTGACTACGTGGCAGACACATGGTCACCAGAGCAAGTCCAGGCACGCAGTGGGGAAGAGCTGAGGCTCCTGAGCAGCAGGAAATCAGCTGGAAAACATCTCCACCTCCAACCCCCAGCTAGTGTAATACTCTTCTTTTTCTCTTTTTTCTCTTTTTTTTTTTTTTTTTAACTATTCTTATTTTGGGTCATTTGGTCCTCTGGGTACCCAAGTGGAAAAACCTAAAAGGGGCCTGATCTGCAAAACTGACCTCTTATAAATGTGGCCCTCAAAACAGGCACTGAAAGATGGAGGAATCCCTCATGACGAACCACTTCTCTAATTGGAATAAATGTATTAGACACTGTGCATAAAATGTTGCTTCCTTGGGTGCTGAAAGGTGTTCTAGAAACTGCAAAGAAGAAAAAGTGCTTTTACAGACTGTCAAAGGGAAGTCTGCAAATAACTAGCGCTTGATTTCAGTGAAGGCAGGAGCAGATTTCCACAGACTGAACGGCTCTGGCCCTGCAGGTGCCTGAGAAAGACTGTAAAGAAAATACATTCCTGCTGTAGCCGTGGGTTTCTATCAATAGATGGCAAGATCAGATCAGTCCTTTAGAAAAGGCTCACAGATGCATTTTGAGGACTTGAAAGCCATATGACCAGGTTTTCCAAGGTGTTCAGACATAAAATTCACAGTGATTTAAATTTAAATTTGGTAGCTAAATCTCTTCCATTTCTGGCCAGAAGTACTACTTAAAAATAACTCAGCTTTCAGGAGACAGTGTTAAATGCAGATCTTGTGTGAGAGAACTGGGTTTGCAATGACATCCAGCTCACTGGGAACAAGTTTGCCCAGCTGTCAGAGGTAACATGGCCATGTGAGCAAGGCACCTGCCCCCCAAGTTAGCCCTCTGGGAACACACACGTGGATTATTTTGAGAATATCACTTCCCACCTTCAGCACTGCAAAGACATCCACTGTGCATTTCTTCTCTACAGATGTCAGTCAGAACTAGTGCAGGATGGTTGTGATGCACTTGTAAGTTTTAATGCT
The DNA here is from genome assembly GCF_003342845.1 of Nothoprocta perdicaria. Taxonomy (NCBI): domain Eukaryota; kingdom Metazoa; phylum Chordata; class Aves; order Tinamiformes; family Tinamidae; genus Nothoprocta; species Nothoprocta perdicaria. Next base: position 2,440,173 of record NW_020455943.1, read on the forward strand.
GCATATGAGACCCAGTTGGATTTATAGGAACATTAGTTTGCTCCTAGGCTGGGAGACTGGAATCTAGCCAAATGAAAAGACATGTTTTTATGGCAGTGTAACGGAAGCAGAAAGATAGTTTGGACTCAGGGACCTCAGCAGCAGCAGCTTATGGCTCTAGCAGGGCTTGTTTTCCCACTTTAATTTTAAGGGTTGTGTTTTTCTCTCTTTTTCTTTTCAAATATGATGTAACCTCCATCCAGGATCTGCTCAATGACAAAATACTTCACAGATACACGTTACAAGTTGCTCCAGACCTCTGCTATACCTCTCCTTCCTACCTCTGTCTGGCCCCCGGACGTGCAAGAAGCACTACACCATAGCCAAGGCAGGGACGTGGGGCGGGTTACAGCTGTGTGTACCTCTTCATTAGCAGTTTTGAACATAAAAGCAAAGCGAATGATCAAAAAGAACAACTATGTTTTGTCTGAAACTGGTCTGCTCACACTCGCTGTATAAATTCCTAATACGAACGTAGGTGCCTACACCCCTGCATAAATAAACATGACTTCACTGTGAGCATCTGCCATTCCCATGACCGTCGCAGACACTATTTAAATGTGGAGTCTTTTGCACCCAGCTGTGCAAGTTTTGGTTTATGTTTCCAGAGGCCTATAAGAAAGCTCATTTTTGTGCAAATATTTTAAAGGCAAAATCAAAGCGATCTGGAAGAAAGCCCCTGGGCTTACCATGAATTCTGGGTGAAAGGAAGGAATGCTGATAAGGATTGCTCCTTGCAGGAGAGTACAGACGCAGTGCCACTCAACGCTGCTTTATAGAAAACAGCTCTTGTCAGGCTCACCTGGTATCATTTTTCCAGCTATTTTAAATGGATGTTATAACAAAGTAAAATTGGTTGATCAAGGTTATATGACAGATACAGACTTTTGCAGGGCATTTAATGTGGTTCCTCATGCTTTTTTCATTTGCAGAAGCAACAAAAATGTAACTATAGAAGAGAAAAAATCCTCAGATGACTACATTTTGAGTCAGATCCTTCCAAGACTGGTTCTTAGCTCTATGCTGTTTAATGCATTTACTAGCAACAAGTGAAAAAAGTAATTATATTGTGACTGCAAAAGTCTGCACAAAACAGAAAGAAGGAAACGACACCTATTGCAAAGAACTGGTGGCAGACACTGGCAAATCTGAAAACTTTGCACAAGTAAAGATGCATTTTGACACAGCCAACTGCAAGGCTTGGAGAGAGAAGGTTTAGTCACACAGGCGCCGACTGCCTGGGGAGCAGATGCGCCCCAGCTCAAGAGATCTTGTTGGACTCTCTTCAGTTCATCCATGTCTTTCTTGCACAGAAAGAGCCCCAAATTATACAAAGCACATCAAGTCCAGTTTCACAAGCGCTGAATACGAGGGACCTACTTCCCTCATTTGCTGCTTACACTGTTGTTAACATAGCTCAGTGTGTGGTGGGCCAACAAGGGTCCACTGTTGACACATCTCCTACTTGTTGTCCATCAGGACCCCAAATCACTTCCTGCAAAGTTTCTCCTTAGTCAGCTGGTCCGCAGCCTGTGCTGGTACATGCCATTATTCAGTGGTCCAGGTCTCTAGTAAGGACATTAAACAGGACATTAAACAGTGTGGGCCTCACCATTACATCCTTGAGGGCTGCAACTACCAACAAGACATCTGTTGGACCTTGTATTGCTATTTGTTAATCCTTCTAGCTAATTTTGCCTGTTATCTTGTAGCCCATGTCCCACCACACTGGCTATAAGAGTACTGTAGGAGACCTAGCTAAATCAAAGTAGAGATCATCCCCCCTCTCTCTCTTACTTCCAATTATTTCATCATAGAAATCTATATCAGACAGATAGGTCTGATGGCTGCTTGTGGATGATTGTCTTTGACAGTCCACACAAGCTGCTCCCAGTAACTTTTCTGTCCTTCACATACTCTAAGATGGATCTGCTACATAATTTTCCTGGGGCTGAAAATAAAGCAGTTCCATAGCTTTAGAATAAAATGAAAGTCTGAATATTTCTCTACCTTGGGAATAGTTATTCCTAATTCACAGGCACTGATCATACATGGTCTATAATTATTCAATTTGTGAGTTTTTAGGACAGGTATATGGAACACTGGACTACAAAGTGGAAACAACCCAAATGCCCTGAGTTCTGTGTCACTGCTTTATCCACAAGTATGACCAAATATTTTAAAGCATTTTTGTGTTTTCCTCTGCAGACCACGAGATACATAATCTGTCTACTTGAATTGCTCTTGCTCTTGCTAACAGGCTTTGTCACCACAGGTGTGCTGGAGCTGGAAATGGCTAATAAGAGAAGAAGCAGAGGGCAATGACAGTCTGTGGAGCAGGGAGGAGCAGGGAAATGGGCTGCCTTGCAGGACACACACCTGCAGCCACCCCAGCCCCAGGGAGCTACGCAGACAGCAGCAGTAATAGGCACCAGGATGGCAGTTTCTTGAGACTTCCCAGATGCAGGGGCAAAACAGGCAGCACAGAAAATAGGTTCATCTGCCTGGTGTGACACACAGCCCACATGGTTGTGCCTCAGCATGGGACGGAGGCCTCTGGCAGGGGCAGAGCGCCCAGGGTTGAGCAGTGGTGCCATCCTCTCTGCATGTTCAAAACCCAGCCCTGTCATCACTTCTGTGGCCTTTCTTGCTCGCCTTCTTGATAAAAAGGGCTGCTTTCTGAAATTTCTGGAGCAAGATATTCTCTGAAAACTGCCTTTTAACACATCTTCTGAAAACATGAAATGTTGTGTTGTTTGGGAACACGCAGGAGAAGAAAAGCTCAGTGCTGGATTAAAGCCATTTTTGGCTTAAGATGAAAGACAGTCTCTCTCTAACACACACATACACACACAAACAGGAAGGGAAGCTCTCAAGGGCACAATCAATTACAGTTCATATCTCTTCTTGGCTGTCAGAGATAGTTACTGGCACGGGCTCTGCTGAAGAAGAAACCCAAAGGGATTTACAGAAACAAATCTTCAGCTGGTGTATACCTTGCATACCAGCATAGCCCACAGCACTCTGCTCAGCAGGCAGAAGTAGACTAGTGTATGATGATACACACACAAGCATAATGAATATTTTTCTCTTAATTGAATTTACTTCAGCTTCCTGTAGTGCATGGAATGAAACAAAGGTTTGGTTATTTCATGTTGTTCATGAGAAGTTCAATATTATCAGAAGTTTTGCTTTAGCCACAGTGAGGACAATCTTTTTTTTTATGCATAACTCTGAGTAATAAATTCTAAAAATATTTAATATAGAAAACTGAGGACTCAACATGAAAAGCAGACTTGCCAGTTGTATGTGGGCTGGTCCATTTTTGCTGCTGCTGGAAATGGCTTTAAAACCAGCCAGACTATAGTCAGCAAATTCATAGAAAAATCAGCTGAACCTGAAAAAGTCACCAAGCCTTCCTTGATAGATAGGACAGTATACCTTGCAACAGTTACAGCTGAGGAACGCAGCTTTCAATGCCTGTATTTGCAAGCAGCACCCCCCAATTAAACTGTGGTTTATTTTGCAAATGGTGCTGGGCCTTTGTGCCAGCCATGTAGCTCCAGGCAAACATGGAGAATCAGAATGGAGCACTGGGAATAGAGTAATGGAGAACCTTGCATTCATGTGTGAATATGCTACATTGACTTGTTTTGGATGAAATACTGGAATCAAAGGAGGGAAATTTTCATTCAGTGATGGAGGAGGACTAAAACCAAGCTGGGCCAGAAAAAAAATGAATGCAGAGGTGTCACTGCCTGGCACTTGCTTCAGACACTCTCTGTTCCCAGGGTGGCTGTCACTAGAGGGATATTTGTCTTTCCTGCAGCTTCCAACGTGAATGAACAGGTAGCTCCATGCTGCACGATACTGCTGCTGGTCTCCAGACAGCAACATGCCCTCCTGCGTGCCAGGTCAGGTAGATATGTGTTGTTTATTGATTCTGGTGTTATATTCAGTTTATGTTACTGCCTGCTCAAGTTTTTCGCTGTGTCCTGATCGCCCGATTGCTTTTGCAAGCCGAGCACGTAGGCACCATGTCGAGGTGCTGGGGTAACGCTGGGGAATATGACAGCCCGGCTCAGGGGATGGCAGGGACTTTTCTCACCCAAGGGAGACTGTCAAGCTGCTTTTGGGACCCAGGAGGTTCTACTGTGGATGGTAGGATCGCCACAATAAACTAAAAACACGGCTTAAAGCTGCAACGTGGACAAGTTACCAGTATAAATTAGAAGCCTAAATCCTCCTCTGCAGCTCTGAAGATCTGCAGCAATAATTTGAGCCACATGTCTGACTAAATTAATGACACATTAGAATGTGGCTTGTAACTGAGCTTAATCCTTACCGTATTTAGCCCGTTGGTGTCTGTAAGTGGCAGTGGCTGCAATGAAGATGGAGGGGATGGAGGAGCCCAACTGGAGCATCCGCCTGGGCAGCAGGGGCAGCAGTGGTCCTTGAACCACAAGCAGAGGCCGAATATTTCTCTGATTACAAAGAAAGGAAGAGAAAGGAAGCAGTTAATAAGCCTGGATTCTGTTACGTGGGTGTTTCTCATGGCTGGGGACACCATGGGTCTGGGCTGCCACTTTAGCGACACTAAGTACTCAGCTGGTCCTGGCACCCGCCTGAGACAAACTCCACGGGTGTCCTTCCATGGAAGAGCCTGCCAAGCTCCATTCACGTGAATTTGGTTAATTATATGGTTAATTATAACTGATATGAGCCTGTTCCAGGCTCTCCAGGATGTAACACCATTGTGCATGTCTTTTCACGTGAGCATCACGGAGTGTACTCTCAATTATTTATTCACCAGAGTGATTAAAATAAAAATAAAATAAAATAATAATAATAATAATAATAATAATGACTAAGAAGCTTAAAGGAGAAGAATTGGGGGCAGGGGATAGAGGGTTCTAAGGGATTTTCTTACTCTGTTTTTTTTGTAAATATTGTGGAGCATGTTATGGAAAAATTTTAGCCATCTGTCTAATGGATATTAGCAAAGTGGAGACTGTGTTAAAAATAAAGTGCCAGGTTGTCCTCTGCAGAAAGTTAATAAAAAGAAGGAAGTGAAAGACTGCTCATTATTTTTAATGACTTTGCTTTCCAGCAGAGTGCCTGTATCTCCCTGCCTTTTCATTCTGCCTTATTTCAGTTCATTATGGCACATTAAACTGCTCAGGACAATGCTGGCTTTGTTCTCAAGCACTGAATTTATCAAGAGGCCCCTCGGCTCAGACTGCCCGGGCTGTTAATCACAGCGCTGGTGCCAGGCGGAGGATGCCGAGAAGAGCCCGGCAGAGCTCCCAGCTCCCGGCGAGTCCTGGGAGAGCCCGGGGAACTCAGCGGGCGCGAGCCCTGCCTGCACGTGCCTACATCTCTTGCTGGTTGGGTGGCATGAGTGTCCTCTTTCCTGCCAAATGTTTTGGCTTTATTAGCTTTTGAATTGAGGGACATATTCTGATCCTGCGTGTGCAGGGCTGGTTGGACTAGATGACCTCTGGAGGTCCCTTCCGACCTTAAGCATTCTACGATTCCATAATTCTGCAGTTGGGTACATGGAGGTTCAGTCGCAGCTCCCAGCTGTGTGCTCCTTGCAGGGTGTCAGGATGCAGGTAGAAGAGCTAGAAGCAGAAGCTGCATCTCCAGATTTGGGAACTAACACTTTCTCTAACCAGTCTCATGTGCAAAAATACACACGACCATTCTCTTAGTTCAAAACTGTTCTGATTTGCTCTCTGTCTTAATAAAGACATATGTTGCAGCCAGGTCTGTAGAGTGCCACTTTCTCAGTGATTTCTTAGGAAGTGCAAGACAGGATGCATTTTTCAAGGCTCAGAGAAATCCCCTGAAAGGGACCCACATGCAGCCCTGGGGTGGCTCCAGGGAGTTTCTTTCAGCTCCATACAAACCCATTTGCCAGTGACTTTGGCCATTGCCTTCTGCCTCCTCTTCTTGCCTATTAAAACCTTTCCTTATTGCAGGCCATGGCCCTGAAATGACTGAGCTCAGCAAAATGACTTCCAGGATCTAGTATATAACCTCAGTACACAAGCCCTAAATGCTGTGGAGAGGCCTGGGGCAGCATGACAAGTAAGGGGAAAACTGGTCCAGCTGTAGTCACTGGAAGAGCCAGTAGTGGGGTGGCCCTCCAGCTGTAGTCACAGCTGTAGTCACAGCTGGAGGGCCACCCCACTACTGGCTCTTCCAGTGTTTTTCTGGTAGCTGTTGGTCCCTGGCTTCAACGTCCTTTCCAAGGGGCTAAGGAGGCCCTTGGGAAGCCCAGATCTGTGTGAGGGATGCTCTCTTGGGACAGTGGCCTTCAAGGCCAGCCTGGCCAACAAGGAGACTGAGTTTCGTGGGACAGCGCCAAGGGTCTGACAGGATGGATGGAAGCTGGTGTTTATCCTTTGAACTCTTGATACGGCAAGCTGGCTGATATTCTAAATTCACATCCTTTTATATCTTCTTTTAACACAGATATACACAAAAGGTGATTTAAACTGACACACCACGTTTTTCTGCCTATCTTAATCTGGGAAATAGAAGCCATGACCAGAAGTGTATTTTCCTTATCTAAATCTAGGCATGCTGTTGTTTAGGAAAAAAAGATTCCACCATGATCCATCCAATCTGATGAGAGAGAACATGAAAGTTTCAGCCAGGGAGCAAAATGATTGTGACCTTACGTGAAAACTCAACACAGAACCGGTCAGTGCTCCTCTTCCTTTTTTTGTTGGTTTGTTCTCCAGCCCTACCAGACATGAAACTTGGCTATGCCCTGACAAGACTCTGCAAAACACTCTCTGGTTGATATAGTTCGTTAATATGAAGAATATTTCCTAGATGCCTACTGACAAACTAATTGGAAAACAGGGGATTTGCTGGATTGCAGGAAAAACGAAGGAAAGCAAAACGTTCAGGCAGATCACTGAAGATGTTCCTCCTGGGAGGCAACTAGTAACTGATATCATTTCCCAGAGGCTAATCCTGCTCTAATTGACTTATTATTAGACTCTAAAGGAGAACAATCCATTGTGGCCATGACAACATATCATGGGAATGTGTGATTGTGGCTCTAATTCTTAAAACACAGGAAGACCAGGGCTTGCAGTGGAGTCTGAAGCAACATAGCGTAACGTTTAGCATGTGCAGATCTGATCTACATTCCTCCCCTATCTGGGTACACAAGTTGGTAATTCATTATGGAAGGGAAGCGTGAGGAGCATTGGCTCATCTTGATCATGATTCATTTGACTCAGAAGTTTCAAACTCCTCGGTCTTCTGGGAGGAAGCAGGACATCTTGCTAGGCAAAGCTCAGACAACCAAGTATCACACGTTCCACAAAAGACACCCTTGCAACTATGGCTTACTTGTGAACTATGTAAAACAAGATATATATGTACGAATCAAGCTCAAGACAGCAGGAGCCCGAAGCTGTGAGAGGTGATACTATGTACTTGGTACTACAGCAGAAGCTTTAAGAATAAAGTGTATCAAGATACAGTAAGTCTGGGAGCTGAGCAAAGGTTGAGGAGATTTGCATTTTACAGCACTGGGAAAATCTATTGTGCCTCTCATTAACAATTTGAAAATTGTTTTGAGTACCTAGCCTATATAATTAAAACACATAGCTAGAAAGGAATTCAAATTTGGTCTAAATTACACTGAGGAAACAATGTTCAGTTTTCATCATTTTTCTTGACAAAGACTTTTTGGTATTAAAAGGACAGAAATATTATTACTAAAATAAGAACTATTATGAAATGCCTAAGGGATACAATTCATTATCCAGATAAACTTTCAAACAAGCAGGCATAAATGCATGCTAAATTACAATAAAATTCCTGTGAAATGACATATTTATTCTTTGGTAGACCAGATGGTCTCAGTTTCATGAATATTAGTACTCAGAAAACAGCATTGTCCAAAGAAGTTCAGAAGACAGTGTAGATCAAGTATGATTATGTAGGATGATTTTATTTTAAACCAAAGAAACCAAATGAAAAAAAAAATAGGAAAATCCAGAAAGATAATACATTTGAGCAGAAAAGAAGTGTTTCCACCAGTTCTATAAAGGATTGGGCGGAAAGGCCTCATCTCCATCATGAAAGAAATGAGTAGGTATGGAAAGAGGGAGCTATGTGAAGATCACAACACTTCATGAATAGCTGTAGCCTTGCAAGGAAGATATAAAACTCTTGTACCTTCTGCTGAGAGAGGTTTTTCAAGTAGAGCTTTCTTTGTTTGTGAGGGAAAAGTGATAAAAAAAAAAAAAAAGACTAGCCTATGATTAGACAACTGGAATTATTTTGCTTTGCTGGAGTATATGTATGTGCAAGCGATGGGCATTGTTACGCACTTGGAAAACAGGAGGCTGATCTGCACTCACTGGCTGTCCTGGAAAGGTTGTGGTTCACCCAGGATACACCTAAGTGGAGACAAAGAATTAGAAATGTTCCTCTCTGAAGTCAGCATGTTGTGGATGGAGAAAGAGACATGGTGTCTAGCTGAGAGCAAGGACTCATTTCACCCTGCAGACTCAGTGCAGGAACACTTTGGCAAACACGTGGGTATGTGCTTAAAGAAGAGGTCAAACATTCAAGGTGTAGATTGCCAAGAAGGTTATGAATTTCCAATACTTTCTCCAAAGACACATTTTCTTCTCTTACAGACACGGAGATACTCTGGTATATTTTATTAAAATACTCAAGTTAGAAGATTTAAAAATAGTTAAAAATCATTTGATATTTTGGCCTTACTGCAGATCTTTTCACATGGTAGAACCAGATGCTATACAACATAATAAGGTAAAATACAAACACAGGTGGCAGAGACAGTGAAAAAAAGCTCTCAGAGAAATTGTTACATTTCTTACTTATTAGGACATTTCCTTGATTTTAAACATAATTTATTCCCTTTCAGCTATATGGTTTCTGCACATTTGCTTTGAAATATCTGTAACTCTTTCTGACACAGATCTAAGGCAATGCAGTGTAGACTCATCTGGGAACAGCATACAAAGAAAGTGAAATTATCCCAAAGCTGTAATGAAAATAAAAATAATAAATTAACTTTTAAAGGTTAGAATGAAAAACTGGACTAGATCAGGGATAAGTGAATCTTGTCACCCAGAAAAGTAGACAATGTTAGAGAGACAAGGATCAACTCATGCTCTGCACAAGCAGGCCTGCGAGAGCTGTCATTTGTCCGGGTTCTGGGACTCATCATCCCTATTTTCTAGCAGACTCGTGCTTCACGGCTGACTGACTTTTTAACTAAATTATAAAAAGAGCGAGGTATGAACTCTTTCCTCAGTGAAATCCACTTAGGAGAGAGAAACTGGCTGAAGAGGGAGTTTTTTGGAGGTTAATAAGATCAGGCTGTGAAATGTGCCTGAGGCGTGGAGGCCCCTTCCCCACTAAGGTCCTCCCCATGAGGAGAGGACACCAGGAGTTGATAGACCCAGCCCTGATCTCTAGCAGAGCTATTAGGACAACACAGCGCTTGGCTCACCTGCTTCTTGGGTGAATCAGGGCCTTTGCTCTCCGTAGTGGTCCGCATGGCTCTGTGCATGAGCACTGGGTTCACACGGATTTTATTTTTGCATCATACTTTGCTGCTCTTTAATATTGCCCAGAACTCAGTGGTCATCTCCCTGTTTGGTCAACACAGTTCCTGAAATAAGATTAATGTTGTCTCAAGGGGTCACTTTTCAGCCTGCTAACCGAAAGGCACGCAAGAGAACAAAACTAAGGTAGTGAGGCCAGAGGTAGTTTTAGACCTCTTTATGAGGAAATCTGTTAAACTCATAGATTAGGATTTTCATGCTCTATGAGCCCTCCACTTTCATGTGAGGAAAAACTTGTCTTCATGCGTGCTGGGCAATGGCACAGTCAGGAGTGATGTCAGGGGAAGAAACATGCTAAAATAAATACACATACACATACATAAATTCTCACCAAGAAACAGGAAAATGCAGAATACTGCATGAACCTACTTCCCAGCGAATATTATCCCACAGCCTTCTTTGTGCAGACACACCTTATGAGAGAGCAGCCTGGTTGCAGCCCTGCTAGTTTCGCGGCCTTCCTGAAGATGACAGTACAGCTACAGAAACCACAGGTGAAATACGTCCTCAGAAAGAGAAAACTGGTATTTCTTTAGTGTGGTCGCCATTTGCCACTTCCATTTTTGTCACTTAAGAAGTTTCAAAAAGATAGACACATTTTTTTTCTCTTAATTATTCTAGAGGGGCTGTGAGGATGTTAATACTCATGGCTCTGCCTATCTGGGAGATCAGAGCTCTTTGTATCGCAGTATAACTGTTCTGAGCATCCTGTATCAAGGAAAAATGAATCCCAAGGTTCAAGCAGGCTTGGGGAAAAAAAAGAGAATATTTTATTAGCTATGATCTCTCTGATCAAAGCAGCACCAAAAAGCATCGCTGTCTGCAGATAAAATAAAGATGTAGAATAGGCAGAAAACCTAATGCTCATTTCATCAAATGAGTGCCTGTGTTGCTGAACTGCCCTCTCCCCAAAAACACCAACCTTCAGGATGCAAACCTATGCACACAGCTATATGTATCAAATTGTGGAAATGTCTATTTTATTCCATTTCAATCTGCGGATAAGCACATACGGACTGCCTGAACCTTGGCTTGCTGAGGAGGGCTGAGCTGTGCTGTGTGGGAGCAGACAAGAGGGGGCACTCCTGCATTTCCACACTGCAACTCCTAATCACGCTAGCTGGTAGCAAAGGTGGCCCTGACAGTCCATGATGAAGAGTGTCGCAGGAAAAATACCAAATTAACATAACACCGTAAAGAAGCAGAAAATCTGTCAGAAAAAGGATAAAAAAAAAAAAGGAAAAAAGGAAAATGTAGGAAGGAGGGAGTAATGTTAGAAGATATCCTGGTGCAGCATGGTGAGAGGGCTTCACTCTGCAGAACTCCGCAAAGAGGGCAGCACAAGGTTTTGCTGAAGCAGAGATGGCAGCAAAGCTCTCACGGGGTGAAAGAAAGGCTGGATCTTAAGTATAATTCACAGCAGTGAGCTATAGCTGGCCTCAGGCCCCCCACAAGCTTTTAAATCTTCAGAGTAATGAAAAAGGGCAGGGTAGGGGCTGAGAACAGTTGAAGAGATAGAGCTTGAAGGGCAAGTCCTCATTTTACTAATGAAACAGTTTGGGCTGCCTACACCGGGTCACTCAAGAAAGTTAAATAAATCAATCAGCTAAAGGTGTGAAGTCAATTTATATAAGTTATAGCATATTAAAGTTCTGTGTGAATAGTTTCATTCAGAGTAAATCGCCTTAGATTACTACAGCTTAATTTTCTAAATTAGCAGAAACAAAATATGTTTTGATAGTGAAGTAAAGCAAGATGGAGAGAGAATAAACATCCAGTTAATAAATTAGCCATGTGACCAGAGTCTACCTTTGTTTTGAGGGTCTACTCAGGAAGAGAAAAAAATGTACCTTGTTTATAAATGGCATGTAAAAATCTTGGATGCGAAAAGGTACAAGGGGCAGAAAGTGTGATATGGCTTCAAAGCACAAACCTCACAGTGTTTGCTGCACCCCTGCAAGCCCCTGTGCTACCAAGGGCTCTCTAGATTTAGTAGATTTGATGTTCAGAAGACAACCAGGGCGAAAACAAAAGATTCAAGCCTATAATATTGAAATGAGTTTCCTTTCCTTGCTTCTATAGTTATCTCTAGAATATCAGCAAAACAACTACTTCATAATTTTTATAGGACAATTAGTGCCTTTTCCAGTAAAGAGGCCTTTGAAATGCATGCAGCCTGCAGAATCTGCGCCTCAGATTTATGTTCCTGCTTCTAGGCAACCAGCTTTATAAGATCCTCTCTGAAACACTTGCCGAGATTTTCCTTTCCTGTTGTCTGAATGGAGAGCTCCTGCTCAGCCCCACACATCTATCTCTGCCTTGGGACTCCTGCTTTAAGGAAGATCTCTTTTCCCTTATAGGAACAGGTAAATATCCACAGCATCAGAGTACTAAGAGATGCGATCCCCCTGGTGCTCTGTCCCTCCTCCGCTTTTTCCATGTCTTTGCTCCAAGAGTAAGTTGAGGTGGTTTGCAGAAAAGCACTAGTTTGGGACTAACTTACCCAGAGCTTGCCCAGGAAGAGGAGAACACCAAAAACTAATGGGCATCAGCCCTCCCAGGTCCACTGTCTGCATCCTGAGCCTTGGCTCAAGCCCAACAGCAAGCAAAACTGCAGCAGCTTCCAGGAACAGGAAGATCCCAACTGCTCCGCAAGGAAAGCACAAGCAAAGGCACTTGAAATCCCTCACAGACTAACTGCATGGCTAACTTTTGTCCTAAGAATTGTTTCCTGAGAACATATGCACAGCTGTTTAGGGGTGACATCCTGTAACGAGAGCCTTGTGAGGTACTGAATAACTAGAATCATGAGTTACATGTCTTCAATCAGAGCTTAGTGTTATCCAGCTCAATCAGAGCTTAGTGTTACCCAGCTCCTTCACACATGGGGCTAAGTAACTGTCTCCTTCAAGCTTGAATTTACTCCCAAATATTTTTATACTATCCTACAAATTAGCCACATTTCAAGAAATTAAATGAGGGAGAAGAAGAAGAAGAAAATAATCCTCTGAGAATAAGACAAATGTCTCCAAAAGAAAGAAGTTTGTGCATATATTTGTCCACAAACAACAGAAGGAAAATCTTAATACTGCACATAATGTTTTAAAATCTGTCAGGAAAGCAGACTGGGAAGGAGAAGAGCAAAATGTTGAATCTCAGTAAGCAGCAGCTGAAACAGGCTCTAAATTAATCAGGATTCTTAGAAACTCTAATAAGAAGAGGCTGATGAGAAACAGCTGTATCCAATCCCTATAAAAACCTTCAAAAAAGAAGGGAATTAAGTGATAATGTCAATGGAAGGGAATATCATCACAGGATGGTCTCCTGCTGCTACAAAATGCCAGAGCAAAACCAAGTATTTTTCCAATAGGAGATAATTATGATGAAACTTGGTCTTGTTTTCAGTTCCTGCAGTTTATTTCAGCTCTGCAGTGTGGTAAAACAGATATCGTTGGGGAAGACATTGGATTTTTCTGAGCATTGAGAATAAAAGCATTCAGTTCTGATGGTTATTGAAAACTGTATTCAAAACATCTACTCTGCCCACACTATACAACATTGCATGAGAAATATACATATCCAAAATATAATTTTGTAAAGCAGGGGATTGTAAGGATAAAAAATAAAATATATTCTCACCACTAACTGCTGAGGGTCTTCAGTACTATAGATTCAATTAAATTAATTTACTACCCAGAATTAGTAAAGGAGAAAATATCCCACAGAGAGGCAGGATGCCAACATCTCTCAGGAAACCAGTTGTCAGCACAGAAAGTCATTTGTGGCATAGCCAGAGATGATGCTAACAGGTTTTAACAGTATCCACAAAAAAAAA
>NW_020455943.1:2453717-2580227 GCF_003342845.1 Nothoprocta perdicaria
AATTCTCGTCTTGGTGCGATTAATAGCTCAGCAAGGTGATGTTGCACAAACAGCAGTGTATGGGAAGAAGGAAAAGAGACTTTTTGAGAAATTCTTCCAAACATAACTCTTTTTGTTCTGACAGAAGATCAGTAGATTTCTCCATTGCTTTGCTCACTCAAATAAAGTCACCCCTGAATCTCCCCCGGGAAGAACGTGCAACCTGCCCTCTAGCCAGGTAGCCAGGAACCCAGGAGCTGCTGGTGGAGCAGCACCCTCAGCACACGTGTCCAGCGCTCCACAGCTTTTTCTCTTCAACTCTATCTGTTTTTTTTTTTCTGCCAGCTCTACCTTATTGAAGGGAGAGTTGTAGCACTGACTCTGCAGATTTAGACACCTGGATAGGTCTGCAAGTTGCTACCAAAAGGACTTGTGGTGACTCAATGGAAATGTTTTGTATTTGAGACTTTTCAACTAATTTTTTGCCTTGTGACAGATCTCTTGGCTTCTATAGTCTTCAATTTCCATGCATTCAACATTCAATGTATTTAACTTTACTTTTTTAGCAGTGCTTCAATGTATTTAACATTGTCTTAAAGCTCACACTCATGCTGGAGAATCAGTGAAGACTTCACATCTCTTCAGATTTGCCACTGCTACTCTAAGCCAAGTGATCATGATAAAAAAAAATAGTTTCTTAGTAGACAACATTATATGTAATCTATATCCATTCCTCTAACATTCCTAAGGAAACTCAGTTACTTTTCCCTGCAGTAACTATATGATAAAGTTAGACCTCTAGATCAGTTACCTGCACAACAAAAGTGGGCTAAGCAGTAAGATTTTGGCTTTGCAAACACAAGGGGAGGCAAAAGGAGATGGAAAGGCCTTCAAGCAGGTATTCACACCCACAGTGAGACTGGTACCTGTTGCAGCTCAACATCTCTTCTCCTTCCCTTGTGCAATTCCCAAATCTATCATCTCAGAGCATAGCTGAATGTCAAGCTCTGAAAAAATGTTTGATAATGCAAGAGTATTTAGTAGTGATGAGCCATTCTGAGGACTCTATAAGAGTTGTAAACATGTTTGTTTTAATTGAGGTAGGCTAGGATTTGTAGTGTGATCGAACGATGAAAACAGCTCAGATTAACATCTCCCAATCTGACAACCTCTTACTCAAAGCACCAATATTACCCACTTAGAAAATGGATTTATGCCAACGTTTCAAGCATTTCTTCTTTCAACACACCAGATGGTACTAAAAATTCAAAATATTTCCTACAACAGCTGTATCTTTGACAACAAAATTAATACAAGTTGAAATACTACTGCTGTGTGTAGGTCATAATGACCAAACTCTTCAGCTTCCTATCTAATGTAACAAGACATTTTATAGTTAAGAAATAGATCTGATCAACTCAGTATTGCATCAGTCATGTGACTCTGGGTTTTTCAAAACCAGATGCAAAATTTAGTGCCTTTATTGTTTAACAGCTGGTCTGATAAGAATGTAAAATACACCTTTCCCTAGAGCTATAATAAATGTGTTAACACTTTCTTACAACCAACCCTTTCCTACAACTCATCATTTTCTTGCCCCAAGCTCCATCTTTATGTATTTGATGACATAAATCTTTTAAGCAGGTTTTGACCAGAAGCTAACTTCTCTTTCTCTCTGATATCTGGACAATAATATATGTTTTTCTTTTGGTGTTTAAAGAGAAGGACGGAGATGGGAAACACAGTTAAGACAAAACAAAAGGTGCAAATGAACATACTTGCAATTTCCATCTCCTTTATAAGAATGTGTACAGTAGGGCTTTTTAATGATCTGTTTGTTAGATCATTAGTTAGATAATTAGAATGAAGATGCAAAGCTCTCCAAGTTCTGATATTTTAAATAGTGTGGAAGTTTTGGCATGCCAAAGTCAGCAATAAGGCAGGAAATGGGAAAAAAAAAAAAGAAAAAAACTCAAGCCAAATAATTTGCCCATCAAAGAGCTTTAATATACAAGCATTGTAATGAACAAATCTTGTTCCTGTTGTTATCTGTATATGTTTCTACATGTATCTGAACATTCTTGGTGCTAGCATATGAGCATCTGCTAAAAAAGTAAATTACTTAACAGTGCTATGAAGAAAGAAATTATTGTTAGCAGTATAGGCAGTGGAAAAGGATGGTCTGGTGGTTACTGACACTGGCTTCAGCCTAAAGAGGGTCAATTTAATCTCCCTGCCTTGTAACAGGCTTCCTCAGTGGCATTGTCAGTCACTGGGTCACCTCTATGCTGAGTGCTACATCTCGGGAGCTCTTTAAGGCCTTGGGTCCTTCCCAAAAGAGGACACTCAAATCTACACAACTGCCTGAATCTGACCATCCTCTTCCTGGCACATTCTTGCCTGTGATAGATGAGCAGTTTCATCTTGCTTGGTTTGTTGTTTCCTTCTTTAGTTCTTCACTGTCAGCAAATCCTTCCTGTTATCCTCCCACAATTACAAGTCTCATCCTCGTCTTCAGGATTCCCTTTCCTCCGATACTGCACTCCCAATTCAGCACAAGTGTGTACTTATATGAGATACTTGTCATTAAAATGATTTGGCTGGCCTTGCGTTGTCACACTGGACATGGAGATGATGAGCAAAGGGTTATTATTTGTGGATCTCTCACTAGAGCTATTTTTAGCCATCCTCCTTTTGCACAGCTGCAAAGCTGTTATATTAGTTCAGCATATTTGAAAATTAACATTCATGAAGCAAAGAATGAAACACCATAGATTTTAAAAAATATTAAAAAGAGATTGTCAATATTTAAAAAGAAAAGAGATAAACATTATTTTAGAGTGTGCTTCATTTAAAAATTTATAACTGCTTTGGGCTGTATAAAAGACAGAGTACAAGCTGTGTTTAGAATGGAGGGATATAAATTAGACAGAGGTGGAGAAACAAGACAGTTCACATCACTCAGAGTTGATTGCAGTTTCCTCCTTACACCTCCCAGTGACTTTTCAAGAATAAGCCTGCAATAGCAAGGTGGGCAATGGCTGGGCTTGGTGGCTTAGGGAGACTTTTGGTTAAACCCAATGAAGGCAGAAAAAAATGTTACTTCTGATTCTGTATATTTGTAAGTATGAGGGCTCTTTTTCTCCTGTGTCTCTGGCTGCTTCCAGATGAGATCACTATTTTTGCTGTTCTAAACAAATGTGCTGACCAAGCTGATGGACAGGGTGTATCAAGCATAAGTACACATGCAGGGATGATTTTTACTGAACGTTAGACTCTAAATCCCACCAGGGTGGTGGCTTCCTGCCTCTCCTCAAAAACCTGTAGCCATACCTTGAACCAATTCAATTTTAAGATATAAATTGTGGATGAGTGTCTCTGCCCTGTTGATCATGAGTGTGATAACTCTGTCTCACAGTGTAGGCTGAGCTGCCCTTGGGATTTCAGAGTTGTCCTCTCCATTCTGGAGCTGCACAGCCTCTTGATTGGCAACCAGATAAATGCTGACCCACTGTGCAGACAGGGACTCGTTTTCATTCAGGAAAAGTAATTTTAAAGCTAAATTTGCAAAACAATTCTCTAAACAAGCCATTGCATTGTGAAACCACAACATCTCCTTTAATTTGGCAAGGAGGAAGAAATAAGCAAAATAAGCAAGCAATCATAAGGCATCACAATCAGAGCAGAATTTTGTGGGCAATGTTTGCTTCTTTTGCATTTGGCTAAGAGTAACTTACAGATGTTTATTTCCCTGTCGATGACACATGTCCATAGCTCAAGGAATGGTCACGCTGTTGGTTAAGTCCAGGGTTATCCACACTTTCAAGGCCAAAAACCTGCTAACTCTCTCATGTACCCTCATGCTGCCACTGACTTTCTCAGTGTCTGCTAAGGGAGTGGGAGCTGAGTGTCAGCAGAGAGCCAGCTTGTTTGAGGGGTTTCCTATAGGCAGTGTGGGCAGAAAGCCATGCCAAATTTTGCCTCTCTCTTGTGAGAGGCAGACATTGTCTCTAAAATCACTTTTCAGTTGTAGCTACTTCATTCTGATATAGAACAAAAGAAGTTGAAAATGAAAAAACTGGTACTTTAAGGAGAGCTGATAGGAGGGTAAAAAAAAAAAAAAAAAAGCTTATTATTGGACAACCTGTTTGCCAAGACTTCATGCCCTTCTGAGTACTCATTTGGACAAAAGAAGAGTAAATTGAGCGATTCAGTGGGCCAAGGCTGGGGCTGGGTCAAAGATACGATTTGATTCTACTCTAGGAAATCAAAGCCTGCATTGAAATGACTTCCTTCTTCAGTGCCAGCTCTTACAACCAAATGAAATATTGTGCATTTTGAGTGATTCCTAGAAGACCATCTGCACTTTGCAAAGTCTGTCCCTATAAGTCTCTTTCTGGCTGCAGCACATTCCTAATCACTATGGCTAACTGATTATTCTGTGAGCGTGCGTGATTCCCAACCTGTCAGATTTTCGTAGTTTGAGATGTCAGCGTATGGTTCCAAGCTGAACACATTCAGCTGTAGGATAAAGCCCTTAAAAGAAAATAGGGAGCATTTAGTACACCTGTTCTCCATCCATCCACCAAGGACTCACTCTTTAAAGACTTGAGACAAATTCAGCACAGACTCCCAGAGGTAAAAGGCAATGAATGAAGTCACTCTGCAATTTTTTTATTGCCACTAAGATACCATCGGTTGAAGGAAAGCTGACACCAGGAAAGGTTATACAGACAACCCAGGAAGGAGCTCAGGAAGCAGCAAACACCTCCCATACACTTCTAATGCATTACTAGCTAAGCTCTGCACATTTAATTTGCCCTTCATCAGAAAGATTTATGGTGCTCGATAACAGAAGGGTGTAGCAAAGAGACCATGCTGCAGGAACACTATCCTTGTGGTGGCATGCAGTGACAGTGCTGGGATAAATGATCCTGCTCACTTGCTGCAGAAAGTGGCCACAATCTTTCTGCATAATCTATTTACAGAAAGTGAATGGTTGTACATATCAGCCTGCTTCATATCTGACAAACTTCACACAGACGCCAGGTGCAGCCTGCTGCAGGCCTTAGCATCAACGGGAAAATCACTTCTTTGGTTTTGTCCCAGGTTGCTTGCAGTCTCCTTCCTCCTTAATTCCTTAAGTCATTCCTTGACCTCTTATGGTCCAGTCTCTGGTAGACATGGGGCTTTCTTTTAGACTCCTCAAGTGCTTTTGCATTCCTCCAATTCACACAGCTTAGGTAATGTCTGTGCTGCCAGCTGGAGCGTGGGGCTGGAGCGTCCAGCACCCCCGCGATGTCCTCTCCAGCTGTGCCCTTACAGCAGCCACCACACAGGGGACACTGCCAGAGGGTGTTGTAGGGTATGCGCGAGGGTTGCAGGTGGGTAGACCTGTCCTCAGGCTGCTTCCTTGGCCCTCCTGCAGCTCA
The DNA here is from genome assembly GCF_003342845.1 of Nothoprocta perdicaria. Taxonomy (NCBI): domain Eukaryota; kingdom Metazoa; phylum Chordata; class Aves; order Tinamiformes; family Tinamidae; genus Nothoprocta; species Nothoprocta perdicaria. The sequence goes on from NW_020455943.1 coordinate 2,459,129, forward strand.
TTTGTGCTCGCGAGATAGCGGCAGTCTGCAATAACTATTAACCAACAGCACTGGTTTTGAAATATCAGTTTATTTTACTTTTAGAAGGTTTTACTCTTCATCCATTCTGGCATTTTATATGTTCACAAACACTGTGACAACAATAGATCTCTCTAGAGCAAAGAGGTGGGAAGATCACTGACAAGGTCAGGATGGTAATTTTTAGCCCCTGGGTTTACTATCTGACAAAAGGAAGCTCCTGGAATTTGCATTTGCTTGTAGACAGCAATAAATACTGTCTCATTTTGTTTCTTGATAGGTTGCAGTTGACTTCCCCTCTCCTGCATATGCTGCAATCTCATGTACAGGCATAGCCTGTACAGGAACATTCTGAATTGTGTGAATTTACCTTTTTTTTTGATGAAAAACTGATAATTAGACCAAAGTTCCAGCAGCTACTTGTATTTTAGATGTCTACAGACAACCATAGAAACCTCTGAAGTGTAAACTGAAGACTGCCCTGTAACTGTATGCGCTGCTGCTGGCTGCTTTGGATAGGTTTTTGTCTTATTCCCAGACATATTCTTGCCTTTACTGTTCACTGTCACACTTCCCTGAAATTATCTGGTGCTTGCTGCCCCAAAGTCAGGATTCATTCTCTGCTGTGGCAAGGTAGAAAATTTGTCTTTTCAACCAGGACTATGTCAGAAAAGCTCCATCTGTTGAAAGTAACATTCAAGTTGGGATGGAAGTGAGGTCACGGAAGTGACATGGCCAGTCAAGAACTGGTCAGGGATAAAATGCCATTTCAAAAGGCATCCTGTTGCAAAAGGCGTCAAAGTTGCAATCCTGTGCAGAGCGAAAGACAGGAATAGTTTCCTGGGGTCTGGCTGAAAAGAGCAAGCAGCATCACTGGCCATGTGCCGCATGAAAGGCATTTTAGAGACACACCAGACACAGCACATCTCATCCAGAGCAGTTGTTCACCTTGGATGCCACTTTGCCTTGCCCAATGAAAAGTTAAGTTAATCATGATAGAAGTTCTCACTTTCCCGCTCAACTAGTTGGCAACATAAGGCAAACTCACTTTCTAGTAGGTCCGATGTTCTGTTGGTAGTTTACAGATTATTATGTTCTTCCATTTGTTTCGTGTACTAATACACTAGGGTCTATTCTTGTATTAATCACTTTCATCCTGCGATAAACTTGAAAAATCCCCGAGCCTCCTGCCTGAACAGTCACGGTACTATCTTTCCAGTCACCTGTAGTTCTTTGCAGTGACCTTTAGGTGTTCTTAATCTTGCTAAGGTGGTTGCACAAATGATGGATATTTGCAGGTCAGGCTGTGTGAGGATTTGGGAGATAGAGTCTATTCTTAACTCTGTCACTTGGCTTAGTAGGTCACCTTGGGGGAGTTTCTTCCTTGCTCTTTACTTCAATTTCCTCATGGGCTGGAAAATGTATTTAACATCTATGGATGAAAAGTAAATTTTGAAACATTTGTATTGTTTCCCTTTCTAGATAATCACTAGACTTCTTTTTGCTTAAAAAAACCCTATATTTATGCATTCTCATGTTTGCAGAGATATTGAAGCACTCTTTTTCATTTTTGTTATCCTTTCTGACATAATGCTTGGGCACAATCTCTTTCTTCTCATGAAAATGATCTTGATAATCTGCCATCTTGTATTCCCTCATAACATCTGAGGTAGGCAAACACACTCTTTGCAAAGATTTTAGCATTAAAGGAGTTTTAATTTATAGATTACCTCTTCACAGATATCCAGTATTTGAAGCCCGTGGTGACCAGGCTTTGCAAAGGATCACAATCCTGACACAATCCTACTTGACTCTACATAGCACAAGAGACACAGATCTCAGGAAAACATCTGCAACTTCACTTCTTTCAGGAGTATCCTTCAGAAGAGCCTTCAGATCCCTGCTATGTCAAACCATACAGCTCATCTTCACTCTGGAGTATGAGTTGCACATGTGGCGTTTAGAGCAACGCTACTGAGCCTATTTAAGAAGATCATCGAGTCTGGGATACCTTGGGATAGCTGGGATATGTGTGCTACATAGTTTTTCTGCAAGTGCAGAGGCCGTTTGTCCAGGATCTTTGAAAATCTGGCAGCTCTGTTGTTTACTTTTCTTCCTTCCCTTTCTCCTTCTCCACGCACTCTCAGACATCTGTAAATGGCCAAATGGGTCTTTCTTTCTCCTAGACAAAGTTTCTGGGTAGAGAAGAAAACATATCTTGGGAAATCAAGATATATTTTGGTCAGAGCCAATAGCAGCTCCAGAGTCATTCACCTCGTTTTGCCCACTTCTTCTCCCCATCCTTCTCCTGTTGTTTTCCCTGAAGTATATAGTCTTTCTCTTCATACCCTTTCCCTGAGTCTCCTCCTGTCCAGCTGGTTCCCTGTTTCTTCAGCCAGTGCTGTAGAAATGAGAACCCCACGCTATGAAGGCATGTACCTTTGTTCCTCCTTTTTGCCCAAAGCCTTCTCCCTCTTCAAACCTCTGCTCTATCACCCCTGCCCCTTTGTTCTCCTGTTTAGGGATTTTCCACTCTTCACCTTCCTGCTGATAAAATTCATCAAACCAGTTTTCCCACTCAGTAACCTCCCTTATCACAGGTCTTGGCCAGAGCCCAATGGATATGGGTTATGAGTTCTGTTCTTTGTTATGCAGCTTTTTCTGGCCAGGGTGAATGATATTTCTCAGAAGCTATGTCAGCTCCCCGCTGATTCACTATACATCGAGACAGTTAACTAATACATTTTTGGGCCATTTTGTAAAATAGCCAGAATTCATAAATTCAAATTATTTTATTATCAGGAAAGATCCTTCTCTTTTTTTTTCTGCTATGAAACTCCATCTTCACCTAATGCTTAGCTGCCCATATCCAAGTGATGGGAATCATTTGGTTCAGCTTCTATGTCAATGATCTTAAGTAGTAGAGAATGCAGCTGGCTCTGTCTTATCTTTGTCTCTGTTACAGCGTAGATATTTTAAAGTCAGAATGGGAATGCATGTGAAAATCAGCTGGGAATTTTCCCTGACACACTTGGTTGATATGCTCATGTGGGCCCCCTCTATAGTTACTGTAAAGAGGTGTTGACCTACAGATCCCAACCAAAGAAGTGAGGTGTCTGGGGTGTGTGAAAGAGTCTATGTCCCTTCAGTGCCCCTTCAGTGCCGAGGGAAGGAGTCAATGCAGTCAGTACAAAGCAGATACTTAACCTCAGAATGGCTCAGATAAGGGGAGGTGAGTCTTACCCAGCAAATCAGAAAGACTTTCAGCCACTGTTTCCTACTCTTGCTGTTACTACTCCAACATCACTCATATTAGGAATGCCACAAACAGCAATGTAAGGGGGCCAACACCAGAATTTAGAGTAGTTGACAGTTAATCTGGAACTTGCAAGTGAGTTGGTGAGCCCTGATGTTCAGGCTTGTTTGGTTTAGTGCCATTGAGTTCGTCTAATCCTTCCAAGCCAGACTCTGCTGTCCACAACTTGGCTGTCAGTGCCCAAACCCTCTAATTCAACCTTTACAACTCAGTAGAAGAAAATACTGCAGGAATCCAAGGCTTTTGCAGGGTGTAAGGCACTTTGAAAAGATTATCCCCCTGAATATCTTTCCTTGCAGAGTGATCTCCTCCTGCTCAGCATTTTGCAGATGATCCTGCTGTTACTGATGATCCTGCACCAGACCTGGGCAGAAAACAAAACAAGTTTTGTTCCATGATACTAGAATCATTAAAAAAATGCCTACAAGATTTGGAAAACAGAAACAAAGATTAAAAGGGAAGATGAGTTGTACTCGTTACTCATCTGTGTGTGTCCATTGCACCCTTGCTGGGCTGCTTGTGGGGTGCTTTCACAAACTGGCGTAACTTGCTAAAACAGTAGAAAACTAATTCAAGAAGAAGGAAAAGAAGTAAGGGAAGTAGGCAATCACATTTTAGTAAATTCCTTTGACTCAGGAGAAGGTCAAAGGGGTTCTCCAGCTGGGGATGGGAGTGGGTGCTGCAAGGTGGGTGCCTCATGGAGAACAGCACAGCCTGCCTTCCTCCAGCAGCTGCCTCTTTCACCAGCTCAGAGGCATGTGCATCTGCTCTCTCAGACAACACACATCCCTCTAGCATCAAAATCACTTGCTCGGGACAAAGCCTTATGAAGCCACCTTATCCCTCGAAATTTGACCCACTATAAATGCCACACAGGGGATTTCCTGTAGCCCAAAGACTCAATAATTAATTTAATTGGGATATCAATTTGTGATCTTCTTTCTAATGAAAAGCTGGTTGATACAATGTTAGCTTTTGATATGCAAAAATGCTTTTGAAACTCTACCTCACCCTGGGTGGCCCAGAAAGTGTTATCATTTCACTGTCAATAGATAATTCATTCATAATACATGTATTCCCGCTTGACAAATGTTGACAGGAAGTGCTGGATAATCTCTGAGGCTATGGATTCATGTGCAGTTTTCTTTGGTGACAGTGCCAGACCTATATGTTTTTTTTTGGACTGCTCCCCACAAAAACCACCAGATCATTTCACTGACCTTGTTGCAGACCCATGAACATTTCAGTCATGAGAGTGCATGGGGACAGGCCCAAGGAAGGAGAAATCTACTCACATCAACAATGGTGCTGAAAAAAACATACCATGAAACTAAATCTTGAATTTAAATACAGAAGGGCAGAAGCCATAAACTTTCTATAATATACAGCTATTTAATAAACAAGCATTACAATGATCAGATACAGCCTATCAGTAACTTTACATTGGTGCTAAACATGATCACCAGCAAGATGAATTTGGAAGACCTCCCAATTCCGGTTTATGGTAGACCTGTATAGCAAGAGAGAGCAAACTGCCTACACTGAAACACAATATGATGCCTTTAACATCTGTCTGTGTTTGAAAGGCCCTAATCTTTCCAGAAACAGCATTTTACTAGTATGATAATGAGGATGAGAGAATTTCAGAGGGATTTCTGCTGATGTCACATCTTCTTAAATAATGCTGAAGCTGTCTCTTCACCATTTGTTTCAGTATTTTCTGATATTGTGAATTAATTTAGCACAATTTTCTGCAGAGACAAAACAATTTCCCACTGTTATTTCTTCTGATCTGATTTACTCATGGGGCATATTCATTTCTGTTTCAGTTCTGACCCTGATAAATATACAATTTTCTAGATTTGAAAAGCTTTGCTTTCGAAGGCAATCTTAACATTATCCAGCTATGAATTTTTCATGTTACTACTGAGACAGTTTAGACAGCTGATCCTGATTTAATCTCCCCCAAATTATGTGGGAAAAGTGCTATTAGTGACTCCCCAAACTACTTGCCCTATTGACAGGCAGTCAATTCCTCTCAATTTAAAGTCAATGCAAAGGACAGTAATATCTTTCATAGCTGCCCTTCATCAAGATCGAATGTGTTTCTATTTCAGACTGGTTTGCTGGGCAGCCAAGTTCTTATTATCAGTCATGTTTACCCTTTTTCATGGTGATCCTTGCCAATCTGGACCCAGGATCAGAAGGATTGCACCACTTACTGCATTGCACTTTTGTTAGTGTGCAAGTCTGTACTTCTATTAAACGGTAGTACCACATGCTGATTCCCTTATTAGAAAGAGAGAGGTGCTGCTCAAAAGTGCTGCTGTGCAGGTCTGAGGGCAGACTAGAGGAAGGACTAGCGTAAGGAATTATCTGCTAAATAACGTACAATCCCACTAGAGCATTTTTCCCTGCCCTCACTTTATGGACACAGCCCAGGGAAAGAGTAATAACATGAGGAACAAACTCCAAATCCTGCCTCAAAAGTATCTCTGGCCATATCAAGAATCGTGGCCATGCGGCAGCAATGGTTTCAAATGCTTCTATCCCTAGCTGAGCTTCAGCCATAGCCAAGAGCAGAATCTCATCACTGAACGCAATTGTGGACTACTTGGTTCATACAGCTAATTAGGAGATTTACTGGTGGAGGTAGATACCAGCTTCTGAACCACACACTGTGATTTCTAGTCTGGAGAAAAAAAATGATTATTATTAAGTTAGGAAACTATGAAAAACTGCTGTGGCCAGAGGGCTTGAAGGAGAGTTAGTGGGATATGCAATATAATGTGACTTAAATGTTGTGCCAGAGTGTGGTGAGGCATTCATAGGACACTGAGCAGATAGGGAGGCAACTACTAGGTCATTACTAGATCTCTCGTGTTAACATTAGGCCCTACTGGTTTCCCTGTCCCAATGCTTATCTCAGTTTAAACCTGACCAAAAAGGCTCCCCAAGCTTTAGCTTCCCATCTCTTTTCTCACCTAGCTCTAGGTAAAGATGAAGCTGAGGGAGCTGATATTTTTCTAATGTTGGGTACATTGCCAGAACTAAGCCTTATTCCTGAACTATCCCAGACACCTAATGATGTTATGAACTTCATTAGAATTAGCAGCTTTTCCAGATGGCAGTTGGATATTTGTATAATGTATGGAGGACAAGAAGAGGGTCAGATATATAAGTAGATGGGAAAAAGGGGAAAAATGTTTTGCTTTGCAAACAAACATTTTGGACAACTATAGACATTTCTGCATTTCAGTCTGGATGGTGGCCAGTTTAGACATGAAGCTGGTGCCCGTGAAGGAGTGAATGAATCACAGTATTTTTCTTATCCCTCCCTGTATGAGTACTTCTAGGAAGATGCAAGCAAGTCTTCCTCTTGATGTGAGAGGGAAACCAATCTAAATCAGAAGTCTCCTTTTCTACTCACTAATCTTCCACTGTGAATCTGCAATGTGAAAGGTGCAACAAAGCTGAACCCAGAGAAGACCTAAGAAAAGTAGCACTTCAAAAGCACTCCAGAGGGGGAGTTACTTCAAAAGGGAACCCTGGAGTAAGAAGCACTTCAAAGGGGAAAACTTCCTTAGGGAGCTTGCTGCAAATTACCCTAAAATAGGTCCTATCATCAAAAAGATGTAATTAGTTTTATTCCTATTGCTACTGCCATGAAATCTTGTTCAGAAACATCTTGAACATTTCATATGGTTGGCGAAGACTTGCAGAAGGATACTTGAACCTTAGCATAGTCACTGGTGAAATGTGAGCATCATACAACAGTGGACACTGTATGATATGAGACACACTTGCATATCAAAACTAGAATTTTGTTTGCCCAGAAAGATCTCTTGGGGCACCTCTGAACAATACTAAGACAATCTAGTTCTTTTGCTTTTCAACTTTTCCCAGTTGACTTGCACAGTGTAACCAAAGTTTGCTGCAGCAGCAAAACCTGGTAGAGCTTTCATGCCACTCCTTTATGCACATTGTTAACTCTGATTTGAGCAGTGTTAAAACTAAATGTCCTTTACTTCCACTGTCCTACTATCTCTAGGGATAAGCCAATCCAAATTACATGTGCTGCATACACTGTCAATTCATTTTACCATATCATAATAATAATAACATGGTCTGATCCTCCCATTTTCCCTCTTGATATCTTTCTTACCACCTTCTTCCCTTTCATCACTTCGCTCTCTTCATCTTCCATATATCCTTTTCCATGTGCTTGTTCTCACAAGTGAACTACCTCCTTCTCATTTCTTGTGGCTGCCACTGTATCCTCCCTTGGCTATGATCCACATCAGCTGCCTGGCCCTGAAACTCACCCTGAAACTTTTATGATGCTGTCTGTTTTCTTTTAGAGGTCCCAAAGTTATATTCTGTGAAGTCATGAACATGGTGAAGAGCATTGTATTAGCAATATAGGTCAAGTATTAACAACAGTTTCCATAAAGAACTGTGGTATATTAGGATAGCTAAATTTCAAAGTGCCTGACTTCAGGAAACCTCCCTTGGTTCTCAGCACTTCACTTCCTCAAACTTCTCCCAAGTCCCCATAGATGAATTATTTTCTCATTTGCTTGGGAACCAATTAGTATCTTTGGATTAATTAAAATGAGTGTATTTTGAAACCACACCTATGTCTATTCAGTAACTACTAAGACTCATTTTTCCATACTACTTAAATGGGTACATGAAAAATAAGTAAATGCTTATTTTGATGATGTTAGATTAGACCATGTGTCATCTGAATTCTCTGTAACACACGCACCTAGCTTTTTCATTTCATTTTTCTCTTTCCCATCAGGGAATGTCTCTAACTCACCAGGTATATAATTCAATAGTGTAACTTTAAAAAGCTTCCTTGAATCTTCGGGGGGAGGATCTAAATTGATATCCTAACTCAAGCAAAATTTCTTTCCTTGTTTGCTACCTTATGTTTCTTGCCCTCCAAGGCTAGGTTACAGCTGGCATCTGGCTTGGAAAGAGAAGAAAGGATGAAATATGGGAGTATTATTTCCAGTTTCTTTATCAGAAAGCAGACTTTTACACCCCAACTTGGAGTGTCAGTGGTCTTTTCTCTCCTTCCAAAGATATATTCTTACCCTGTATTTTCTGTGTTTTAATTCCCATACCTTTCTTCATGTCAAACCATTCTACTTCAGCAGATCAACATCTCTACTGTTTTTTTTAAGGCTTGATCTTGTCTTCAAAACATAACAAACTCATCAAGGCAATTTTTACATTTTATCTTTCCACAAATCTCTTAACTTCAACAATTTTATTGTTTTTGACAGTCTGCATTGGTGGACATAAGGAGAAAGAGCTACTGTAAGCACACAAATCACAGTACTCAGGTGATGGGTACCTTATAGGACATACCACACCTTCTGTTCTCCAACTTGACAATGAGTGGTCAAGGCTGCTTGCCTCAATGAAATATAGTGCTTGGCCTTATCAGAAGATTTCAGAATGTGTTCCACATGTTATAAACACCTTTATTTTAAGTTTTTGATATTAACAATGTTATATTCTATTTTGAAATTTGTCTCTTAGCAACATCACGGAGCTATTTTGAGTAAATCACATCTCAATAGAGATGAAAGAGCTTCATCTGACTTCAGAAAACAAAACATACACAATTTGTGTTTACAAGGTAAACTATAAACAAATGCCTTGGTGACAGCAGCTTATGGAACATCTATATCTGTTGTTGGCATCTGAAAGATGATGAAGCAGAACACAGTTTCTGATATTTGAAATACTTTTACTACGGTATTTGTAAAGTAAAAATATTAATTAAATCTGAATTTAAACATGAATTCATAGCAGCTGATTTACTGTCAAAAACAGGATGCAGGCCATTCTCTTTGTTGAAATAAAGTTCATAGAAGCCAAGTTCTAAAACCATTAAAAATAATTGTATATTTTAGTAGATATTTTGACCACTGTAGAGCAACCTGAAAAAGTAATGGAGCTTGAGACTCTTATTCTGAGCTAGTAAGAAGGTTAAAATAAAGTTCTTGTTTTAAGCCAGGAAGGAAAGAGTCTTAGAGAGAATTCCGCTCTAACTCGCGGTGTTTTTTTATCATGTCTCAAACATAACTGTAAAAGAAACAATAGAAAACAGAAAATAAAAGTTGGCTTAGGAACAGATTACCTGCTTGGGACATGGGATAGTAAAGTCATGTACACAATTTCCTACTCCTTTGCACGTGGGTTAACTCTTGCTGCTGAGTGGTGTATTTTGTAGGCACTGAACAGGTATGCACATCTGATGGATAGAATTTTGGATGGTTTCGAGGAAGGGAAGAATTCATGCAGCAGCTATCACATTAAGCTAATGAAATGACACTAGCAGCACTAGTTCAAAAAACATCTAAGGTTGTTCCTTGGAGTATTGCAGATCTTGGTTGTTGGAAGAGTAGACATCCCAACTGGAAAAAAAATGAGCCAAACTACATTTTGGGCTAGCTCCTGGAAAGGACTGGAGTGTCTTGGAGTGTGTATTCCAAGTATACTGGAGAATTCAGCACCAAAGACCTGAATACACAGAAACCTGTAAGCTGAGCAGGAGGGACTCATCTTTCTTAGACATCCCAAGTGGGAAATGCTTGGGAAGAGAGTCTGACTTGGAATAGGCGGATCTCCAGGTGCGCAGTGCAAGGAGGCACATCCTTTCACCAGGCTGCAGTGCTTAGATGGCACCATGGAAAAAGTTAACAGCCAAATTGGCACTTGAGGAAATCCCACTTTCAGATTTAAAGGCAGCTACATGGTATTGAGTTGTTACCAGCATCTCACCATGAAGTCTTTGTCAGGTCTCCCCAAACATAGTCAGTCTTCAAGAATGTGGAACAATATCATCCTCCAATAAACAACCACCTCTTTTTCCAAAAGTTTTGAGACTACTTCTAACCCTTATAAATGAAAGCAGCAAATGTTTCCCATCTTACTTCCTGTACTACTCAAAGAATGCCATGTTTATTTTTGCAGCTTTGCTCCACACACAGCTGTCATTGTAGTCACTATCTTATGACAGAAGTCTGCAATTTGGGTCTATGGATTAAATATTACAGCTTTTTGCATCCCCAGGTAGCACATTTTGGTAAATAATGGAAAACAGGAATAGAATGGAGCTTCATAGGGACTGAAAGACAGGCAGGTTTTGTAATGAACCGAAACAAGTCCAGGATGTAACAAATTTAATTCTGGTAACCTGGTGAATTTTGTAACTGGAGTATACAAGAATCACAGGATGGTTGAGGTTGGAAGGGACCTCTACAGATCATCTAGTCCAACCCCCTGCTCCAGCAGGGACACCTAGGGCACGGGGCACAGGGCGGCATCCAGGCGGGTTGGGAAGACCTCCAGAGAAGGAGACTCCACAACCTCCCTGGGTAGCCTGTGCCAGGGCTCTGTCACCCTCACAGTAAAAAAGTTCTTCCTCACCTGGAGATGGAACTTCCTGTGTTGCAGCTTACACCCATTTCCCCTTGTCCTGTCACTGGCCACCACTGAGAAGAGCTTGGCCCCTTTCTACATTCCCCTTTCATGTACTTATACCTGTTAATCATATTCCCACTCAGTTTTCTCTTTTCCAGAGAAAACAGGCCCAACTCACTCAGTCTCTCCTCATACAAGAGATGTTCCATTCCCTTAATCATCTTTGTTGCCCTACGCTGGACCCTCTCTAGAAGTTCCACGTCCCTCTTATACTGGGGAGTCCAGAACTGCACCCAATACTCCAGGTGCGGCCTCACCAGAGCTGAGTAGAGGGGCAGGATCCCCTCCCTGCACCTGCTGGCAACTCTCCTCCTGCTGCAGCCAGGATCCCATTGGCCACAAGGGCACACTGCTGACTCATGGTTAACTTAGTGTCAACCAGGACTTCCAGGTCCCTTTCCGTGGAGCTGCTCTCCAGCAGGTCGACCCCTAATCTGTACTGATGCCTGGGGTTATTCCTCCCCAGGTGCAGGACCCTGCACTTGTCCTTATTGAACCTCATGAGGTTCAACTCACCAGCCTGTCCAGGTCGCTCTGGATGGCAGCACAGCCCTCCGGAGTGTCGGCCACTCCACCCAGCTCGATGTCATCTGCAAACTTGTTCAGGGTGCACTCCGTGCCCTCGTCCAGGTCATTGATGAACAGGCTGAACAGCACCGGGCCCAGTACTGATCCCTGGGGGACCCCACAGGCCTCCAACTGGACTCACCTCCATTTATAACCTTCCTCTGAGCTCTGCCATCCAGCCAGCCCTCGATCCACCGCACCGTGCACTCATCCAGACCACACTCCTGGAGCTAATGGGTGAACACTTTTAGAAACACTAGACAATTTCCTCACTTTCAGTAAAATAATAATATTACAAGAATCATAATAAAACCTTTAAATTTGCCCACTCACACTTTCCACTAGTAACTATGTGAATATATACCATTGCAATGATAGAAATTGCAATGTTGTTCAGAATTCTGAACAACAGAAATAGTTCAGTTTGAGGGCTTCAACAAACCTAGTCTTTACACAGATATTTGAGGGAGGAATATAAGGTGTGCATCCACAGGGCAGGATTAGGTCACAAGGACAGAGTTTATCCAGCTACCTGGTACTGTTGTCATGATGGGGCCACCTAGGAAAGAGTTGGAGAGAGGTGGTCTCAGTTACAGATAAGGCAGCAGAAATGCAGCTATGGTGAGACCAGCATATGCTGTATCTTTTCCAGAACTGACAGAAAGGACCTGACAGATATAGTGCTTCAGTGATTTAGTGGCTATCTAGGGTTCAGAGGACTCCTAGATGCATGATGCCTCCTGGGCCTCCCATGTGGGTGAAAGAGTATCCATTATGCTGGAGCAGGCACATAAAACACGGTCTGACACATAGATAAATGGTGATTACCAAGTCTGGACTACACTGCATCTCCAAATATACAGCTTTCTTTTATGATGACATTGTCTCAAACATCTAGCTAGAGGGGGAACATGCAGTAAATTTTTCAAATGCAGAAGGAGTAAATGTTAGATTATGTTCAACAAATAAACAAACCAAAGAAAACCTGTTCCACCTCAGCTGGAGAGCAACAATTGTCTGGATTATCCTTGTCAGCACTTGGGAAGATTTATTACTTCTTATCAACAACTAGTTATAAAAACAGCCAAGACAGTAAGAAAACAGGAAGGAAAATCTTCCAGACCACAGTTTGCTGATGATGCTTACAAGTCCATCTTGCTTACTTGGAGACTATTCTACAGCTGCCAGTAGGGATGAACTATGCTACTTAGTGTAGCTTAGTGCAGCTGTAACTCTAACAGGTGTGAAAGACAGCTCTTCATGAAAGATTTTAAAAGAGAGGTTAGAAGTATAGCTGGAAATATGTTAGTTACTTACATGTAATTTCGTCACTAAGGAGGCTTGAATAATTTAGTAGGTAATACTAAAAAAAAATTCTACTTGATATACTTAAAAATTGTGAGCTCTTCTGTGTGAAAACAGCAAGCAGATTGCAAAAGAAAACAGGATTTTTTTTGGACTCAGGCTTACAAACAGTAAGTTCAAAGTCTACCTCACACAACCAAATGTTTTAATAGAGGCACCATCCTTATAATAGTGCTTGGAGTGATGGCTGAGCAGCAAAGGAAAATATCAGTGGCAAGAGGCAATATGTAACACTTAGCAATCTGTTTTTAGTTCATGAGCTGGTTCTTTTTTTGTATACTGAATTCCCTTTCTATCACCTACCATATAATTTAGATGTTCAGAAATGTGCAGCAGGTCACATTTAGAGTTATCACTCACTGAGAACATGAGCTTATTACATACCTATAGACCAGAAAGGCTCTTGCATTTTTGTTATAAATTTAGTACATTGCTGTCAAAGAACTGCTTAGAGTAGCTGAAGGTTGAATGAGTGCATTTTTATTTTTGAAACAGATTTGATATAATTTCATCAGTTTATAAGGAAAAGAGTATTCCATAAAGCAAATGAATTTGTAATATATAAAATACACATAAAGCACCTATATGCTGCATAGTTTATTCCCTTGTCCTTCAGAGCAGAAAGACTAGAGGAATGATCTTTTAATTCCTGAAGTTTAATGCGCAATATATCTAAGATATATATATATATAAGATATAATATATCTTGTGTCTTTATAAACATATATTCTAAATTTTATAATACAGGGGAAGGGGAGCTAGAACTTGGATTTATTTCTAAGACTTCATAGAATCACAGAATCCTTAAGGTTGGAAGGGTTCTTTAGAGGTCATGTAGTCCAACCTCCCTGCACACGCAGGGTCACCTAGGACATGTGGCACAGGGCTGTGTCCAAGTGGTTCTTGAAGATCTCCAGAGAAGGAGACTCCACAACCTCTCTTGGTAACCTGTTCCAGCACTCTGTCACCCTCAAACTTAAAACTTAATAAAGATATTTTAGACCTACAAAGAATGAAATACTCACCTACATTATCTTGGATTTTAATAGAGACTTTAGTGTTTTCGTCCTATTCCCTCTTACATCAGATCACATGGGTACAATATACAAATAAACAAGATCTCAGTTTTAGAGTGACAATGCACAGACGGTTTAAATGTCTATGCTAAATTCACAGTCTGGATTTTTTATAAAAGTTATTTATTACAAAATGTCCCTAGATTTACACTGAGGTGTAATGTTCTGCCAGCAATTGCTTTAACAGCTTTCCAACAAAAAACCCAGGGAATCACTTTATCTCCGATTTGGACTTTATTAACGCTGTAAAGCTATGTCACTTTTGTCCATACTGTATGTTTAAGAGTAATTTCACAGCCTGCAACAATTACTTCATTCATAATGGATACCTTTTGTCTGAAACTAAAAGAAAAACAACATAGAAATTGCATTTTTTCTTCACATATGATTGTTCCTCCTTCCCCCTAGAATACTAAAGAAGTGTTTTTGTGATAGATGCTGTCCCTAATCCATTCATTTTTTATCACCTGGAGAAATTTAAACATGAATGCATTGTCTTTTGTTTTCACAGATTCCACTGTCTTACTTTGCAAACCAACTAGCAGCTGGCTGAGCAAAGATATCATTTTTTTCCTCACAGGTTTGTGTCAGCTTGCAAGCACATGAAGAAAATTTAGTCTGCAATTAAACCTTATCAAAAATAAAAAAAAAAAAAAAAAGAAAAGAAAAAAGAAAGAAAGTTCTTTAAGCTCTTTTCTCTTTTCTGTGGCCACTGATCCTAGAATATACAGTGAGGTTCCTCCAAAGAAATGTGCAGCATATACATCTATGCAGTACACAAATTTGGGTTTATGGCACATGTATTAATTTGCTGACTGTTCTTGCTCCCATCAAGCTGCTGCCCAGATGCTCCAGCAATTATCTTGCTGCTTACCTGACAAGCAGAAACTTACAGTTCAATGAGGCTGTAGGGACACACGTAAGAGGAATCTTGATTTAGTAAATTAGGGATAAGTGCACATCTTGGATAAGAAGATCTCAGTTGAAAACAACATATATATTGCATTGGAAGAGTTTCTTCATTATCTGAAAACAGGTCATAAACTGGAGGCTTGCTGTCTGACACAAGAAGCAGTGTCTCCACATAACACATTTGTTGAAGCTCACAGTCAGTTTCACTAATTAGCTATTTGGTAATTGCTTTAGATAAAGTAATTTTACCCTCTTGAAATGTGTGAGCATCTTTAGTAAATTGTCTCAAAGTGCCATGTAATTATTCTATTTGTGATGGAGTTAAAGTGGGAAAAAAAACCCTGCTTGTTGCTTTGCTCCCAAATCAATAAACAAGTTATTTTGCCTCTGTTAGCAATATGAAGCTACACAAAGGCTGCTCTTTTTCAGAGCGCGGCTTCTATAAGTGTGAAATGTCACGAGGTCCAGTAATAGCTCAAGTGAAGCCACAGCCTTACTGGACAAAGTGCTCAGCAGATACGGACCATGAGACAGCCTTCAACTGGAAGAACATAAATCTAAATCACCCGCGAGTGAAAGCAAGCGCTAAACTTATCATTCAAATGGGGAGCAAAGGCACAGAGCAATTAAGGGCCTGATTCAGGAAAATACTTAAGAATATACGTGAATCCCACTGAAGTAATTAAGTTAAGCTCCTGGGGAAAGACTTTAATGAAATGAGACCTGGGTAATTGCCCACAGTCGCTCACAAGCTTATGAGTGAGCGAGTGGATGGTTCTGGTCTCCTGAGCCCCATTCTGACAACTTTAGTGCTGTCCCCATGCTATGCTGCTGAGGGACCTCTTTGCAGGCTGCATTTCGGATTAACAGGCATAAAAGGAGGGAGAACTGGTGGTCAGAGACTCTCCTAGCTTATGGAATGTCAGTTCCTTTTTCAGATGATCTTATTTGATTATTTTGTTATTTCCTTTATCTTTTTCTTAATTGCTCATTCTTATGTAGCTTTTTTAGGTGTTGAGAGGGGGCGGAAAGATAACTATATAGTGAGTCATCGAGCTCTATTCCCAAATATAGTCTTGCCCTTGTGACCGAGCAGCTGCTGGAGAGTCAGGTCAGTTCTGCTGACATGGTTCCCACTCAATGGAGCTGGCAGCATGGCCATAATCTTCTGCACTGTCTTGTCTTTAGAGCTGCCGCTGTGTCTACATGGGCAGAGTTAATGAGCTCTCTAGTTATCCCACTTGTCTACTGAGGCTGCTGGTCGCTGATGGCCTCTACGAGAGCTCAGAGACCAGCCCCAAGAGGTGGTCTGGACAGGGATCCCAAAGTGGGGCAGGAGAGGACAAGGAAGGAGCATTTATCAGCATTCACTGAGTTATATCATTCGACTTGTTTGGAGAACCTATGTTCTGTTCACCATATACAGATGGCCATAAGATTTCTTGATTTTTTTTTTTTTTTTTGAATGTGCAAGAATCGGGTGGGAAAAGTATGGCACTGCTCTTGTACACACGCATGTCATGGATGTAGTGAGTTATTGCTGTGCTCATTCAGGTCTCTCTCAGAGCCAGGGGAGCATATGAGCTTTAACCTAGATTGCCATAAGAGAAACAGAGTATGTTTTCCTTGATTTGATAGTTGCAGAAGATGTACTCACCATTTTGAAGATTTACTGTCACACATGTATGCAGAGTGCCCCATTACAAGTAGAGGTTTTTCTCTCGCTCCGGTCAACAGTGTTGCTGCTTCTACATTTGGTTTATGGTCTGTTGCTAGGGTGTATTTCCCTGGCTGGGAGCTGGCCACGTTTTGCTGATGTCTGGAATTTGCTTCTTTGGTTTTTATTCATGTGATTGCTAAGCAGGAAATACCTATTAGCTTGTTATCATCTTGTATTCAGCAGAGTCCTGGTGAGCAGACGCTGAGCTATAATATCACATTGTGTGACTTCTCTTCCTTTGGTTAGGTTTCCAGGAAACAGAAAGTCACCTCTTCTTGCTAGTGAGATCCACATGTTGAGCCATCCCAGACAGCTTTGCTTTACTAGTTACTTTCCTGTAAGCATATTTCTATAATGAGCATAACGTAGTAGCTTGTCTTTGTCCTGAAGAAGTCAGTGGGCACCAACGAGCACTAGGGCAGCCTCTGCAGTGCCTTCCACACAGTTCCGCTGCCATAGGAGATATTGTTTCCAATGCTAGGGTGTCCAAAGCCACTGATGGCCACAAAGGCACTAGTGATGGCCAGGAGAGCTGGTGTCTGGGAGACTCTCTCATTGCTCAGTTGAGCTGCTCACACCTCCACGCTCTGATGACTATAAGAAGCATGAAGCAAGAGCAACAGAAGGTCTGCAAAAACTCAGCTCCTCCATGAACCGGAGTACCACAGATATGGTGCAGAGAGAAGTCTGGAATCTCACACTTCTCTGCCTTCTGTTTAAGCTTCACAATTCTGAGATTCAGCCCTTTATTTCCAGGTAGTTCAGATTTTAAAAGGCCACTGTTAAATGGGTTAGTTTCACTACTCTGATACATTTTTTTCTCCCTAGAAATGGGACTCGCACTACAGCAAACTCAGGCTTGTTTGGACAAATGCTGAGAGGGAGTTGAAGAACCCTTTCCCTCCAGGAATGGTGTTCTTTGGGTGATGGTTGCTGCTACCACTACAGCAAGGTATCCCAACCTTCAGCCCTCTTATTCCTCCTGCCCTGGAGGAAGCTACAGGTGGGAATGAGCTTCCTGAATGTCTTTTCTGGAGAAATTTTGCCACTTCCCAGATGCATCTCAAACCAGCAGGAGAGTGGGCAGTAGGCAGAGAGGGTACACAGGCTGATAATATTCAGAGCACTTGAAATCTTGGCTGCAGTGAGGTGTAATATTATTCTGCTTGTATGCATCTGCATCAAAGATCTCTACTAGGGATCTTTAGGTTATGTATAAATAGCTTTTTATAGGTATCTGTGAAAGAAGTCATGATTACAGTATGTGCCATGATTCGGCTGTCGCCCGCCCACAGGATTCCTCATGGAAAATCTACAGTTTGCCTTGAGAAGATTTCTCCTACTCCAGGTCTCCAGTGGTTCAGAGTAAAGGACCTTCTCCTAAGAACTGCACACCAGACTCCCTTGAAATGAGTCTGGCAGAGTACTGCAAGAAGGAGAGTAACTCCCAACAAACTGGCAATCAACCTGGTAAGATTTAAATAATAGCTGAACAAATAAGCAAAGCAAGTAGCAGAAGAGAGATGGGGGGAGGAAGGATATTGCCAATGGATATTTGCTGAACTAAACTGCATCCAAGCATTCAACGGGTTCATTTAAGAGAGAATGAATCATATGACATCAGGCAATCTTGCTCAGGTGTTTGATTTTGACAAACAACAAAATTGAGTTAAATACTCAATATGAAATACAGACTCTGATAATGATAACAGACTTTATAGGACACATTTTACATTACTTAAAGATGTCTTTTAATACAATAAAATTTATCTTCCAGTGGATGGGTAAAACCTGGATGGTTTCCAAGCTGTTATCATGCAATAACTGTAATTCAGTTATGTCTAACAAAGAAGAACAAATTTGACACAAGAAGAACAAATTAAACACTGTTTAATTGGAAAGTAAAGTGGCAGAGCTCAGTGATCAGTGATACATTAAAGACATTTTCTTAAATAATTCCAGAGTAGCTGGACCTTTTGGAATTGCTCTTTTTGGAATTTCTCCTCAATTAAGTCAAATAAAAACTTGATTTTCAGCAAAGTAAGAATTATAATTTGTTGTTATAAGACATATTTTAAGTGGTAAGGAGGTGCCCTTCAGCAGGAATGTATTTAAAACTATTCCAGGAAGCGAGCCAATATATCTGAGCATCTGCTGAAAGTATGTGAGAGATTTATATATTTTTTCATGGATAAAACATTAACAGCACAATGTCTCTAAAACAGAATGGCAAGAGGTGCAAGAAGTTTAAGTGAACGTCTTACTGAGATACAAACAAGCCGTGAGAGCCTAGGATATGAAGCATATATACAATCAGTTGCATGTCTGGGCTTCCACTGGCAGAGCAACATCAATACAGAGAATACCACAATATAGAAAATTAGTAATATACATACACACTTCTACTTAGCAATCACTCACATTTTTTTCAGGACTAGTTAACTGAAAGGTCCTCCCATTCTGTATTGCAAATGAGCCATAATATTACCACGTCACGTTAAAATGAAAGTGCTTCTGGGTATGAATAACGTTCCTTTTTTTTCCCTACCTTTGTGTCACTGACTTTGGCTGATGGATATTTCTTCTTCTCAGCTTTCAGCTATTCAGTCACATTCACTCTGTCCACTTGCTTCCCATTATCCAGCAACTAATCCCTTACAGGCACCTTCATATTTTTTACCTGAGTAAGATCCTTCAGCTCTTTCCTTGCAACTTGAAGGGCCCATCCAAAACAAACATCCAAATGTCTAAATATGTGAAGTTTGCTTTTATTACCAATTATTTAAGTGGAATAACTTTTACCAATCTTTGCTTCTGTCGTTTTTTAGAACAAGAACACTTTGCTTTGAGGATCATGGTTCTCTCTATAATTTTACAGTAACCACTTTAATAGGTTGGTACTACCAGGTACTGAAAATAAAGGAAATACTGTAATAAAATAGAAAAGATGACAAACAAATATGTAATAGAAATAATATTAATAATGAATTAGGAAAACTCAGTGTCTATTGGAGAGTTCTGGAGAAAGATAAGAGACGATAATTTTTTAAGTATAAAGATTTACTAAGGTGACTTCAAATGAAAACTCATCCAAAAAATGGTAAAAGAACAATAAATATTGCTAGGAAACTCTGTTCAGTAGATATCATATAGCAGATATGATTGACAAAAATATTGAAGCCAACTTGGAAATCACCACCCCAATGTGTCTTGGAGCAGTCCTACTCTAAATCCTAATCTAACGCAAGGACATTGGGTTCCATCCCACAAAAATTTCGCAAACAAGCCTGGTTTGCAAGCCATGATTTCCTTGTAAAGACTCATGTTCTTCTTTCATTTTTAGGGAGCCTTAAAGCTTATTAGATCCACTATTCAGTTTTAAAAGTACTTTTCAAAACAGTGCAACACCATGTTGCATAACTTAATGCTGCCTCTGAGACAGCTAAAAGCAGTGCTGCTGATTCAGGAAATACAAAAGAAAAATTTTTGTTGTTGTTAGAAAGATGAATAAGTTTGGGACTTTGAAAAGTACTATTTGACTCTATGGCACATTTCACTGATTGACATATATATATACATAAATTTTTATCACTTGCTGTCTTTGTTTCTGAACACAAAATATTGCACCATGGAGATGAGTTTGGTATTGATTGAATCAATCATTATTTCAAACAATGACAAAAGCTGACTGAGATCTAATAGCAAGTTTTTAGATGCCTACCCTTATTAGAAAACTGTTCTCTAAAATCTTACTGAAGACCATCAGCAAGAATAATATTTTCTACTGAACCAAAGACTGTAGAAGACCTGGAAAACTCTAGTGAAAATGGGAAGTCTTCCCTATTGCAAACTATGAAAGTGCAATTCACACTTTACCAAAAAGTTAGACATCATCACAATTTCTGGTTGTACTGAAGAGAGAGTTAATACAAGTGCACAATAACTTCTTCATTTCACAGAAGACAACAGCAATATTGACCTACTGAATGCTCGTGTGATGATGCAGGTGGAGGAACAATCTGAAAGAAAATAATATTTGATATTTAGGATTTATAATTGATCCAGATGGTTCAGATGATTATAATTCACATTTTAATAACAAAATTGGCATCAGATACCTTCCTGAAATCTGCTGTCCAGATTTACAAGGACTGAATAAGAATATGCATCTATCTAGATGACATCTAGAGATTTCGTTGTAGAATAAAAGAAAACTGTTCTGAGGGACCAAAATTCATCCTACACATACTAGAGCTCTAGAGTCCACTGGATAACAGTTCTACATTTCAAGATGTCAGAATAGAGCTGGGATGCACTTTGTTTCTTGAAAGTGAGAATTAATTCTATTAATTTCAGATTTGTGTGTGTGTGTAATATACTGCCAGATTTAAATCTGCAAGAGTAAAAAACTCATTACATATTCGTATATCTCTTTTAAAAGGAATATTGTTTTAATATCTTCCATTTTATTAGCAAGTTAGAATGTGGCTTCTTTACAAAAATATTCAAACAAGCAAATATATTGAAATATATTAAATTAATTAAATTAAATTAAATTAAATTAAATATTAAATGAATATATTGAGACCTTTAAAACCCGCTTGGACGCAGCCCTATGCCATGTGCTCCAGGTGACCCCGCGTGAGCATGGAGGTTGGACTAGATGCCTCTGAGGTCCCTTCCAACCTTCAGCATTCTATGATTCTATGATAAATAAAATGCTTAACATGTTTTTGAATTATCAATCAGCTTCCTGGAAAGATTTCTTATACCTGATAGAGTAAAAATACATTGAAATTACATTGATTGATTTATTGTGGTGGGTATTCTGGACACATTCCAGACTTCATAAATGCTTTGAGCCAATATGAGAGGAATTTACTAAATACTTTTCAGAGAAGTTAAGAGATATAGCTACTTCAAGAAAGCCTTACTACATTTCAGAGTACTGTACTTTGAAAGCAAGATCCAATTATTCAAACTGGATTTTTAGGAAGTCTTATATTTGTGTTTTTACACTTATTTACTGCTTTAACTCAATAAAATATTCTATACAGAATGGAAGCAGGCCTAATCTCTACATAAAACTCCATGAAAAAGTAGTATAGTTCAGCTACATTCAACAAATGTATTAGAAAATTCTGTTTTTTTTTGCCTTGTAATGAAATTCACAATAGTCAATACCTTACAGGTAAATTTTGTACAGTCCCCAAAATCCCTTCAAACAAACACAACAGCAGCAACAACAACAAACTGTGTTTACCCATATCCATATCTATAAACACATGATTATTAATTTTGACCAAAATAACTCAAGAAGAAACTGAAATTAGGTCAGTATTCTTGCAGTTTGTCACAAAGTTTACTGAAGAAGGGAAATGTTTTTATCTCTAGTCAAGTACAGTTCTGTGTTCATGAATGCTGCATGGAACAGGAACTGCTGCAGAGCTGTGTGAGGAACCAGCTAGTCAAGCTAGTAGCACAGGTGACTACATTATTACTGTATGGAACAAAATACGCTTTGAATTCTCACTTTTGGCAAGCAACATTCAATTGCAAATCCTTTCATAAGTCTATACAGATTGTAAACAGTCTAAGCTTAAATGGGATATTCTTTAAAAAGTCTCAAACAGAAATGCAATTAAATCAAGAAAAAGAATTAATAGATTTTTTTTGCCTAGATCTAGATTTTCTTCTGCCTACACAAATTCTGCTGTTTGCTTTGTATGCTGAAGTATTCCCTCTCTCCAAAAATATTGCAATCCTATCTTTCCTAACAATTATCTCATTCTGTTTTCTCTTTTATTTTCCCAAAGGATTTCTTTTTTTTTCCCCTTTAGCAACGTCTAATTTGGCCAGATCCACCTACATATGCTCAGCTTTCACATGATTCATTTCAGATGTTCCTCCTGCTTACTTCTAGGGAGCATTTGTTTCCACCGTTCTCCATATGTCAACAGGTTATTTTGAAGCAATCTTTCCTCCCATTTTGACAGTAGGATTAACCATGTTTTTCATGTAGAGACACTGGCTACAGAAAAAAATGTGCAAGGTTTTTACAGGATAAAAGATATCTGAAGCTTTCCTCTGTCATAATGCTCATAAACCTTGCAGAAATAACAGATTAAAATCTTCCCTGTTTTTCCTGATACATGAGTGGTCAAAAGACTGATTTGCATATTTTTTTTCATCCTAGACAAAAAAAAAGATTGTCTTTCTTTTCTCACTTTAAAGTTTGCTGCATTATGCGTCAAGTCCAAATAGAGACACATTCTAATTATGTGCCATTTTTAATTTCTGCATTTGTGTAGATTTTTCCTTCACATACTTTCTTCCTTCAGCTTTATATATTCCCTCTGCAGTAATTCTTCTTTTCTCATTTTTAGGAAGCTACTGTTCAACCTCTGCTTGTGACAACTGAAGAAAAGCATGCAGCTCCTAATTTCCTTAGAGATATTCCAAATATTTTCATCTCACATATAGATGACCATGATTTTAAAATAGTTGTTCTTTCAAACATATTTCTCCCTCTCACTGAACCTTTTAATGTCTTACAAGAAACAGTGAGCAAGGTGGGGGAAACTAAGAGGCCACGGCAAGTATGGCCTTCAGTGAGCCAACTGGCTGCTTTTTTAAAATTAATCTGTGGTAGCTCTTTTGCATTTAGCTACTCTATAATATTCCAGGGCAGCAGAGGCTGTTTGTATAATTTCCTCCTCATTTAATGTATAAGTTCATTCCCAGAATGAAAATCATTTGGTGTTTTTTGAACATATAGAACTTTTATTTTTGTTGGCAAATACCAGGCTTTGCAAAGGGCTGTAATTTGCATTGTTGCAAAGCTTTCATGCAAACCCAACGTTGTTTCCAATTCAGACATATTTTCTTATTTACTTTTCAAGGAATGCTTTAAAAAGTATCTGTTTTGCAGATTGTCCAACTGGTGACAAACAGACTTTGAATCATGCCCAGAACAAATTCTGTGCAGACAGACACACAATGGAAGGCCTGTGTCCAACTTGACAAATGTTAGATGCAGATTTCCATTGTCTAGGTTGTATTTTAGGTTCCTTTGGGGAATTTCTTCTGTGATTTTAGTCATTGCAACTGATTATTAAAAATCACACACCATATCAAATATTAATTATACATCCAACAGGTGGCAGGATATTTCATAAAAGAAAAATTTATGTCAGTGATGTACTGCATGTGATTTTCCAATTGCAAAATCGAGTCTTAACTCATAGTAGTTGGATCTAAATCCCAACTAATCAAAAGTAATTTAACTTGTAGTACCATGTAATAAAAAATAGTTTTGTGATTCATGTTATATTTCCATCTGAATCCCTGAGCCTCACTGAAAATGTCTATGTTACATGTACACAACAAGCCTATTGAAACATGAAAGACAGTATTATTCAGTAGAAAAATCCCATGTAAGTAAGGCAGATTTGCACTGGACTTGTGGGACACAGAACAAGTTTTTTTAGTGGCCTTTATTGTTTAAGCTGGTTGGGATTTATAAAGTTGGGATCTTTAGTCTGCCAACTATTCCTCTCTCGCAAAACAAACCGAAGCTGCGTTTAGAGTTTGCGGAAGACATAGGCCAGGTGGTCTCAAATCTGAGTTCAGTCATCATTTAGGGCTGGAGTCATGCCCAGAAAAGATACCATGATGGTGCACTGCAGTTGGAAAGGAAAGGTTACTGCCATCCACACTGCCTTCCTCTCTTGATCTAGACAGAGAAGGACTACGTTGTTACTTGTCTGTAACAGCAAATAGTGTCCCTTGTTTCTTGCTGTACTGGGAATACAAATTTCTATCAGTCCCTGACTTGATGACCCTACACTGTTCAGTAATCAAGGCAAGTGACAACTCGAGCACCTCTCCACAGTATGGTCTACATATGAATAACCTGCACAGATGCTTAGACTGCATTTTTCACCTCTTTACACTCCAATGCAAAGCAAGAAGGACTCGTTTGTAAGAAGCAGAGCCCCATGGAAACCAGTGGGTCTGTTGCCTTATAACCAGACAGCAGGAGGACGTGGCTCCTTCCCAGCTCTGCCAGCTGAATATCAAAGGAAACCCACATGTGATGGAAACTGTGTGCTGGCTGAACCTCCAGGTAATGGTACAGCCCTGTAATGCTAATGAAAGGCCACCTGTGCAGTCAAAATATAATTAAAATATACACTAATCTCATTAGCGAAAGCAAAGTACAGCATCTGCCTCTATCAGCCCTAGTCATGACTCACTGTCCTGTGGTGCAATAAAGCTGGCTGAACATGCAGCTGGAGCTCAACCCACGCGGCTTCGCTCTAAATTAGAGGTGACAACTGCAGCAGGCAAAAATCTTGCAGGAGCAATTGGAAGCTTTTGTTATCAGGTACTCCAGAAAAACTTACTTTTCTTTAAGCAGATTTCAATTCAATTCTAGCTAAAATAGCAGCAATAAATATGCACAGCTAAAGAAGTGCACATTTGCAAGTGATTGCTGTGTTTACCATAAAGCCCCATAGAAAGCTTGATGTATGGTTAGCATATGCTGTATTGAGTGGGAATATAGCTAAACTACACTAACATTGGCATCGCATTTCTTGGACTAAGTGACTTTAGCATGTAACACTATCTTGAATGAGATTCAAAATGTAATGATTTGGATTTGTATTTTGTACTAGGCCCTTGAAATAAATGGCACTACTTCTATTGCAACCCAAGACATCTCTTGGAGGGGGAAGAGTAGGAATAGCTCAAGTAAAATGCAAACATCAAATTGTTTGAGATAATTGTCCAGGGACAATTTTGGTCAAAAGCATTTTTTTTTCCCTAGCATTGCTAAAGTGCTTTTCAAGCATTACTGAGTGTTGTGGGAATACTATTTAGCTCTATTTTTATCTGTCGTTTGCAAAGACTCCCCAGCTGCAGGCAGATGGATGGAGATGTTCAGTGAGAACGTGGCTGACAAACTGGGCTGCCCTTTGCAGTCAACCAGAGTCTGTCTGCAGCAGCACCTGCAAGAGCTATGGGTCTCTTTCATCTTAGCTGCTTACAGCTAGGACAAAAATTGGTTCTTTTAAAGGGGATAATATTGGGCCCTTTGTGAGTTACCATACTATTAGAATTAAAAAACAAAGTCATATATTACAGGTATATTAACAGAGTCCAGCAGCTGGGTGAGGGAATGAAGTTAGCAGTACCATAGCAACAAAAACATGTCTTGTCTTAATGCGTTTCTTTCCACTTTGAGCACATTTTGGAATAAAGTTGCTGACTGGAAATGCTATACAAGGTAGGCATTAATTACTGTATTTATTAGCTTCATGTTCAGCAAGGTATCTAGTCACTGGCTGTGCCTAGATGTGCCCAGCTTCAGCAGAGCTGCTCTGGAGGTTGAACTTAAACTTGTGCTTCCGTCCCCAGGGACTTTAGAATCAAATTGAAGAAAATGCATTCAGAATTTTATCATTTTGGATGGTGTTCTTATGTGCTTCCTATGCTTCTTATGCTGTGTGCCTTTCCTTTCATGAACAACTTGTCTGAGAAAATACATTCAACTTCCTCATATGGAAACGTATTACAAACAGTGATTGAAAGAAAACCTTCACAAGCTGTTAAAAAGCTGTAAAATGTCTTTCTCCAAAACAGTGTTACCCCAAAAATATTCTGAGGAAAGACTCAGTCCTTGACAGGGGTGACATGGAGCAGTGGTTCCTCATCTCAGGTGGGCAGAGGCGATGAAATGATGACAGGACTCAACAGCAGATGGACAACAACAGTAAACTCTCCAAGCACTCTTGGAGTGATGTTGTAATAAAATGCATACAAATATTTTCTATTGACAAGAAAGAAAAGCAGATCATTCTTAAAGGTCTAATGATGTTCCTCAAAAGGACTCCTAAAAATCTAGTCACCTAGGATTCTGTCTGAGTGAAGTTCACTTGATTAATCGTAAGTAGCTGTATGTAGTGGCATGGGTCAAAAGGAAACAATTACCTTTCTGATCCTACCCTTATTTACACAGTGAATTCTTTTGTGCATATATGAGATTTAAGACTAAGTTCATGCAGAGCCTGGGAAAATTCAGAGAAGTTCACTCTGATATTTATGTTTGACTGAATAACCTCATTTATAGGGAATTCTTTAAACTTCTCAAATGAGACCCTATAATTTCAGTGTAGCCACAGACAGACAAGCCATGAAAGTATCACCCCCTTCCCAAGGCTCTTATGGCTCACACAAGAATGTGAAGAACGTTATTTGAATTAGACTGAATTTTTTTGAAATTCAGCAGGTAATTGTGAGAGCTGGAGAGATGCAATATACGTCTGTAGAATGTGACACTGCTGTTTGATAGAGGAAAATAAATAACTGCTAAAGAGCAATAAAGAAACACTAACAACTTGCTGCTGAAACACAAAAAGCGGAGGCTGGAAAGGGCGAACTGCAAACGTGAGCAGCTGCTGCATCAGTGCGTGACCCTGGTGAACACACCCTGGTCACACAAACAAAACTTTGCCACCACTATCATGCACTCTGTGTCCCGTTTACATTTCTCAGATTGCGTGCTCCCTATTTACTTTCCCTAAATTACAATGCACATGAATTTTTTTGACATCTCTCATTTTACTTTAAGGGCCTCTTGAAGAGCAGAGACAAAAGCACAAGAATCACCAAGCCTCGTTATATAAAAAATCTAGCTTCTGTTTGCATGCCTGGAAATCTGCACATAAGCTCTGCATTTCTTAGGGTAATGTTTGCAGGCTGAATTCCTAATGATTTTTATTACTTTCTGTGTGGTAGTTAATAAATTATAGATAAATTACATTCATATATTGCATGCCTAAAATGCATGCGTAAAATATGATTTCAAGGAGATGAAATTAACCAGATTTTCTACAAGAAAAGCTCTCTATATTCTTGTCAAAGAAAATATGCTTTCAGCAACCTAAAATTTTACAGAAATAAAACTACCAACAGACTAGCTACATTTGGAAGTGTCAGTATATTAATAATATTGTGTTTCATTAATAATATTAATATTTCACCTTTTGTAAGACAGAATTGTTTGAAAATGACTGTCCTTCAAATATGGTGAAAGATGCTATTAAAATACTGGATACCAAGTTATTATTGAATAATAAATAAATTCTATGCCAAGGCATCAGATGTTAGAAAATGTATAATGAGGGAAGTTGATGAAATCATGATATGCAGTTTAACAAAACAGAAAGTAAGTTTGCTTTCAACTCTTCTACCATTCATTACTGACAAGTAGTAATTTTAATATTCTTCGCTGTGCTATAACAATATGTTACATTGCTGCCTGATTTTTTTCAAATAAAAAGAGACTACCTTGTATGTTTTTTGGAAAAATAAGAAATTTTTACTTATTCATAAGCATTTTGGGTTTTTTTTTTATTTGTATTCAAAAAATCAATAATATTTATAAAAATTAATAGCAAAAATATTTCAGTAATTTTAGTAGCTCAGTAGTTTATTATGCAGTTACAAAATCCACATAATACTAAAGGTCTATTCTGATTCCCAAGAAGCATGCTCACTGAAAGCATGAAAATTTTACTTATGGTTACTAGAATTTGCCTATCTTGACATATAATTTTTATAACACTACTTAATTATCACAGATTTCTTTTACCTCTTCTACAAGGAGGTGTTGAAACCTTCTGCTCTTTGTGCACCCACACTTCTGCACCCCAAACCACATAAACTTGTAGGTGCACACATGCATGCATGTATGCACATATACACAGATACACACATATTCTGACCTACAAGTCACTCTCTGCTCACATGATCCCAGATTCAGAATTTAGGTCTACAAAAACAAATCAGAATTCCAACTATGAACATCTACGAATTGACAGTGTTTAATTCCGTTTCAAATGTGTCCAAAGTCAAGGGACAATTTTATGTCATGTTGAGCAAGAAGGCTGAAAGGGAACTGGACAGTCAAGGGATGAACTTAAATAAGAAATGTGAACCATTAAGTCAGAACTAAAGAAGGACTCAAGTGCAAACTGAAAGTAGACTTCCAACAATTAGTACTTGATGTTGGCCTTGGAAACTTCTTGATATTAAAAACAAATAGGGACGTGTTCTGCCCAAGGCGTTTGTTCCAATTATTCCTTTCTCCTGCAATGCTCCTTCTCATTAAGTTGCTGATTCTGATTTCAGAGACTTGAATGCTACAGGATCAAAACCCGAAAGAATCAACTTCCTTGATTTTCTTCCCCTACATGAGCCATTTTTACGTTCCAGTCTGCAATCTGAAGTAGAAACAAGTCTTTTATTTCCCTGTCCAGGGATTATTGCTTAGCTAGCTCTCACCCTTTTTTTTTTTTTTTTTTTCCTTTTTTTAAATGTAGGATGATATAAACCATTCTCAGAACAATGCGGGGAAGTTCCAAAATTCCAATTCATTTAGAGTAGTTGATTCTGGTTTTGTACAACAGTGAGATTTTTGGTTTTGTTCTTAGCGCAAAAGATATAGGAAAAAATAAAACACTCGATGAACTGTAAGATTAATTATAGATTCATTTTCAGTAAGGGACACATTGAGGGTTTGAAAGTAAGTACGGCTTGAAAGAGAATATATCCTAGCAAAGAGTGAAATATCTTCAAGATTAAGCAATGAACTGAAAGCCAGATTCTAATCCTTTTAATTCAGTTGCATGGATAATCCAATTCTCTGAAAAGTTAATTTTAGAATGAAAATAGAAAAAGGAAGAGCTGTAATCAAGGGAAAAGAATCTAAGACTGAGCAAAAATGGACCCCACTTAAGGCCAGATTCAATCAATACTACTCAAAACATGTAATTTTTGCCACTTTTCAGTAACACTCCCCAAAAACTCCCCACAGAGAAGCACCATTTTGAACGGAGAATCCAGAGTTTGAAGGGGAAATTGGAGGGGCTGGGAGCAGAACTCGCTCCACCTGGTGACCTGGGCACCCCATGTCCTACTAGAGCCACTTCCCACCTTCGCAGATACAGCGCCAGCAGCTCTCTAGCTCTGTGCACAGAAACCCTGCAGGGATGATGCACCTGCACAGGCAAATATCTGGAAATAAAAAATACAATCAATATCTGGAGAGAGTACAAACACAATGACAACTGAAGAATATCCAGGCCATAGGTAAATAAATGATAGAGATGCCCCCATGCTTTAAAAGGCAAAAGTCATCAGAGTTACAGATATTTTTTCCTAGTATTGAAGAATCTACATAGGGCCAAGGTGCAAGTTGGAAAGATTTGCTTAGAA
This sequence comes from Nothoprocta perdicaria, assembly GCF_003342845.1. Lineage (NCBI taxonomy): Eukaryota > Metazoa > Chordata > Aves > Tinamiformes > Tinamidae > Nothoprocta > Nothoprocta perdicaria. The sequence goes on from NW_020455943.1 coordinate 2,488,893, forward strand.
TGACTCTTACAGGGGGTGAATTGCTCATTTCTTCATGAGGAATATATTCAATATGCATCATTCTCATGAATGAACCAAGTCACCTTGCTGCTGCTTCTGTATTTGTCGATGCAACGGTACCTGCGTTTAGGCTTTTACCAGCTTAGGTAAGTAACACTTTCCTACGTACTAACCACCACTCCCAGGCCCTTCCTGAAAAGCATTGCCTCACTGGCAAAAGGTCCATCTAGTCCAGTGCAGGCTTATTTCTTTTTTATCTCCTTGTAGAGACCACCTGCATCTGCGCATAATGAGCTTGCCACAGGACGGGGAAATGATGAAAGGGGATGAAGTCGCACACCCAGGGGTAGGAAATCTGCTCAGTCGGTCATTGCTTAGTAGATCTCCTTGGGTTGATGCCCCAGAGAACCCTCTGTCCACGCTCCCCTGAGAAATTCATATTGACAGCGCCTAGCTCAGCTTGACGCAGGGCACAAGGGGCTTAAAATAGCACAGACTGCAAGAGGCTGAACACACTGGGAAATCAGGGATTTTTGTTTCTTCCTGCCCTGGCTTTAGCTCACTATGTGATTCCATACGAAAGCTCAGTAACAATTTACATTGAATACGACAGTTGAGCCTCTACTGATTATAAATTATCCATGAGTAAAACTGAAGTTCTCCTGACTTGCACTTTTTCAACTTTATTAAAGGACAGCGTTTTAGAGTTTCTGGCTCTCTCCCAGTTTCCTGACTTGAGTTCCCTAGCAGATCTGAGGTTGCCAGCTGCTGCCCAGAATTTTGAGTGAAAGGGAGAAAAGGCAACTTTTTTCCTAGGTAGCTTGAAGGATCCCTTTTTCTCTGAGTTGTCTGCTGACTTTTTCACTATCTTCTCTTTTCCTACGACCAAGTCTTCTATAGGTTCCTTTTGGGATGTTTTCTTCTCTTCTGCTCCCAGGGTATGTGCTAGTAATTTGCTTCTTTTCTTTCTATCAAAGTTATCTGTTCCTCTTTTGACACCAACGTCCTCTTTGTGGATGATTTCTAGTTCAGTCAACATGCAGCTTTCAAATTTTTGGCAGCTAAGAGATGAATTAACAGTCCTAAGTCTCAACGCTCCAGAAAATTTCAAAGCCACATACAAATAATAAAAGCTTTCATGAAGTTTGCTTGCATTTGTTCAGTTGGAACCCACAGAGTTCAGGTGAGTACAAGCCAAAACCATATCCCTCCACACAGCATCAGCAGGGATATAAGCATTTTTTTCCTCTACCTGCAGATGTGGGAATATGAAGTGCTGATTTAGAGTTGCCCTCAGGAGCTTTTCTTCCTACTTCTCATTAGTATTAGCCAGTGCAATGCACACTCTAATGGTCATGCAGAGCCCCATCTAATTCTAGCCAAGATTGCGTTCCCCCATACGCTATCTTACTTCGAAGGTTAACACTCTTGTTTTCATCACGTCTCAACAAGATCCGCCAAAGCTGAGGAATCACAAGGACCTTTGATTTCCTGTTCAGTAATCTGACCGAAATTCTTCTGTTGTATTTCCTGGGGAAAAAAAAAATGCTTTCTGTTACATTTTGGCAGATATTCAGCTCAGACCTCCTAGAGTGATTTCTATGACCTTGATCATTCTTTTTCACTCACTCTCAGTGGAATGTAATGTTTGATATTCATATCTTAGAATATCTCACAACAGACCAATACACAGGCATTTGCTTGGAGAGAACAGTAATTTACAATAGTGCACTGTAGACAAGGCTTCTCAAATTTACCATTAGAAGGCAAAAAGGTGTATTTGGAAGACATACAGAGATTCAAAGAAGTATAGATTTACTGCACGAGGTCAGAGGGCCCATCACAACTGTTCAGGGCAGCATGTGCTCTCGGAGTCCTGCGACACGGATGTGACAAGGCACAATCTTCCCTCTCCGTGCAGATATTTCCTCCAAGTACTGCAGACAAGCATCATGCATTCTCTTTTCCTATAATTCTGGAATTATATGTTTCATCCTGGAGCTGGCTTTATGTTGCAGCTTCATTTTATACTTGAAAGGATGTTAGCACTGCTGGTTGATTGACAGAGATATTGGAATGAGAGAAAGAGGCAAGATGTTGACTGAATAAAAATCTGCTTTTTAATAAACAATGGCATTAGAGAATCACAAGGCAACCTCACTGGTCACTCAAACCTCATTCAATAAAAAAAAATTATCTGTGTCTCAATTACATTATATCAGCAATGGTGAAAGAATTTTGGTTGAGTTGGAATCTGTTAACGCGCTGTTACCATGTAAATTATTTGGCTGGCACTCCTGACAGTTTGTCTAACTGCATTGCAAGTTGCTTATTAATGCAGTGTTGGAGAACCATGTGCAACTATCATCCTTCAGAGAGCAACTCAATATTTATCTCCACTGTGGAGATGCAGCTGCCATGGTGATGGGTTCTCAGGTCCATGGTGCTCATGCCTGCCCAGCAGGCATCTTCCCCACGCAGCACCACAGTGCAAGCAAGTAGATGGTGTCTCACATTTCAGGGCCTGGAGATGTGACAAAGCAGACATGCTCAGAGCTTCCTGAGATGGCACTGCTCTTGGTGCATGCAGTACGCTACATGTTGGCAGCCTCTTGCTGCTGAACGGATAGGAAAGGGTTTTGTGTACAGTGACAGGGAAGATGCTATTCCTTCCCCTCACCTCCGCTCACCTTTCTTCCCCAAATTAAGCTGACAGTTCTCCCTAATCTTCTTTCCTAGAGCAATTCCACAGCAGGGTTTCAGCAGTCTCACCTGCCCTCTTCAGGAGTCTCTCTCCCTCTCTGCTGACTGTAAGAGCTGATGACTTAAAAACAAATTAATGAAACCGGAATCATCTTCTTATCTCTTACATGAAACTTAAGATAGGCAACAGCCAGCCAAAAGCAGTGCAAATGTGTGTTAGACATTAATGCAACCACTGGCCTGTTTGGGAATACACTGCCTGCTAAGCCTGCCAGCATCAGACAAAGGAAAAAGAAAGGCCAGAGGGGTAAAACATCAATGTGCCTTGTGCTGGCCAGGGCTCACAGTCATAGCCACAGAAGACCATCACCACTGCACAAACCACATTAGTCCTGTCAACCAGCCACTGACAGAGGGTCAGCTTGCAAGGCTGGGCTTAGAAAAAAAGCAGCCTTGTCCCAAAGACCTTATGCGGATCATTTTCCCTGATACACTCGTGTGTGCAGACTTCAGCAGAACACCAGGAATGTGTGAAAAGAGGAAAAAAAAATCTATTATTTGCTGGCTGTGGCAGGTGTGTGTGCAGCGGTCACACAGACAAATGTCTCAGCAACGTCGGGTTTAAGCAGCTGATTGACAAGACATCATGTCTGCTCCAAAGTCAAGGCAAGTGTACGGCCTTCAGGGAGCAGGCCGGGCCTGCCAGGGAGAGGAGCCTTGGCCTCATTATCTTTATTTAATCTGCCGGCCCCGTCCAAGGAACAACTGCGCGATGTTTATATAGCTGACGGAGCCACGAGATAGAGAACATATGGGATGCTGGAACGTGACTTGGATACCAAAGTGGCCCTGGTGGCCCTCTGCTAAACCACAGCAGATCTGCAAGGGAGATGTGCTGACCTGTGAGCTCTGACGTAGCCATGTGAGAATTTCTCTTTTGGAGAACAGTAAATGAGAGCGTCAGCCACAAGAGAGACCTCTCTGACTGACGAGATGCTGAGCGGTGCTGCAGAGTAAGGGTGAGAGCCCAACTGCAGGTGCTCCTCTTGCCGCAGGCACAGCGTGGACCCCAAGGACACGGATCTCCAGCCTGTCCTGGACTTCGGACACTGCACACTGTCAATCAGCTGCGTAAATCCAGCGCACGGGGCACCCCTTTGCTTTGCAGTTTGTTATGTGCCCACCTGTCATAAACTAATGGTTAAAGTCTAACTCTTTTTCTAATACCCTATTTTTTCTAAATTACAGTATTCTTAGAGTTTTATTAGACTATTAATCTTAGAGTATTATTAGAGCTCTAAAACTCTAAAACCTAGAGTTTATCCATTGAAGGCCAAATTCAAATTATTCCTCACTCCTTCCTTAAGGAATGTGTGAGCATTTGCTGGTTTTAAATAACAAAGAGATCAAAGAGAAAATATGGCATATAGCACCCTAATTAGCCAAGTTTCAGGATACCTACCTGATGACGTGTCCACAAATAGATGTGTGTATAACCAAAGTAAAGGGAAAGAGAAGAAATGGAGGGAAGACAAAGATGAACAAAGGAGAGACCTCAAGGTGTGAAACTGGATACACACCACGAGCAGGACTGAGATACCCACATGTCATATAAGGCTTTGCCTCATGAGTATTACTGTAGATACTGTAGTCCCACTGGCGGAAGAAAATATTTGTTACAGTGTGAGGAAAAAAAAATTGATCTGGCTGACACGCAAGTATGAATGAAAAGTCCTTATCAGCAAAAGACATTAAAGATTTTTTTAAAGCTGTCTGAGAGTGCTTTTAACATTTAATTGTACCCAAAACAAAGCTATGATGAGGGTTAATTTTTTTCAATGTTTTCACTGTTAAGGAAGAAAGCTTTACAGCCTTTTAAAATCTGAAGCATAAACCACTCTGTTTGTCAGGTAAGATTTTCTTATAATACATCACTCAGTTCTTCAGAAGGAAGAAGACAATAGTCTGTATACAAAATAATCTCCATATTATTATGTTCTTGATCAGTAAAAGGAAAGGTAATATTAGACAACTCTGTATTTGGCAGCTTTGCAGGATTTGAAGTTGGATTATCTTGTTTGAACAGATCCATATCAGATATATAATTACACTTTCCAAGGACAAACCCACCCAAATCAAAGCATGGAGCATCAAAAGTCACGCAATAGCTAGACTTCCCCTGAAATTAAAAACAGAACAATGCCAAAGAACACTTGAAAAACAGGAGGACGTGAAAAAATTTACTATCCTGTTAGTTTCTTTCATCTAGCTACTACACACTTCATGATTTAGTATATATTCTCTCGAGGTCCAGAAAAAGATGTCCAAAACATGTTCTAGGCATTTCTAACGTCTAGTTTAGGAAGGAAATAACACTAAGACGTGTTATTTCAGTTATAATCATATATACATGGGGTTGGCATGTTGTAATTAAATCAGCATAATAAATTCTAAAAAGAAAAAATAAGGATTCCTTTTTTTAATCTGGAACAGGGGGAAATAATGACAAGAAAGAAACCTATTCCAATTGAAATACTGCACTTGGTTGTAAGACATAACCTTTTTACTCCTCTCTCTATGCATTCATTCTACAAACTTTCAACCTGTGATTAATCATCACATAGCCAATTTTTTTTTCTGTTTAATCCTCAAGTTAATGGAGAAAAAATAATCTGGATCAATAGCACTGTAACAACTTGACAGATGCTGCACATATACAATAAGCCAACATGGCAGGTCAAGAGCAAATTGGAATACTTAATCTACTCGTGTCATTTTCTCAGGAAGAATATAAGTTCATGTAAATCACATGTTCACTCCCACTCTAATGACTCCATCCTGCAAATACTCACAGACTCTGTTATTTTTTCTCATGTGATCTATGACAGTGAATAACAGACCTTGGCCAGCCAAGTCAAAGGAAGTGTTTATAAAGTAGAGGGTGGAATCCAGTCTACCTGGCTGATATTTTAGGCATGTTGTCTCAGGGGTCTTTGGAAGCAAGGAATAGCTAACTCATCCTACCTAAACTCCTCTTTACCCAAGGCAATCACTTGAGAAAATCTGATCCACCACATTCAGGTTCTTCCATCTTCCCCTGTCTTTCAAGGAGCTCATGGGTGCCTCAAGAGAGACCCTATCCTGACAAGTTTTTCTCTTCGGTGGAGGACATTGCAGCAACTCCCCACACTGCAGATGGGTGATCAGAGGCAGGAGTCAGCCCCAGGCTCTACTCAATCTCCCAATAAGCACTCTGGTAGCACTGGAGCATGGGGTGCTCTGGGAGAGGATATATTCCTTGTCCTGATGACCATGGACCAAGCACAGGAGCCTACCTATGCCTGAGACACGCAAGTTTGAACCAGGCTTGTCCTCAGACCTCACTGGCCAGCAGCAAGTACACAGGAGAGATATGGATAATATGATGGCAACCCATGTTTTCCTAGCACTTTTTCCCTCATATTACCTTCTGAATCTTAGGAGCTATAGAGCCTGAGGTTACCACCTACATCCTGGCCTTTCAAGTGCTGGCTTAGGAGCTGAGGTGGGCGGGAAAGGCAGATCTATGTCAGAACTGATTTGTGGGAGCAGTGGGGGTTATGCCACACTCATCCCATGTCAAACAGAAAGGTTTGGGGCACTGAATACCTCTGCCCCCAGGTACCTCCAGACTTTTCCAGCTGAGGCAAAGCCCCTTTCTTGAACCTGTCATCTTGCTCTGTGCTACACAGGAGGCCAGCCCTGGTGGCACTGAGGGGCTGCACAGTGAGGGAGAGCAAAGCTGCTAATTAGCAGCTGTGCTGAACATCCCAGCTGAGAACTTCCTCTTTTCACTGGTCTCTCTCTACAACCCTCACAGCAATCATAAATTCCTCTCTGAACAAGCGTCCTTCAAAAGCCATATTCAGGAAGAAAGGTTTCATTTTACTTTTCCTACATTGTTTGTATTCCTAGAAGTTATAAAATCACCAAAGAGGCATATTGATTCTTCTTCAGATGCAACGAGATATAGTTAATGATGCTGTTTATTATTCTCATCATTGAAAGCAGAGAATTTCAGCAGTATCTGATCAAGCTCATTTCTCTTCTCCCTCTTAAATCAGAAACCTTCTTTTCAGGCTTACTGGATTCCTCACTACAGTTGCTCTGTATGCATGTATATTAATCTTATCCATATGAATTTCAACCCTTCCTAAATATATGGTTTTGACTAGATTTGTATCTGTATCACAGCTATTGCTTATGTCAGGTTAAAAGTTTTCTCTCCACTTAGGCCTGTATTTCCAGTTGTCACAGGAAGAAATTTATGGCTCAATTAGCAAAATTTTCTCTTCTGGGAGAATGTCAGACTGCTCAGACATTGTCTGTGGGGAAATCAACAAGAGCCATATTGCACTCCCTCTATCTTACTTGAAATAATTTCTATGCAGATATTGGTGTGGTGTTCTTATCCAAAGGAATAGGAGGCCTTAAACTCAATGAAGAAGAGGATCTAGAAAGCAACAGAAAAACTTTTCTTCTGGCAATACTTTACTCCCAGAAATGGACAGAGAAGGGAAAAAGAGGAGTGGAGTTTTGTCTAATATGTGCCTGTGATTTTTCTCCTGTAAAATAGAGTTAATTTGCAAAAGGAAGCCTCCTCACTTTGCTCATTGCTGCCAGCTCTTGTGGCTTATGGAAACTTGTGACATTGGCTGTTTACCCTGTAGCTTCCACTCCTTGAAGCTGTGTGAGTGAGACTTTCAGCAGTGCAAAGTAAAGACACCTTTCTAGATCTCCTTCTAGAGAAGAGAAGCCAGAAACAAGACTCAGGCACAACCTAAGAGCTTAGAACCTAGGAGGCCAATAAAATATGTGCAATTACTTTCAGGAATATCATGATTCTTTTGCCAGTTTCTGGAATGTTAAAGCAAAACGGATGATTTTTAACTTTAAGCTCACAATGTTCCCTATTAATTTCCACATCAACCACCTTTTAAAACATCTAATGGTTTGAAGGTATTTATATTCCAACTCTTCCCAGCCCTCCAGTTGACTAACAGTGGACCGAGTCATGTGAGACTTAGGTATTGATCTCAAAATGCTACTGTACACATGAATTGGTTCATGCCTGTAAACATATGCAAACAAAGAGCATTATAGTAATGTCTGTTATAGTGGCCAGCAACAAAATATTCAAAATTTTGCCTTCTGTCTGATTAGTGTTACCGTGGTGTCCCATATGCTAAGGTACTATGGCAATTTTAAATACTTGCACATGGTAATTATGCTCACGTTAATGCTGACCACTGTGTTATTAACTGAATCACTGAGGTTTGCACAGAATAGTTGAAGATAAAACTTTAGCAAGACAAAAATAAGAGTACAGGAGCTGAAGTAAGCTAAGAGAAACAGTAATTATGCAAGACGAAAAATATTAAATGACTTCTAATATCCTTGATTCTGTTTGAGGTCTTTATACTGTGCATTAGTATTACTGAAATAAGATCTTGAGAAAGCATCAGTGTCTTTCATTAAACCACTGGAAAATAAATCTCCCTTCCTACATCACTAGAAAAGTGTCCTATGTCTTCACTTAACACTTAGAGATATATATCTAAAGAGCAGGGTTAGAGAGAAAGGCCAAGTCTTTCTGAAGAATGTTCAAGACGAATGGCAATGAAGGTTGCTCAGAAATTTTATTCATGCTGGAAAAGTGCCAGCTGCGCTCATAGCTAATATTGGAAAAATTAATTGTACTTGCCAAAAGACCCTTTCAAGACAGATGCTTCAATTCCTTTTTAAAATGCAAGATCAAAATATGTATCAGCAGTTGCTTTATTTGGAAACATTGCAAAATGAATCCAAGATTGTGTTCATGACACAGTCACACAAGGTGAAATTTGGGAACAGATTTGGGGGCTTTATTTACATTAATAAATATAAGCTGCTCTCTCATTAACTAACATTTAAGAAGAAATACAATACAATACAATAAAAACAAAGTGTATCTTACTTAAACAGGAAAAAAGTCTTTTGCAGGGAGAAAAAAACCCTCCAATAAGTATTAAAGATCCTGAAGACTCTTAACTTCCCATTAATTCTATGTAATAACTGTATGACTTGAACATAATAATGCACTGTTGTATATCTCACAGCAGGAAAGTAGGATCAGTCATCAGTGCCAAAAGGCAAGGGAGAGGCTCAGAGGCTAAGATCTGAAGTAGGTAAGGGCAGTGACTGTATCTGCTCTCAAGTGTGAGGTGGTGTAGCAGCAATCAAAAATAAGCAAGGGAGAAGTGGGTGATCCAGTTTTCTATTGCTGATCCAGTTCTATGTTACTAAAATTAGCATTTATACTTTTGGTTTTTTAGTTTTGTGTCCTACAAATGTGATTACAAAGAGCTTCATAGATTTCCTAATGCATGATTAGTATTCCTCCTACCCATAGAGTTAAATAAATTCTTTTCCACTTCTGAAGATAAAGCGTGATGTATAATATATGACTGGGAATCAATGGCCATATCTACTGTACATATAGAGCTGGACATTGGCCAAATATTCCAGACACAAGTCTGGTTCCCAGAGAGTATTTGCCTTAAGGAGTGGTATCTGAAAATGTTTTCAACTGCCCTCTGCCTTTGATGCCTCTCTCCTCAGTGTCTCTACTCTGAGGTGGTTCTTACTACTTCTCTGAACAAATTTTCTCTGTCTATTTCCTGGCATCCACTTTGGATAGCTGATTTTTATTGCCATTCTTTGGACACTGAGGTAAATGTTTTAATAGCAATTAAACAATGCCGCAGCCCCCGAGGCACTGAGGGCAGCTTGATGCATGTGTCTTTAGCAGCGGCCTCCCGCAAAGAGCAGTGTGGTGTGAGTGCAAGAGTACAGACATCTAGGAAAGCCAATTAGTAGTTTTGCATCAGCTAATATAGGAGGCATGCTGGGGACTGTTTGATTCATCCAAGTCAAGCAGCAGATCTTATATTCCCGCTAGCCTGAACTCAGGATGTCACAAACTGCTGGTGGCAAAAGAGCCCTGTGGGGGAGTAAAGGACAGCATTGACATCTGGCTAACAGAAAAGGTCTAGAAAAAATAAGTTCATATAAAAGTAGTTAAGAAAAACCTGTCCTTCAAGGTTGTATTTCTCTGTATAGGAAGCAGACCTCACTGGTAAGACAGTATAAAGAGCAAGGGATGCGTAAAGCATGAAGATTGAAATTAGATATGCACTAAATGTTGGTACAGGGTTAAGTTTAATAGGATAGGTCTTTAATCTAGCAGGAAGAAAAGCTATATTAAGCATCAATGTCTAGAAGCTGAATGTTGAAATAATCGTTTCTAGAAATAAGATTCTGAACTGCCAGGGTGATTAGCTATTAAATAACGTGCCTAAGAATGAATAAATTTCAGCAAAGACTATCTGTTTTCCTAAAAGACAGGACTTCAAGACAGACTTCTGAGCACAATACAGAAATTAATGAGCAGGCTTTTCTGGCAAGTGCTATGTGTCATGGAAAAGGTCATGCCAGCTGATCAGTATCACAAATCCCCAAATCCTCCCTATTTACTCTATTACCAAGTGTGCCCAAGAATTCCACAAGGCTGTCACAGGGGCACAGGAAAACACCCAAAGTCCCTATTATTCCTTTTGAGCTGATCTCACTGCAGCTTTAAATCTAAGATGAGATTAATTGAAAGCTTCACATGTTTTTGAACTAGCAAAGGTCTATTTTCAAGCAAACCTCAGTTATACAGATAGATTTGCTAAACATGTATGTTCACCTTCTTTGACACAAAATTAGGTTATGGTTTCCTGTTTAAGAATAAGCTCTTTTTGACATTGCAGTAGACTGTAATTTACAAAAGAAATCACCAGTACTATTAAGTCATGAGCCACAAATATTTTCTCTTTCTAATCTGTTCATTTTTTTTTTCTCTTTCAGGAAGGTCCTTACATGTTTATTTAACCTTAAGCATAGAGGCAGATCTATTTCAAGTCACATACTATAAAGCTTGCTGAACTGGGGGATAGGAAAAGGCAAAGCTCTTGGCCATTGCTCTCCTTCCAATCTATTACCTTCTAAGATGAGCTAATCGGTCCCCTCTGTTTACAGAAATTACAAACATGACAATTGATTTATTCTCATGTTCTGTGTTTTCAGCTGACATAGCAAAACTCGTGTCTTCACAGTGTGCCTTCCATCACGGCAGCAACAGAGAGAATAAATAGTGTCATTGGGTCCATACCCTGCTGCTGAATGCAGCAGGGTGTATCCACTTTGAGTAGAGAGTATCTGCATGGGCTCATGGCTATTTGCATTTTATCTTCTTGAAATTCCAGATTATTTCAAATTTTATTTTGAATTTATGCTTTTGTTGGTTCAAAGATTCAAAATGAAAAGGGTTCAGAAACTTGGGGTGCACTAGAACTGCCCAGTGTTATACCAACACTCATGAAAATTCTGAAGATTTCTAGGGAAAAATAGAAAAAAATGCAGAAAAGGGATGGGAGGGTTACAATGCAAGATGAGTCAACAATTCCATTTAAATATAAATACACATTATTTAGTGCAAAATTGCTTCCTTAACTAAAATCTAGATTTTCAGCCTGCACCTAGCACCACTTTCAAATAATTAATGAGCAGGGATCTCTGAGTACTCAAAGCTTATTTAGTTTTTATCGTTATCTAATCTGTTTTTTGTTACAATAGCTTTGAGGTAGATTTCTGTAGTTTGTGCTAGGAATTTTAAACTCGCCAAAAGACTTGCATAGGCCAGAGCCAGATAAAAGATGACGGTGCTCTGTTATTGCAAAGTGATAATGCTCAAGAGATTCTATTATGTATCTGTCACTCCTGGTAAGCTGAAACATCAGATTCTTGCGTGTATGGATTATCTTTCAGTGAGCATAGATAAAAGACCGTTGGTGTTGTCGCTTTCACTAAATCCTCTCACACTGGGGATTTTTTGCAATTTTCTGTGGCTAAGCAGCACACACACGAAATGGGAAGAATGCTGAGGTGGGTGAAAAAAAAGGTACAGCAGTTACCTTTTCCCCATCGGAAAGCAAAACTTCCCTGCAGCTCTGACAGAGATCATTGCAAGGACATCGCACCAAGCACTGCTTATCCCTCGCAGGAGAAAACCCACCACCTCCAGAGCTTTTGGAAAAGCAAGACACTTCAGGAGAGCCTGGGCCAAGCCGCAGCAGTTTTGCTGTGTTTTGTCCAGGATGATGATGAAGGGCTTCCCATCTTGAGAAAAAGCAGAGGGTTTTGGAGATAGGGTGCCCGGCGGGGATTATAGGTCTCTCTGTAGGACCATGGGCACTGCTGTTGCCCATGCCTGGGATGCATCCTGCTGGAGGGTCTTGCCTGTGAGAGGTGTTGGTGGCAGCCCCAAGAACCCCTCAGGATCTGCATTGCAGATGCCCTCAGTTTGTATCGATTCAGAAAGTGACTGAATACATTCACGGATGAAAAATCCATCTACTACAACTGTTAAATACAAAGAAAATGCTGCTGGCTCAGGAAGCACCTGCACCACAAATCACCGAAGCAACAGGACTGTTCCCTGGTAGTTTCATTACACACTTGTCCTGTTTTGATGCTTTTTCTAAGGCATCTTCTATCAGACACTCCTGGATGCAGGCTCCTGGATCTTTGACCTGACCCAGTTTACGGCTCTTCTATAGACTCCTAATCTTCACTCCTTGACAAAACGTATGACAATAAACACATAACTGAAGGAAGGAGCATATTTATCTGTTTGTTAATTGATATGCTGAAAGCAACTGTAATCAGCGTAAATATCAGTTTCTTTTACTAAAATACTTGTCTTTCCTTGTATGAATCAGATCTGTGAAAAAATAATGTAATGCAGGCTGGAAAGGAGGGAGAGAATTGTGTCTAACGTCTGCAGCTTGATACCTATTTCTTCTAGCAGAAAAAGCTCATAATTTGAGTTTTAATACATATATCCACCAGCCCGCTTGTTTTTAAGGAAGTTACTTGCAGTTTACATGTACTTGTTCCTAAAATCTCAGCCTATCAGATAAAACATAAAATAACCTATTTCTGTTGCAAAAGCAACAACTGAGGCTCCTGAATCCTGGAATTTGGTATCTAATTCTACAACTGCTCCACTGTGTGACTTGTCAGGCTACTCCTTTTCCTTTCTCACATCTACATTTAAGTATATTAGAAACATTTTGCTTTATTGTGCCAATATCCAACTGGCATATATACCACAGTTTAGATGTAGCCTCTAAGTCTATTGTTTGCAGGACAGAGGATCAATCCAGAGCCCAACGAAAGTGAGAGGAGTATTTCGTTAGATATTAATGGGTTTGGGATTCTAGATGATGTGGCGTGGTGTTTGGAGCTGAACAGAAAGTCTGGAGGAACACAAAAAAATATCTGTTCAATCCTGTTAAGAGCATGGGCAATTTTTTGAAGCACAAAATACCCAGGCATTTTAGCAAATGACTTATGGACTATTCTCTAAGAGACGCCAAAAATCAATGAAGTTTTAGAAAAGTGACTTTTAGGATAGAAGAAGTTGGAGTCTACAGTGATTACTCATTTCTGGATCTGTTCTCCTTATCAGAGGAAGGCAGTGCTGGAGCTGATAAAGCAGCATTTTACAATACTCAAAGGTACTGAACGCTGTGTTTGCTGCTCCCTAATATTCATAAGCAACAGCCTACAAGCTGCAGCTGGCACTAATGGCTTCCATACACCAGAACCATTTGAAAGTCTTACAACCATTGTGATTTGTCTATCGTATCATGTTACAACAGCATTACTGTACCAGTAATCCAGTACAGTATTAATGTGATGCAGATGTATTACGTCTCCTATTCCAGGGAAGTATATAAGCAGAAGAGACATGTGGGTACAGTTGCACTCAAGTCTTCAAAGCCTCCCTGAATGGTCCAAACACATTCAATTCGCAGAAACATTCAGCTTGCAAGCTATCAAACGAAAATGTTTAGACGATCCAAAATAATCTTTTGCAGGCAAGATGAAAAAGATCCAGACTCTTTATTTGAAAATTGGTGCTTGAATAAAGTGCCTATATTTTATCTAGACATGTAAAATGTCATGCAACAGGTAGCAAATTTGGGTACAGCAGTGACTTACATAATGGTAAGTTGCAAGGGGCATTGCACCAGGGATTGTAGTCTTGTAGCCTTCAGAAATTGTCTTCGGACACAGTGAAAACATCAGAGAGCACTCCGTGGTGCACTTTTTTCCATATTTTCATTTCTATGTACTTAAAGTATTTTGCTGGGATAGACGCTGGGGTACAGGAGCGTTTCATCAGCTCAAGTGAGGAGGGGAGGCTTTATTTTCAGTATAAGCATTGGCTAGTGCTAACTACTTCAGAAGCTATTATGGGGCTTAATTAATGTATACAATGCCTCAGGAGCCTTACCCACATAAAAGGTATAATAAGAGCAATTCCTAATTAACTTCCCACTAAAAAAACCCAAAGTTTCATGAAGTTTAAAGCAGAACAGTGGAGGAGTTTGTAAATTCTATTTATCTGAACCCCTGGAGTAGGAAAAGTCAGTGGAAAAAGTGGTAAAATTCTTCAATTAATTTTCCTCAACCTGTGGGATTTAATTAAGATGTTAGCAAAAATCTGTGAGTTTCCTGTGGCTATTTCTCATCTAATTTTGTGTTTCACTGAAACACATCTTCATTTTAGAACAGATATTGTAAACCACAAAGAGGGTTATTCAAAAATAGATGTTAGTTTATTAGAACTGAACAGGGGTATGGATCAGATTATTTAGACAAAATTCATATGCAACTTTTTATATCCATTTACCTTCTGTATTTTCTTTGCTTTGAATTTCTTTGAAAAGATTTGCTGAGGATACATCTCATTGTCATAATTCAGCACCATGCAGAGATACCTGAGCTGTTGGTGAAATAGCCATCTCAGGTGTTATATTTGAACTAATTAGTCCTGGGGAGAGGAGGAATATATTAGTTCCGGTGGAGTTCCCTAAAATATAGCTGGTACCCCATGCTACCTTATTTAGATATTCCCTCAAGGAAAGTATTTCCAATTGGAAAGTGAGAAACTATTAAAAGGACCCACAGAGCTGCATGAGTTGTACCACACCAGAGAGAAGCGCCTGCCTTTGCGCCCGGATGCACCTACCCTCACAGGTAGCAGAAGGCACCCAAGATACAATAAAAATCTACTAGAAGTCATTATGTACCACCAGTTCTGACTTTACCTCCATCCTTCAAATCATTATGGGGAAGCAGGAGAGGTGCGAAGTGCTCTTTCCTGGAGGACTTGTCAGCACACGGCATCAGGAAGCAAAAATTTGAGATTCAAGAAGCTTCAGAGCTGATGAGCTCCAGCCATGGGGAGGATACGGCAGTGGAGCAAGGGCTGACTAAAAATCAAAAACTGAGAGAGAAATTATATTTTGTGCAATTCAGTCTGTAACTCTCCGTCCTGGTTTGTTCTTGTTCCCTCACTCCTCTTGCCTGGCTCCCTAAACCCTCTTCTTCTCTCACAAATCTATTGAGTGTTCACCTCGCAGAGGCTGAAGACATCCTTCGAGGAAACTGCCTGCAGCAGCAATCCATACAGCAAGACCAACCCAGGGAACAGGGCTTGAAACTACAAAGTGATAAGCAACCAAGGTCTCTGCCAGCATCCTGCTTAATTCAGACACATGAAGATACCTACGGCAGTCAATGCTTAGGGCTAAGATTTTCAAAATCAGTTTACATGAATTAAACACCCATTTCCAATACAGTTTTTCAGTCTAAGTGCTTCTCTGGATTGGGGCCAGAGTGCTAATCAACTTGCAATCCTGAGCTCGTAGTAAGGAACTTAGATCTCAACTGCTTCACTGTGCCACTTGGCCCCTTGTTTGAATTTGGCCAAGATCATGCAATAACATCTCTGGTTTTGGAATACTAAGACTTCACGAGTGTTATTTTACATCTTCTTGGACAAGCCTTTTGTCTGGTGTGCAGCGCAGCCTGCAAAAAAAAATATATCCTCTAACATGTAGGACTCCAAAAATATGGTAATATCTGTCTAACACAACATCTGTCTAGCATTAAATCTGAAAAATTGGAACCATTTGTTTGATGAGACATGTAACAAAGATGAAAATTCATTCTTAGAATATCAGCGGGGAACTTTTTTTTTTTAAATGAAATGTGAGATTTTAAGCCAAAAATGCCCATCAGCACACACAATCCTTCAGGCAACTTATAAAATGTGTATAAAAATAAAGCATAGACTCATTAGAGAACTTTGGAGAAAAAATGCAAATAACCTGAGCTTTATACGCTGTTTAGCAGTATACAGGTGCTCTGGATGAAAATGGCCAGCAGAAAACTTCAGGGCATTTATGCAGACAGAGTATTTCTTACTGCACAATAGGCTGTTTGTCTCTGCGTTTTATTCACAAATAACTTGAAACAAAAAATAACTTGAGAGTTTTCTATAGAAATCACTAGGAAAGTGCAAGCCAGTCTGCCAGAGGTGCTAGACATGTATTTCTAGAGGTCCCACTGTTTAGAGGTAACCAAGCAACTAATAAATATAAAAAAGTTCCCCTCATGTCAATGTGGCAAAACAATCTCTATAAAATCATTGCGACTTGGAAGGGTTTAGATGAAGTGGATGATTGGGGCAAAAATATTGCTGAAAAAGATAAGTAAAGCAAACACATAATGCCTCAGAGAGGAAGATACCAGTAGTACAGAGTGCTGTCAAAATCAAGAGGGTTTTTACAGAGGTTTTTAAGCTAGCAGTGCCTAACTACATATCAGAGAGATGGAGCATCCCAGCCCTTACTAATGCTGATGGGAGATATGGGTATGACAGATGAAAACACATTAAATTTTTCCACCAAATGTTAGTATTGACAGGATAAAGTGTCAGTATTTTCTCCCTTATAAAATACTTTAAAAAAAAAAAAAAGAATTTTAGACATAGATCTTAAGGAAACTAATGATGCTCTTTACCACAGTCATTGCTTTCTGCCAATCAAGTGAGTCTCTTTTTGTGAGTCTTTTTTCTTCTCTTTTTTCTGCCTGACTCAGATGCAGTATGATACTTTTTGCCTCTCTCAGCTAGCTCAAAACATAATGCCATATTCAGCTGACCAACTGTTGCATTTCAATAGCTTTCATTGTAAATCCAACTAATTTGTCATTTGTTCTTTTGTTTATTCTGTTAATAAAATAAGCATAACTCAGAAAGCGAAGATTAAATTTTATCAGTGGGTCAGAAAAAAAAAATGTCTTTATTTCAGACATAATCATCCCAGGGCTATTTACATCTCAGTCGTTCCGTATATATTTAAAAGCCTTAGCTATGTCTCCTATTATTACTCAGAAACTAAACATGTCTGTTTGAAACTAAATAATGCTTATTTATGACTCACCTCAAGGGCTTTTTTTTTTCTTCCATTGTTCTCATTTTATTTAACACAATTAAAATACAAAAGACTATCCATAGCTTTCGGCACTTTACCAATTTTTTAAAATACAAGCCCAACACAACAGAGCTCACGCAAAACAAAGCTGCATTAACTTAGCCAGACAGTAATTCAAAGCGGTAAAATATGTCCTGTTCCGTTCATTCCCCCAGCTCTCCTCCAAAAGCCTAAGGAAATAGACAGTCTTTGTAGCTAGCTTTAAAGGTCAAAAGATGGTGTTGGAAATTTTCCTCTCTTTCAAACTGAAGGGACGCAGTTTGCATCCCTCTGGTGACCACAAGATTGACAATGTCAGTAACACCAAAAAGAAAGAGTAGAGTAGAACTCTATAACACCTTAAAATCCAGCCAGGAAACCAACCAGAAGCCAAAAAATACTAGACACAGGTCTTACATGCATACCAAGAAGTACTTTTACACAATCTCCATTGATTTTTGGCTCAGTACAACCTGGCACAAAAATGATAGAGTCTTCATAAGGCTGGTTTAATGGAAGTCAATTCATACAGTGCATGGAGGTTTTATCAAAATAAAATTAAACTAAAACTCCAAAATGAACGGACTAGAATTAGAACAAAAGTGATGTTTTCATTGCAAACCCTGACAACCAGAAAAAAGAAAACTCAAAACATAAGCCTTCAATTCAGAAAGAAATTGTTTAATTTTCATTTACAAATAATTAAGCTTTTTCTTTTTTCTTCACTTAAAAATATTTCAGTCTTTTTTTAGGCATCTTTATGGAAAGTAAAGTAATGGTTGCAAAGGGCAAAACTTAGGCGCTATTTACAACCATGATGTGGCAAAGAGTGGTAGCAGAGCGGCCGCCTTATCCCATATTGCCTCTCTTGCTGGCCATGTACTCAGCCTGGCTGGAGGCAGTGAAGACCATATCCCCCTTCAGCCTCAGCCAGACTCATCATCCCAGAGGGTGCCCAGGTCCCAGACTAGAGGATGTCCAGGGAGGGGAACGAACATGCACAGCTGGTAGTGATGTCACTGTTCTGTTTTATATAAAAAAACTCACCAGAACAAGGTCTGCACTACAAATGTCTTGTCTCTTGATGGCTACCCAATAAACAGTCTCTGGAGTCCACTTTCTTTCTATAAATACTGTGTTTATGTAATGAGCTAGTAGCAAGGGCAGAGATTTCTCAAGAGGCCCTTTCTTAGCCACCGTGGAGTAAGGCTTCTCCCTGAAAATCCTACCTCTGGGAACACCCTGTTGGGCTTGGTTTTATACATCCCTCTGGAGCAAGCCCTATGCACATGGTGGCCTGCACAGCAGCTAGCCCTGCTTAAAAACATGGTGGTGGAGTCAATTCCCATGTTGGGGAGACCAGTCTGTTCAGATCACAAAGGCAGAAGATAAAGCTGAACCTGAGTTTTTACAGGCTAAATGAACATTCAGATCACTGGGTGACTGGGGAGACTATCATCCCCAAAAACTTGCGCCTCGTTCTGACAAAATAAATCTCGATGCACCTATCTCCAGGAAAGAAAGAAGAAAGAAAGAAATGAACAGCTTAAACTGCTTTGCAGATGTGGACTGGAATCAAGTATGTTTTCAAGCCAACTAAAATTGCATTTTTCTGTGAATAAATTATTTGTTGGAAATCTATGGCCTAACCCTAAGTGGGGAGCCAACTCTCTTCCTGGTGCTGGAATAAACAATTCCTCTTTTTCCCTGGGGCAGGAATCACACCCACATGCTTCCAGACTTCCTTCCTGAATTACCTCCTCAGATGTGTCCATCTCTGATGAGAGGGGCCACACCTGAGAGTGCTATCTGTCAGTACGCCAAGGAACACCCACTCCCCTTTCCACAGAGTATCTCTTGTTACTCTCTTCCACTTAAAAAGTGACCTGCCATGTTCTGTGCCAGCTTCAGTTTACAGCTACCACCACTAATACTGCTCCTGGAACACATCCATGAGGCTAAAAGAAACTACAATCTCCTGGAAGGTTCTTTTAGGAGAATCATAAAAGAGATATCATGACCACTTAATGCATGTTTATTTTTGAAGACTGGAGATAGCAACTTCAGAGTCCTAACCACACAGTAATTATATTCTGCTTGTATAAACTCTCCTTGAAGTTTCCATATTAGGTATTCTGGTTCTCCAGGTTTTTGCCTCACTAAATGTACAGACACTGTAAATAGGGATTCAGAGAATTTAAAAATTTGTATATCCTTTTCTGTCTCCCAGAAGTATTTCAGAAACAGTGGTTTATTTATAATATCCTAAGATCTTCAGGGAAAGTAAATGGAAAATGCAAAACCTGAGTTTGCCACATGGACACACATTTCAGAAAATCTCCTTTTTTTTTTTCATGCTACCAATATGTCCGATTTTCAGAATGTGTGCTGTTTGATAATAGTCCAGAAGCAGTGAAGAAACCAGAGACCAGATTTCCTCTACAGATATGTAGACTGATGTACAGTGAACTCAGATGGAGTTGCACAGATAACCTCATCCTGCTAAAGCACTCAGGGCTAATGTGTCATTCAAGGTATGTATAAGAGATTTTTTCCTGCTTATCACCCAGAATATGAATTTTCAGAGAAGACAGAAAGAATCTAGCTCTTCTCTTAAGTCAATTTATATTAATTGCTCTTCTAATTAAATCAGGGTGCCATTTTGCCAGGACTGAAGTGGATTAGAAATACCATGGCATCAGTGAAACCCAAAAATAACTGCTCTGTGATGTACTGGTGAGATGACATGAACGAAAGGTTTAGTAGGCCTGCTTCTCAGAAATTGTTTACACATTCCAAAATAAAATGTTAAAATATATTTAAAATTCAACTGCCCAAAAGAGAATTATGTTCCTATAAGCATTTTGAGCATGAGAATGGTTACAGCCAAATACTGTAGGACTTCCATGCTTTGATGTACAAAAGAACAAATATTCTAGAAGTTCTCAACATGGACATTTATTGTAATGCTGTGACTGTGGATTTGGAAAGAATTTTGTTATTTTTTTATGCCAAAAAACGGAGCAGCATTAAAATGGTGCTCTTCTCTCACTAACACTGTGGACTTTATATTCAGCTTAATAGAAACTGTAGCAAAGCTTAGCCAAAGTTAAGACAAGTTACTGTAAAAGAAAAGTCAATTAAATGTTTATTTTGGCACCTTTAACTGAATGAAATGGCATGACTACGCTAGACTGAAGTATATACAGGAATTGGCTAAGAATAGCTTCTGTTAAGCAGACACCTCTGCCATGGTTAGTGACACAACATTACTTGTTTCCTGGGTAAAATTAGCTTTATATTTTAGGTGTATTTCTATGGTTCCTCATTGTAATCAGCACAGATAAACAATTTCAAGGAAATAATCCTTGAGACCCTCAGGCGAAATGCCCACTTAAGAAAACAGGAGTTCTGCTGCGATGAGGACTGGGCGCATGCCAATACACTTCTGGCACAAGGAATAGTATTTAAAATAGTGGATAAGTCTATTCATGAAAATTAAGGGCACCCAACCTTTTAATATTTTATTTCTATTCTTCAACTTCATTAAAGACTCCTCAACACTCAATTAAGGATTTGGGTTACATGAACGAGCTGGAAAAAAAGTTAAAACTGATCAGTGCTCTCTGGTATAAACCTAGCTGTATTACTGTGCCAGTGTTTTCTCATGACCAGGAAACACATTCTGTGGGACAGCTTCCTTTTGGCTACCAACAGGAAATAATAGAATATTTTTATTGCTTCCCTGCTAAAATCTGTGGAGGAGTTCTAAAAAGATGACCAGGTGAGAGTGATCTTTTTCTCCTTTTTTTTTTTTTTTTTTTTCCCTCTTGTGCTATTATTGCTATTTTTACCTTTTTCCTCTGGTCACTCTTCGGTGTATTCCTCCTCTTCCTTGGGCCCTCTCAATTCTGTCAGGAAAGTGGCCACGGCACAGCTTTTCCAAGCTCTGCTCTGTCTCCAGCTGAGAAAGGAGCTTGGTTTTGGAAAACTGCACAGTGCTTCCAAGGGTTTGGGCTCACCGAGTCAGAACCAGCACATTCCATGGAGAGGCCCATTGTTGCCAATGTCCTCTGCTAGGATAGCACAGCCACAAATTCCCTGGTGGCCATGAGCACCATCTAAAGGTAAACTTTAAGCTATATGGAGCTAATATGGAGTTTAAAATATTCCAAAGTTTTTGTTTGTTTGTTTTTTTCTTTTGTCCATATTTTAGTTCAGTTTAATACATATTGCAATTTTAGGAAAACTTTGGGTGAGGTCCTTTTCTTCTAGCTTAGGTGTTTGGAATTTTGAAAGGATTCATATTGGATCAGGAAAAGACTTCTAGCCTCTGCTTCCTTGGTAGTCAGCAAGAGAAATGGGCAACTCTGACCCTGCATCACTGAAAAGAGGTGTCTACTTCTGGTCTACTAATATTTTCTACTAATTGAGGGTCTGGCCAAAGACATAACTTTCAAGGTATGACTATGGTGAGAAGCAACATCACCTCATTTGTAACTTTTTAATCGAAAATACAGATGTCAGTGTTGGTATCCCATGTTTGTGGCTGTAGTGTTCTCCAAGCTGTCTGTGAACAGTGCATTTGTACATATTGTGTTATTCACCTGCCTTGGTGAGAGGGAGCTGCAGGAATTGCTTATTTGCTTGGAAGAAACCACATTGTGGAAAAAGGGAAGACAGCACGCTCTGAGATTACATTGCTCTGCCTACGCTTCAAATTCACTGAAATGAGGAAGTGTTTTAAAAAGTTTTAAAATTATCTATCATATCCAGATAATATAAATACACAAAATCCTAATATGTTGTAGCAGTCTGATTTTTGCATTTTCCTATTTCTGCCTCATAAAAGTCTGCACTATAAAAAATGGTACTGTGTACTTAGCAGTAGACATAGTTTCAGCCTTTGGATCTGTATTAATCCTTCAAGTTTCTCTCTCACGGTTTATTATGTCATCCAGATTTTACTCTGAACCATCTACTCTTTTCCATATGTTCCTAGCAGGAAATGTGCATGAATTTAGAAACACAGCAAGACATATGATATTCAATAATAAGAACATTTTGAAGAGACACAAAAGAAAAAAAAATCTAAATGAAAGTTCTAGCTGGCTTCCAGCCTTATTCAGTCAAATAAGATATCTAATATTCCTTAATTTAAACATCTTAGTTATGGTTAAAATAAAATTTGCTTTTCAGTTATTGAGCTACAGCTGAGCTTTTACTGTGGGTAAAAACTTGGAGAGTTTTGCTTTATGATTATTCACATCCAAGATTTGCATTCATATCAAGAATCATGTGCAGTTTTTAAAGTTTTATGCAGAGAAGAGTACACATGGCTTCAGAGACAAGCCTTTGTATTTTGAGATTCAGTAAATCAAGAGGTATGTGTGATGCCACAGCTTATTTTATGAATTACACTACAGATGTTATGTATATATCAAATAACATGATGTAACTGTCCAAAAAAAAGTGAATGTTATACATATGTCACATCAACAAGAAAACTACAGATGATGTACAGGTAATTGTCTGAACACAGAATAATGATTCCCAGATATTTTTCCCATTAAGAGTCAGCTAAATCAAATGTGGCAGAACTTGAGCATTCCTCCTCTGTGACCCTGCAAGGAGGAAGATGATAGAAGAATAAGGACAGGAGAGTTTGCTACTGCAGAAAAGTGAGAGAAAGACCAAGTCTCCAGAGTCTTGTGTGCTCCATGAAGCAGAGGTGAAGGCAGCTGAGAGGGAAATAGGAAAAGCAAAAGAGAAAGATCATGAGAGTTATATAATCCAGATTCTCAGCCTGAGTCAATCAGGAATGTTCCATAAATCTGTTTTAGTCCCATAAAGCTTGGCAAAAAGACAGTTTATTTGATATCCTCTTCCGTAAGGAAAATAGCAATCCTCTTTCAAGAGGAAGACACAGTTTTTAAGGAGAAAAAAATGTTTCTCTGTTCTGCTTTGTTTTAACATTTATAGGCAGTGTTTTATTTTCTACTCTTCTTTTACTGAATAATCCAGAAAATTGTCTGTAATATTAAACTGTTCAAAAATGTTAGCCCTCAGCCATGGTGTTAGTAATGACTTTCTGCCTGTGTTTGGTGGGAGGTTTCAAGCAGGCCCCCGTTACCTGCTGAACATGACAAGAGCATCAAGGAATGGAGGAAGCCCAAAGACAGGGCAGGAGATATGGATGTATCCTCAGGGTTCTCCTCAGCTATCCTCAAAGGAAACAGGACAATATTAGTTTGTGTTGGTTTCTATAAGGACTTATCATGGGTGTTACTGGTGCTACAGCTGTCCAGTTAGGATGGCGTGCTGTTAGACTGGACATGGGCTTCCTCCATGCCCCCACCAGTCTGGCCTCTACCCACCCCTTCACATGAGTATCCCTAGTGGGGAGCTAATATATGAAAGCCAAAACTATTACACTTTTTGTCACTCATGTCAAAAATAGCACTTTTTTTCTTTCAAGATCATAGACAGATAGTCCTTACAGTCTGCATAAGTCTGCACTTTCCCTGTGGTCTTGTGCAGATGCCAGTTGCTCTTTGTGGGACGAGTCACTGTAGGCAATCCATGTTAACCTGTCATTACAATAGTGTTTCAACGATATGATCAGAGTTCCTGCTGCACAGTGAGAAGTTTTTAGATTTATCCACTGATTTTTTTCTGACCTGAAATGAGTTTGTTCCTCAAAGTGATGAGTCTGTGTTAGCAACAAATCAGAAACATATTCACTACTCAAGTCAAAAATATTTATTTTTGCTCATATCAAATAAACCTGATATTTCAGGTTGGATCTCATATATATGCCTGTACACAAGTGTAATGCAAGCTCAGGCTAAAAGTTCCCATTCAGTAATATTCTTTGGATATTGGTATGAAGAATACTCTATTTTTTCCCTAAATATATTTTTCAGTATTGTAATTCTGTAATCTACAAGTACCAGGTCTATAGTTTTAAACTAACCATAGGCAAGCATGACAAGTACATGTATAAATCAATGGCAGTGACAGGTGTGGCACATTGTAACAAATCTCCTATACTTTAAATTATTCATAAATACACGCATTTCACTAAGCAGCCACAGAAACTCTCAGAAAAAAAAAAAAGAAAAAAAAGGTGACCAAAAAATCTGTTGTGATTTAATTTGGAATCTTAAAATGAAAGCTGTAACTCAGGATCCATTAGCAAATTCACCAAACACTTCACATTTTTTAATTGTGATTAAAAAAAATAAAATGTTTATATCTCAAGAATGGACTCTCTGTTGTTAAACTATTAATGTATTTTTACATTGAGAATTTAAAGTTCAAATATTGCTCTGCATATGTCCTGGCAAGGCTGCTGAACAGCAACACCCCCAAGTTCGGCCAGTGCTCCATTCCTCCGTTCCTTGGAGAGTTCCTGTTTCATGTGTTTTTCATTTTAAGTTCTGCCTCCTTGAATGCTATTTCCTCTCTTTTGGTTTTCACCAAGGTCAAAGAAATCTTTAGCAAATAAAAAATGTGAACATCAAGTCATCTACTGGAAGTACGCCCATCCAGTGTCTAAAAAACAAGCTAATAGATTCACGGAGGAGCCCTGCATACGCTAAGTGAAACACAGAAATAGACCTTCATCTGGGCTCTTCATCACAGCTAAATAGAGAGTAGTTGTCAAATGAACATGCTTGTGTCTTGATTAGGAACTAAAAAGAGAAATCAGTTTATCAGAAATCAAAGTCTGGGCTAACAAGCATCTCCTAAATCCCTGTGACACATCACAGGGCACATCCCTTTGCTCCCTAAACTGGAGCTGCAGAGACTTCTAAAGAGAGGTAGTTTTTTTTTTCTAAAAAAAAAATGTGACCTAATAATAAAGTTTACTAACTGTAGGAAGATGCATTGTTGAAACTGCCTGAATACCAAAAGAATCACTAGGTAACAGGATTTGTAACAGGTGATGATATGGGATCCATTAGTAATGGATATCATTTGCCACAGAAAGAACAAATACAGATTTGGGGATAGAGCTAGTCAAATTATTATCAGCTACTGAAATTTGTTATAAAGACGGGAATATCATTCATCAGAAGTAGAATTCAAGCTCATACTTGTTTTGTTTTCAATTTTGCCAGGCTCAGTGTACAAGCTTAGTGTAAACTAAACCAGAAGACAAATCCTAGTCTGCTGCCTCCAGCCTCCACCAACCCCAGTGAGAGATTACCTCATTGTAACCCTTTTCATAAACTGATAAGATTCTATCTTAAGAGCAATTTCTTTTTTTCCCCTTAATGCAAGTGAAGTTCCTACAGGTTGAAACCCCCTCATTATCAGCTGAAACAATCTGTGTCACAAAATGGCATTGATGTTTATCTCTGTTGGAGGTACCTCACCTGAGAGATTCAGGACCACACTGGTATTCTCCACAGGCACATCCACACATTGTGTCATCCGGCTATTAAATAGCCCTTACCCAGTTCTTTTTTTTAAAGCTTTCCCCTTAGGAGGGGGGAAAAAAAAAGTCCTAAAGTGCCTGACCTCACCTTTTGGGATATTCACATTGATCTCACTGCTATTATTCCAGTTCTGAAGCTTATCCAATTCTTCCTGTATGCTATCCTCCTCCACATTCACACTACATATTGCATTATCAGAAAAAATCATGACTACAGTCCTACTTTTTATGCCAAAGTTGTTAAAAATGTTAAATAAGATCAGTCCCTAGACACATCTTGGAAGAACTCCACTAGTAACTTCCTTTCAGCTTGATATTTCTCCTTTCAGCACGATCTTTCTTTTTTTTTTTTTTTCCCCACTTCACATTTCTTCTACCAATCCAAATTTTCTCCAGTTTAACACGCAATTTGCCATGCAGCAACTTACCAAAAACTCTCCAAGCAACTGAGTTGCATCTCATTTTCTTAATAGTAAAAATAAGTTGTCAGGTGATTTGGACACGTACTGCCACTGCTAAAGCATGTGTGGCATTTTATTTTATTTCCATATCCATATCCCTACCGGATTTTCTCCTCCAATGCGTATTTTGAAATGTCACATATCCTGAAGTCAATCCTGTACTTTCCTTGATTTTTTTTCTTAGGTTAGAGCCAACATTTTCTTTTTCATCTCTGATAAACACATTCAAAATCTTTGTTTGCAGCCTTGCAGTTTCTTAAACCACTTCTTTCAAAGTGCTAGGAAGTGTCTCCATTGCAAGCTGACTCAGTCTCATTAATCTCCTCAGAGCTTTCTGGCCACCTTAGATGTGGTTAATTCCATTTCCATTCTCACATTCCTATTAGCTACACAGACTTGTTTAACATCGTCATCCCTACTGGAACCTGAGCCAAGTGTTCATCTTGGGGCCATATCTGTATTATTCTTAACTACATTTTCATCTGCATGGTGGCTCTAAATCATCTTCTTTTTTTTTTTTTTTTTTTTTGTTTGGGTGGATAAAATAATCTATATTTGATTAAGTTGTGTTTGAAAAGACTAACTTAGTTTGTCTTTTGGCAATTCTCTTTTTAGCCATACGCTTCCTGACCACAAAGACTTAATTGCATTAGCTGAACATTACTTTCTTTTTTCCATTCTTCATAGGATGTCTACTCATTCCTAATATCTAATTTTTGAGCTGAGTATTCATTAGGTCTATATCCCTTCCTTTGCTTCCAGTTCTAACCCCAGAGAATTGTTGTAGCTTTGACATTTAGAAATTCCATTTTACATTCAAGTCCATGAGTTTCCCAGTCTGAGAAACTGCATTTTTGAAACTGAAAACATTAGTTTCAATTTCAAGTCAGCCTACCTTTTGTTTATCTTTACATTTATTTTAAAATTAATCAAGTCAAGGTCTCTTGATCTAAGCTTTCTGGTACAACCAGTTCTTCTCCACTCTTCTGAGTACTAATCCAAACTGCATCTGATCAAATGATCTGTGGCTGCTTCAGAGATTATTTAGTAAAAAAGAGCATCAACTGTGCTAAAAACCTCTAATAACAGCCCATTCTTGGTAATATTTCTAACTCTTACAGTAACGTGGAGATTTCTATCCACATCTGAGTATACTTTGCTTTAAACTCCAGAGCCTGCTGAGCTGCCTCGCTCCCTGCAAGCTTTCACATCGCAGAAAGACTTTTTATGGCACCTTTTACAAGTCTTATCCCCTAGAGCACTGAATGAGGACACTCCTATCGCTCTGTGTGCCATTAAGAAAAGCATCTTGTGTAATTTATTGTCTTTCATTTGCTTGCAAAACGCGAGGAAGTTTCATTAAGTAGGTGGGAGAAGCTGAAGGCCCTTTTCACACTCACATGTTTTCTCTTTGTTGCTGTTTGTACAGGTGCAGTGAAAAGGACTCACAGGGCGTATTCATAAGGACAGGACTTGAGAAATGCCACTTTAAATTGTTTGAAATTGTTGGGTAGCTCATAAACAGGCAGCTATTTTTTCCTTAGGACTGCAAATCTAAACATAAGGAGCCACCTTCATGTACAAATACATTCAATGTACACATGTAACTGCCATTAACATAGCTTACCCTTGTGGATTGTGAGAACAGGCCCTTTTCATTTAACTTCACTGNAAAAAAAAAAAAAAAAAAAAAAAAAAAAAAAAAAAAAAAACCCAAAGATCAAGCAGCACATTCATAAGGTGAAATAAAAGCATCCAATGAGGATGTCAGGAAACCAGTACTCTACCCAAACTGACCATTTTAATGCTTGCTGTAAGCATACTTCCAGACTAGCATCTGGAAATATTAAATGAGCAGAGATAGACATAGACACCCTTACACTCTGGGAAACATTTAAAGTTGGAATAAGAAAATGTTTGTGGACCAGATCATCACATGGTATAAATCAGCACAGCTCCAGTCATTCCGAAAGAGCAGTGCCAGTTTCTGCTACAGTTAAAGTGCTAGCTGGCTTCTGTAGCTTTCCTTTGTGATTAATTTCGGTTCAATCATTTGCTGGAATACACTTTTGGACCAAGGTTCCTCGAGCATTATTTTTACAAATCTCTTGCGTGCTCCTGGCCTGCTGCCCGTAGCACACCCTTCCGTATTAGGCCTGGTTTTCTGCAACTGAAAGCTCAAGTTTTTTTTTTTTTTAATATTAATTTAAAGCAAAACCAAACAAAGCTTTTCATCATATTTTGAACATTATTTGACACATAGCACTCTTGACCCTAAGACTCTCTGCTATTAAAGAGCTAATCCATGTATTCAGGTGTTTTTTTCCTTTTCTCTGAAATGATGGCACTCAACTTTTTAATCATTCACCATTTTTTTTCCTTAGACTATCTTTAGGATGGCTAATTTTGGTATTTTCCACTCCTCAAGCACCCCAAGCTTTAGGAGTGCATTTCGGAGGAGAAATTGGCGTAGCGCAGAAGCAGAGAGGGGGCTGCCCAGAGGCGTCTCCCATGGGGAGCCTGCATGGGCTGCCAGGGCTGTCTCACCACGGCTGGCACCCGCGTGCACGCTGGCCTTGGACATGCTCTGGCGTCTGAAGAGCAGCCAAGGCAGAGTCCAGTGTGGCCAACGCTCCTGCTCTCCCTATTTTTTTTTTTTTTTTTGCAAACCACCCTCGGAGGTCCTGGAGCTGCAGACTTTTGCCAGGAAAAGGTACACAGATGGCTCCGTCATATTTCCATCAGTGTCTCAGACCTGCCAAGTTTCCCTTGCTGAGCACTGTACTCGTAACAAGCTCCCTTGCACAGCAGGACCTCAAATGGAGCGTGTGGCCTCCTGCCCACTCCAGCTTAACTGGTGGCCTCTAGGACTCGAGGATAAAAGGCAGGGAGAAGCTGTAACACTGTCCTGGAGAAGGTTCTTCTGGAGAGGATCTGTAGTTAAAACCTCGTTCCTGGAGGATGTGCTTCCCCCTCAGTGTCTGGTAGGATACAGCCAGACCCTCAAACAGAAGACAGCACCTGAGAGATCTTCACAAGGCTGAGATCCATAGTGGTCTTGCAGCTCCTCAGTTGCCCCACACATCCAAAGCTGACGCAGTTTCTTTTCCATAGGTTGAGAGAGAAAATAGAGGAAATTGCAAAATTCCATCCTTTATTCACACATTTTAACTAAGTACAGTTTGAAAACATATTGACACTTGTGAATTATCCTGTGCTGTTCTTCTCCCATTCTCTCTTTTCTTTCTTCCTAGGGCCAGCCATAACAATGAACATAGTGCAAAATAAGGAAAAACATAACCATACTCACTTATGACTTATTCCATGGTCATGATAGCTTTTAAAATATACTTCTACAGCATTTCTCTGTGACTCACATTGCTTCTGTGAGAAGGAGGAATCTCAGAGAGTTTGGGACTCCAGTCTGCTGTTAGATGTCAGCAGCTCTTCTCAAGCCATTTGCCCTAAATGACTCACAACTTCCAGAACAGGGGCTAAGTACAAAGCTGCACTGGCTGCAAGACATCAGAGACTTGCTGCCCTCCTTTAGTTATTGACAGATGCCTGTTTCCTCCAGGGTTTGAGAATAAATACAGATACCTGCAGGTTTCTTCTCTTACATTTGAGAAACAGAGCTGCCGCACAAAGAGAAACGAGCCAAAGGGACACGTCACCACATACCTCCCACCAGCAACACAAGGGTGCAATGATGCTCAGCACTCACAGGTTTGACTAGATGTGTCCTTGAAATAATTGATCTAATTTTGAGGTTGGATATAACCTCAAAATCAGCCCAGCTTTAGCAAGGGTGTTGGATCACTTGACATCCAGAGATGCCTTTTAACTCAAATTATTCTCAGCCTAATCACAGGTGTGCATTGCAGTGACTAAGAGCTATGCTTTGAAAATACTTGTGCTCCAAAAAATAAGATGTTTTCTTCTGATGACCCAAAATCACCGGGTGCTTTTGAAAGTATTATGTTTAAACTTTGCCTTAAAATGAGGCCAATGATGCCAGCACAACTGGCATATAGGACATATGGGAGTTAAAGATTTCCTCTGGATCATTCAAATACTCTTTTTATGAGAATTTGTAAAAGTTCTGAGAAAGTCAGCAGTTTACTACTCAGATTAGGCCTTGGATAGTATGAAAGGACAGAGCTCTTTGTAGAACTACGATATTTAAAAACCCATTCATTAGGCACTCTCCATTCTGAGTCAGTCCTTTGAATTCTTTTGTGGAGAATATAGCATGTCTTCACATAACTAAAAGATGCAGCAAATTTTAATTCTTTTATTTTGTAATTATTCAAGTTTATCTTTTGAAATTTAATATTCAGCAGGTCATTCTTACCTAGTGGATATTGTTTGAGATTGATATAATAGCCTTTTTTTGGTATTGCCATGTTTAGTCAGTTAAATTTGAAGGTTGAGAAAATGGACACCTGGAAGCCAATGATCACAGCAGATGCCTTGAGTCTGAGTCACAGCCAGTAACTAGTATTGACAGGATGCTATGAAAGCAGAGTTGTTGTGGAGCACACGCACACACATATCTGGATGAAATCTTCTTCACTCAGTAATTAATCAGATTTAAAAGCCTATTGAGGTAATAGAGATTTATCACATTCCTTACAGGTAGCTACCAACTAACCATGGTATCAGAGACAAGCCTTGAAAACTAAAACTAGAAGACATTCCTGTCATGAATTTCACTTAAAGCTGAAAAAATAAAATGCAGTGAGAGTACAGGGATGGGAACCTACTAAAAACATCTCTCTCTGCAGCTCTCTGCAATGCCATGCTGGGAGGCTGCACTTACTTTCCCTGAAAATTCTGCGCCTGTCAGATAGAACAGGAGATAAAAGGGATACAAAGCATCTGGCTTTCCAATATATACGTGGGATGATGGTTTAAATTACAAGGTTTGCAAAACCTGGCTCTTAGCAAACCTGAGCCTTGCCCAGTTTTTCTTCTCAATAATAAGTTTGGAAAACATGGGGGAAAAAAAAGGAATATTTTCCCCTGTAACACAACGTATAAACAACATCTGCACTTTCGGGCGAGTTCAAAACGCCTTTGGAATGAAAGGCTTTTCTCTTTGAACAATGAAGCACTTCCAGCATCCTTCGGCCCGGGGAAGGTCTCGCAGAGATTACGGAGCTGTCGGTTCGCACTGGAAGGCTCTTGGCAGAGACATCCCTGGGGACTGACACTGCACTGATTACCCGGCCCCTGGGCCCTCCGACCCTGCTCCACCAGCAGACGGTCTGGCAGCGGATCTGAGGAGCCCTGGCACTGCCTCAGCGCTGAAGACCCCACGGCAAGTTGTCACCTGAACTGCAGGTAATGTGGAAGTTGCACCTCCAGTGCTAATATCTAACTTCAACAGGTCTGACTGAGGGAAAGGTGGGCCTTCCGAGGCATTTTTTGTTTGCTAAAGTCCATAATACTGACAGTAAAGTTGGAAAAGAAATATTTTACCAGAGATGGGCTTTGCTTCTTACGACTAGTTAATAGGTATTGTTATTTATGCCTCTCTAGTAGAAGAAAGTAACATAAATATGAATTATGCCCTAAGGATGTATGCTCAGTGCTAGGCCTGCAGACAGTTGTGCTCTACACAGTCACCCTCAGGTTCCCACGTTCCCAACTTCCAGGATAAAGAACAAATGGCTCCTCATAATTGTTTCAGCCAGGCTTTTTTAGCAGCCATTCCCCTTTGATGCCCTATTTTAGCTTGCTTTATTTAAATTGCACTGGTTTGCAGAAATTTGGGGGAACAGCATCATCGATTTAGTTCAAATCCCTTAAAGGTGCCACAGTTGTGCACTAAAAAGTGCTCAAAGACTCATTCCTTCCAGCATCATCACTATCTAATTGATACATTCCTGCGATGCTTGATTGCACTGCCATTTTAGCTCAAAATCAGAGGTAATAGCTAAGAAGATGGGAGCCATCAAATGACTTTTTTTTTTTAACAGCATCTGTTGCTCTGATTTTCAGCCTTGACTACAAAGCAATGATTGGCAATGTTATAGGATTGTACTCTTCTTCATAAATAGGAAGTTTTGCTTTATTTAGCATCCTTTCACTCTAAAAAGGAGAATAAGTGATTGAATATCTGAAGTCCAAAGAAATATCACTTGCAAACAATAGGCAAGAGTAAAAGATTTTTTACCTCAGTCTATAAAATCCTATAATCCAAGTTGCATTTAAATCAGCATGTGGACTTGGCAATTGTTCCCATAGTGTGATTGTGCAAGCATTAGAGATTTAAACAATGTTTATATAAACTACATGAAATGCAAGATATAGAACTTGCTAATTACATGCCAGTTTTAAACACACAAGTGAATTGTTTAAATTTCTCAAAACAAAATCATAATAGATTGCAGCTTCATATGTAGTCAAAATAAAGATTTCTGGAGTATTTTTATGACTTCTACCTCTATTTTTAAATGTTTTTGAAAATAAAACATCCCATGATTAGCCCTTTCAATTACTGCATCATATAGTGTTTTTTACAGACTTTAATTATATCTGAGATTAAAATTCAAAACACCTGCTCTTGTGGATCACACTAATTTCAGCCTTGAGTATTTTGATACAAAGAGCTATAATCAGTGAGAACCAAATGATTTCCTACTCTCTGTACCACACCTTCTCTGTTGAGTATAGCTAGACCTCTCTGTTTTCTTCTTATTTTTGCTATGACTATTGCATCTTTGCTTTACAGACCTCTTTTCAATGCTGATAGATATAGTATTTTAATTTTTTCTTAAGTTAGATTAAATGTTTAAGGCAGATATTAGCTTTTAAAATAACAGGCATTTTATTTTTAAATAGCATATGAATAATGTAGCTTTTTTTTCTGTTAGTTTCCCCTTTTCATTTCAGTACAGCTAATATAAATACTTTGTTCTTGGCTTTTAAGGAAACTGCTCTTTAAAAACCCTGTAATTTGAGTTAAGGGATTTAACTGGGAACACCTACTTACTTGAAAGATGTTTTTGATGTATTTAGTTCTCTGTTATTATTCATGTACTTCTCTAAGGATTAGGGGTGTGATCCAAAGTCCACGGAGTCAGTGGGAAGATATTTTGCAGATCTGACTGGACTTTGGATGAGGCTCTAAATATTGCATAAAGAAAAAGGAAATAATTGAATGGTCCACATAGATTCTGAGTGCATCTTTCCCCAGGTGCTCCAGATGTGCTGAAACATCCGTTTATTTTCTTTTCTGATGAAACTAGGATGGGACTGCCCAGCCACACCTTTATTAAGACAACATAGCAATGCTAATGTCCTTATAATGACAAGCAGCAGTGGTAGGACATGCCCTCAGTCCCACCACATTCCTCTAAGGCCCTCCAGAGCAATTTGGTTTCTCTGTGTCTTGTGCAATGCTCTGATTTTAAATAACACTGTCAGCTGAGGTGGTGATGATTGCCTGGCAGATCCGAATCAGGGCTGTTTATATTGTTTCTCCCCCCAAAACTGTGCCATAACTTTCCACTTTGCCCTGTTACAATGGACAGGTTTCTTCAATGCTTGAAAAGCCACTTGGGTGTTGCTCCAGGGTATATTAATGGAATGAAAATAGGCTTCATGGTATGTCGCATCAGAGTTAAAACAATCTTTTTATAAATTCATTGTTTCTACCTTACCCTTCTCACTGTGCTTGATTAGCTGCAATTAGTTAGCCATGATTGTATTTACTGAAGCTCTTCCTTGCCTTTTCCGTGACGTGTGTTACAGAGGTAGGAAAGGTAAGTTCTTTGTAGAAAAACTTTGGCCTCACACTTGCTAAAATGACATGCTAGCACGCTCTGGACAAAATCATGAAAGTCAAGATGAAAGCAAAATATCCTCAGGTCTGTGCTGGGCCAAATTGTGAACAACTGCCTAGAAGAAGCTCTTAGTTATGGAATTTTGTTCTTTGTAGCCCTGGAAGAGGCTGCCCAGGGAGGCTGTGGAGTCTCCTTCTCTGGAGGTCTTCAAAACCAGCCTGGCTGCCGCCCTGTGCCCCGTGCTCTGGGTGTCCCTGCTTGAGCAGGGGAGTTGGACTAGATGATCTCTAGAGGTCCCTTCCAACCTCAACCATTCTATGTGTGTGTCTGTGTCTGTGCGTGTGTGTGCTGGCTTAACTCTGGACCACTGGCTTCCATTCTGTAGGATCTTTCAGCAGGAAACATCAAGGCTGAGTGCTGCACCTGATCCTGCTGTGAGGAAGTTTGTCCAGTAGCTTGGAGACGTGGAAAGGTGCCCACAAG
Source organism: Nothoprocta perdicaria (assembly GCF_003342845.1). Taxonomy (NCBI): domain Eukaryota; kingdom Metazoa; phylum Chordata; class Aves; order Tinamiformes; family Tinamidae; genus Nothoprocta; species Nothoprocta perdicaria. The sequence continues at coordinate 2,523,232 of NW_020455943.1, forward strand.
GCATCACACATTGGCCAAACTGGGGAAGGAAATGAAAAACCTCTTCTGTCTTCTAGGTAAACAATAATAAAACAGTAAATTTGTGCTTGAGTACTATACAGTGAGCTTTGCATCACCCTAAAGGCAGTTGTTATCTTTTGATGATAAATTTAGGTCAGAGACATAAGGTAGCATCTCACAAACAGTCTAGGAACTCTGATTAACCATGTGCACTGATTCGTCCACTGTTTCTTACTGGTTTCTAATCCTACTTGCAGTGCTGCTCAAATGCATGGCACCAGCTCCAGCCTGCTACTCTCCAGAAGAAGGAAGCCTTCCTTGACGGAAGCAAGGAAGCTCAGCAGGCACCAGCGCAGGGAAAACTGCATGCCCACAAGGATAAAAACAATTAAAACCAAAGACAATAAGAATGGAACATGTGATGTTAGTTTTGCACATAGAAGACATGACTTTGGTTTATAAAGTCTCACCTCTCCACATGGTAGCTGCATGAAACTCCCAGTATCTGCTTAAAGGAGATGAAAGGCTGAGTCAGCCCTGCTGAGATTTAAAACAGTGGTTCCAGAGAGTCTAGCTGTTTAAAACATGATGCTTAGACCTCCAAACTACCTCTTCAGCTTTATTTCCCTGCTGCTACTGCTACCAAATAAACTATATCTTGCAAATCCATTTATTATCGGGTTATGCTGTGTTAGATATAAAAGTCCTTTTTAGAGCAAGGTATAAAACCTTGTGGTACTTGAACTGCTTTAAATTTTTAGTGCACAGTGTGTGCACTATCCATTTTGAAAAAAAAAATCCACAGTAGAAATTAAAACACAGCTGATGTTTTGATGTTTTCCACTTGAAATTTTCTGCAGCCATGAAAATCTGCCTACCATGTAATAAGTGAAAACATTACTAACTTAAAAAGATAACAAGATAGATGTTATTTAAAGGAATAAATAAATCAAAACTGTGCACAAGCAGTAAGTGTCTTCTCTCTGAAAGGAGTCCTCAGAGATGATACTATGGCATTTCCAAGAATTAAATTGCATTATTATAAGAGCTTTAAATTAAGCTCCTAACCATGACCTTTAAACATGGTGATTGCCATTATGCCTTCTGGGGAGGTTGTGGAGGGTTTGGAAAACCTGTGCAAGATTGATGGGTTATAGTATGTAATCAAGTATATTTTCATTTAGCACAGCTGTTCAACGGGACCTAACACTGGGTTATCACAGGGAGCCCTCTCTTCTCTTTGAGAAAAATCAGTGCCAGCAGTGCGGGGCAGGATTTGTTACTGTGAGGGAAAACAATGCTGTGCCTTCTTCAGGGGCCTGGAAGATGAAGTGGAGTTTAACAGGGATGTATCTCATTTAGAAGTGACCAGAAATAAGATGTTTCCCCAGTGTTCATGCAGAATGCACATTGACAAAAACAAGTGAATGATATGCAGCTCTTTTTTCTGAAAGTGTTTTTATGAGTACAACCCAAAAGAGAAACTATGCCCAAACATGTAAAAATAACCAGCCAAAAACTCACTGTGTAAGTTTAGATCAGGTAAAGCATCATCCAGTGCACACTTAAAGCAAAAACATATATAGAGCATTGCAAATTCCCTGAACAAGTGCACAGAGATAATAAAGATTTTCTGACTAGACAGATTTTATTAAAAGTACTATGAACAAATTCTGCATTCTAGCGTACCTATTGACATTTATCTGCTAGATATAAGACATGATTCTCTTTAAGATTGGAAAAAAACAGAACCAGGCCTTGTAGAGTTATGAAGTTTCAGTTCTGCAGATGCATCTGTGCAATACACCCTGATGGCTGTGAAGTCTCATCATAGAAACAAAGGCTTTGGTTCAATGCAGGGAACAGAGATGGACAGGCTGGTGAGTTGGGCAGAGAGGAACCTCAGGAGGTTCAATAAGGACAAGTGCGGAGTCCTGCACCTGGGGAGGAATAACCCCAGGCATCAGTACAGATTGGGGGTCGACCTGCTGGAGAGCAGCTCCACGGAAAGGGACCTGGGAGTCCTGGCTGACACTAAGTTAACCATGAGTCAGCAGTGCCCTCATGGCCAAGAAGGCCAATGGGATCCTGGCCTGCATCAGGAGGAGTGTTGCCAGCAGGTGGAGGGAGGTGATTCTGCCCCTCTACTCAGCTCTGGTGAGGCCGCACCTGGAGTACTGTGTGCAGTTCTGGGCTCCCCAGTATAGGAGGGACGTGGAGCTTCTGGAGAGGGTCCAGAGAAGGGCAACCAGGATGATTAAGGGAATGGAACATCTCTCGTACGAAGAGAGACTGAGTGAGCTGGGCCTGTTTTCTCTGGAGAAGAGAAGGCTGAGAGGGGATCTGATTAATATGTATAAGTTCAGGAAGGGAGAATGCAGGGAGGAAGGGGACAGACTGTTTTCACCGGTGGCCAGCGATAGGACGAGGGGTAATGGCCACAAGCTGGAGCACAGGAAGTTCCGTCTCCAGATGAGGAGGAACTTCTTTCCTGTGAGGGTGACAGAGCAGTGGAACAGGCTACCCAGGGGGGTTGTGGAGTCTCCTTCTCTGAAGGTCTTCCAAACCCGCCTGGATGCCACCCTGTGCCACACGCTGTAGGTGTGCCTGCTTGAGCAGGAAGGTTGGACTAGATGATCTGTAGAGGTCCCTTCCAACCTTAAATATTCTGTGATTCTGTGATTCTGTGAGATCTCAGAGTGGCTGATCCTTACTTAGGTAATCCCAAAGTTAAGTTAGAGCATGCCCAGGTCCAAATATTCTATTTTCTGATATCCAAACTGAAAACAAGCAGCTTCAAGACCTCCTTTTGGTATTTAGATTACTCCCCAGAGTATCCACGCACTGCAGCGACACAGCCACTCATTCTTCTATAGTCAGACATCAGGACATTCAGTTAAGACATTCAGACTCCATCAATCTGGACTTCTATGGAGATTAAAGAAACTGGAAACAAAAGTGTTTATAGTTTCAAATATATTTGTGAAGGATATTATAATGTCCAACCATGGGAATCATTCCTTCCACAGGACTATTAAAATTTCAGGATTTTTTTCATTTATAATCAGCAATAGCCTTCTGCAAGTGTCATCATTATTTTAATATACAACTTGCTTCACATGTTTTGCCTTTTAGTTTCTCACAGTTGTGGGAATAGCTAGGTATTTATTACAAAAATCACAACAGCATTAGCTACAGTACACATAATAGCCCATCCAAATTTTCACCTCTCACATTTTTCTTCTATCAGATGTGGTCTGACACAGTTTTCAGTGTTCTCTATATGTGACTGCATGTGACAACTTTTAGGAGCTTCAGTCCTACTTCTCTCAACCAATTACAATGACTTCTTTTGGTCAAGAAAATATGAGATTTATTTTACTTAAGGTATTCTGCCTGAAGAATGCACAGATTCTTCACTTCCTGTGCCATTACTGTCAATATTGTCAATAACTAACCTAGAATATAGTAATGTCTTCAAGAGAAGTTATTTTTTATTTCTCATTTTCAATGTTATTTCAACAGTGATGCAAACTAGTACATTAAATATCAAAGTCTGTTCAGCTGCATATACAAGGCAAACTCAGGGAAGAGCACTGGAAGCTTCTCCCTCTCATGTCATCATTTCATAACAGCTTGATTTATGTGCAGTCAAGTGTGGCTTGTCGCTAGGACTTTGCAGTTGAGCACAGGTCCCTTTAATCAATGGACTCTCTTAATCTCCGCAGACTCTAGTGCCTGATGAACCAAAGTTGTTTTGGTACCGATTCTAACACTAATGCTGGTACATTAGTCTTCCATCTCCAAAAGCTTGTTCCCTTGCCTGATTTAGATCATAGGAAAAAATGTTAGCTACTTTCAGTCACCATTCTAGGGCAAGCAAGCATGCACTTGTACAGCAGAACTAGTGCTTGATAAGCATTGCTATTAGTCACAGTACAAAGCAGCTTTGCAGACACTCAGATCCAAGTCAGGTAAGTGTTTCTTCATGTAAATATCTGATTAGCCCAATAGTTTATGATGATCTCTTCTGGAAACCAGCACTGCATACTCATTGTCTGCTGTCTTCACACTCTTTTACTAGTGCCTCTTTCTGCAGTTATCATTACAATAGAGCACCTACAATAAGTTGGTGTGAAGTCTTTTATTAGGATCCTGTCCATCTTTACTTGCTTACTGATTGCCTAGTACCTTGCAATCAACAGGAAGCTGTCTTGAGGGAAAAGATATCCTCTAGGTGAAACTTTGCTGGAAGCTGTAAAGTGAAAATAGCCTAAGAGTCTATAAAAGTCGTAACATTCTACAGTCAGCTGAAATAGGTTTATGAATCTGTTGACCTGGATAAGCCAGCTGCTGCATTTGCTTTTGAGGAAACACTGACTATGTTGTGGATCAGCATGTAAAGGCCAATGGCTAAATATTTCCCTCTGACCACAAGTATATCCACTAGCCTCTGAAACATGTCCATGTCAAGTTACACTGGAAGGCTCTGGGATAGCTGTTTGCTTCTGTGCCTGACTTAGCACCTTCACAGTTATGTCTCCAGACCTTCCCTTTTCTTCCATTTACCAACAGGTTAGGACTACCAACTGCAAGTGTTCAGTATGTTTATGTCTTACTTGAGTCCTTAGGACAAGAGTGTGAAGTTTCAGAGCTGAACATGTCCTACAGCATTTGCTATTGAAAATTAGACTTGGGAGCTGTCACCTCTTTGGTGACTACAAAATGGGTCCACTTATCAGTGCACTTTCTAATGTCATGTGTATTATTAACACATTGACTCCATCAGATTTAATACCTATCATTCAGGCCTTGGAAGTTACTAACTTTTTTCTTTTACTGGGACAAAAAGAGGCATATCCACTTGAACAAACTTGTATTAGTAAATAATTTGATTTGTTACACCTAAATGAGTGTCAAGTTTTGTGATATACTCTCACTTGCATGTGAATTCTATCCTTACATTATTTTTCCCAGGGAAGGACTAATCATTCTCTCACTGACATCGTGGAAATTTTGGACAGCAGAAGACTTCATAGGCAGGATTCTGGATGATAGAATTTATACAGATCCAAAAAGTGAATGAAGCACACTCATGGAAGTAAAAGCTACCAAGAGTTGTTTATGAAAAACTGTCACTACTGGCTTGGAAAGTACATAATTGATTGCTAGAAGATAGCTGTGTCCCTGTAGAAAATATTGCTGTCTACTTACTGTGTTTATCTGCCTTTTCCCTAAGCATCTGCTAGTAGATGCTGTCATGGATGGGATACTGTTATAGATGGACCTTCTGACTGATCTGATAGAACTGATCTTACATCCCAATGACTCTCCAGTTCTTTACACCAATGCCATGCTGATGTATCATCACTCTATTGCCAATAATTCTGTGCATTTACAGTGTCATAAACCTGATCTAGTAAAGTGGAGAATTAAGCCTGGCACGATGGCAGAATTACTTTCTGAGCTATATTCAAGGAGTGAATAAACACAGTTTCATATGGTAAATTTACGTGCCATGCCTGCTCGTTTCTATGCTATCCCTCTTTTAGGGCAACACAATATCCTCTTTGTAACTCTAGGACTTTTCTGCAAGAACGCTCCTATAAAACTGCCCTCTTATTTCTTGGTCAATGAGTTAGAGATTATTTATTACTTACATAAGAATAATTACCTCTGAAAACAGTTAAATGTTTCAATTGCAAAAAGTAAAGTTAACAAAGGTTGAAAAATATTGTGCACAGAGACAAAAGACTTTCTGTCAATAAAGTTTTCATACAGTCATCCAAAACAAACTCTACAAATCCAATCCAAGTTCTCTGCCGAGACTTCTATCTGCATAGATAACCCTATTTAACTATTACACTCTTGGCATTTTGGTAAGGAACAGTTCCGAACAAATCTATTTTAAGGCCATATTTTGATCCAAGACATAAGGTATGAAATTGTCAGACCCTTTCCCCATCTGATGAGAAAGCACTACCTGGAGAAAAGGAGCAGCCCTGACTTTGAATAACCCAATTTGGAGCATGGCCAGGCCTCAGGATGCCTCTTGCCAAGACAGGGCCTCAGAGCAGCAAGTGCTTCCAAAGGCTGTGCTGCCTCCAGAAGTGCCAAAGTAGATCAGCACACTGGCTCCAGACAGAAGCGGACTCAAAGTGGCTGTTGTTCCTTCTCCCCAAGGAGCATTTTCAGAGGAATGCCTCAGAGGGAAGGGTTAAGGTTCTCCAGAACAGCTAACCTCACATAGCAAGAGCTGGAGCATGCCCATTTGCTAAATGCTCTATAAAGGGCAATATTCTTTAACCACTCTCCAGATAAATCCTACTCAGTTTCTGAGAGGATATTTACAGACAGTATCTCCTAAGCATCTCCTGCAAATGACTGACACAGATTTACATGGATTTTGTTTATTCTTGTCTGCCTCAGGTTTGAATTTTATACATGTCCTCTAGGCATGACTTTGATGCTGATTTTTCTAGGAGAAAAATAATATGTAAACAAAGAAGTCATACATACGTAAAATAGTAAAGCATAAATCAAAGTCAGCCCTTTTTTTTTTTTTTAATGCCAAATACTTTAAGAAGCAAGGTTCTGTTTCAATGGCTGTCTTGCCTTAGCTCTTGTCTACTTCAATTAAAGGAGTTTTATTTCTGGATCATGACCTCCTCAGGAATTTAGTTACATTGTGAAATTTTATAACTGTAAAGACAGAAAGCTAAGAGCCGTGAAACAGTTTCACAGCATCAACATTTCATCTTTTCCCCGTGCAAATATTAAAATGAAAGAGGAGTCAGTTGTGTATCTGATGCGACGCTGCTGTCTCAGAGAGGTTTATTTTATTACCTGCTGCCATGGCAAGTTCAGTTGTTTGGCTTTTCCTGAGACATTCTCACACAAAATGTCTAAACCAAGACCCTGAATGGGAAGCTACTCACAGTCCTTTTTAATGGTCATGCATGCATTTCTCTTCCCTGATGATCCCCATGCAGCTAAGTGGTTGGCATTGGTTTTAGAGAGTTCTTGCCAAAGAGCAGCCAAAACCACTTTTGCTGTGCAGTTATGATCCCTGCAGAGCTGCTGAGGTTGGGGACACCTGTAGATCTCCAGAGCAAGTGCTGTCCATGCCAGTTAGGTTTGCCTGGACACCACATTAACTACACATACATTTTTTTAAGAAGTTCAGCATGTGTGACCTGTGCATATAGTCTGTGGGTATGACTATGTGCACAGGTTGTGCACCCAACTATGTGGGTATGGGTATCATTTCTTACTTCTACCCTTGCCCATAATCAATTTGCAACACTAAAATGGTGGTTCTGGATGGTTCCTGACATGCCATGACTTGCTTGCTGACTTCTCTTTCAAAGAGGTGGGACAGATTTCTTTGAAATAGTTGGGCACTATCAAGACATATACACAAAGTCAAAAATCAACTCCTTTAGGTCACCTTTGTGGATTTATTCTTTCTTTGGCCTCATCTGCAAAAAAAAACAGGCAAATATAACTGCTAGGCTTGTCTAAGTTCAAACCATGTTTATTCCAGCTGTGTTAAAACAGTTCAGAAACCAACCTTCAGTCTGGGATCACATGTAGATAAGATACTGGTTTTTTTTTTTTTTTTTTTTTTTTTTTATAATCTCCAGGATATCTTGTCCATTTTCTGCCTGCAGTTGTTATTTCTTGGGTTTGATTTAAGGTGCTAATAGGAGACCTCTGACTGGGGAAACAACAGAACACCAAGAAGGCTGAGCTGAAATAGCTCCCTGCCCACACATCTTTCTACAACACTTTAAAATATGCATTTCCTGCACATGCTGTAATTAGCTCTTTTATTATCTCTCCAGTTGCTATTAAAATACTCATTATCCACTACAAAACTCTTTTATCACGCTATTTTTTTATACTCCTCTCGTTTCTTCAGTAGGCAAACAGACATTGCTGTGGACGTAGTTCTACCCAGGGAAATTCCAGCATTGCTTCACCATGGCAATGGGGCACAGTTGTCAGTGAAGCAACGGCTTCACTGCGCATCAGATCGCTGCTGCTGCTGCTGAAAGATTTGAGACTGGCTTTCAGCCACAGGATTGCTGGCACCTCACCAACCTGCACAGGCAGATGCTAGGCTTGAGTCTCGTTCAAAAGACATCGGATAGATTAATAATTTCTGGGATCTCGAGGAGGGAGTACAAGGTGAAGAACTGGGTAGGCAAGAGAAACTTCTGGGGTAGCTGACATTTTGTGGTCTGGGTAAAAACTCCCTTGACAAATGTGGCTCAATGGAGCAAAGGAGATCTGCTTCTCTCTCAGGAACATGCCTCCTCCCTCCCAGGGCATCAGAGATTTTCAGACAGGTTTAACTCTTTCAACTAAGCAAAATTAACTAAATAAAAAGAATCTCTTCTGGAGGAGTCTCTGGTTCCTAACAGAAAGGGACTGGGGAGAGGGGTCAGGCTCATTCTAATTCCCCATGCTGTGCCTCTGAGCCCGCACACACATTTTCACACCTGATAAATGAAAGGAAAGATGCAATGTCATTATTTGCAGTTAGTTGGTCATAAATCAGCAGCTGGAGCTATGTTTGTTATTTGAGTAGTATGTTCCAGCTACAGCTTTAAATGCTGAGACAATGAGTTTTTAAATGTTTTCTGGCTAAAACAGCTTCTTTGGGAGAGAAGACATCTCAGAAAAGAACAGAGATCTCAGAAGAATTTCTAAGTTGCTGTATTCCTTCTAAAGGCTATCTCCAAATAAAAATGTATCTCTTTATTGGCCTTAACCTGATTTAGGAACTAGGAATTAGGCTTCAGGTTAACAGGAATATGTCCTGGAAAAATTACACCAGTGTCATAATGAGTAATCTCATGAGCTATATTTGAGACAAAGATAGATAAAATTCAGTCTTGCACTGTCTTAGAAAAGACCCCAGAATGAACCAGACCTACAATATTTGGGTAGAATGTGTTAAGGTACCATCTTAAATTTAAAACTTTATATAGAGAATGAACTTGATTTGACTTTTCCCAAAAGACATGTACAATACAATTAAACTTTTCTTTGTCTCCATACATGATAAAACGTGCAAGGAATAGCAACCTGTTTGATGGGTTCAGTTAGGCGGCAATGCACTTCCTATTTGTGCAAAGACAAATAATTGTCTGTGGCTTAAGCAGAAAGGTGCCATTATGCCGAAAGCAGGGTAACATGATGCACATAGTTCCATCTGACTTTGAAACACTTTAATCTGAAGAAAGAGTCTGGTGCTAACAGGCCCACAAATCAAGATAAGAGTTCAAAAATGCAAAGATATCAAAACCTTAATTGCATTGCTGAATATTCATGTAGTTTGTGTTTATTTGAAATGATGTTGCAGTTATAGTCACTGTTTTACAGCTCAAGTTAGATTTAAAACTCTTATAAAAGCTGGTTTATTGGACATGCAGTGTGTGCCCAATGTGAACACGTGTTGTTTGTGTAGAAGTACCACAAGGCACCACAGAAATAATTTAGAGAAAGGTATCAGTGATGCACTGCACATGAATAATCTAGCTCACTACTACTATGTTTTATTCTTTATTCAGAACTTTTTCAACCCCCTGGATGTCTCCAAAGTCATCACACACTTTTTCTTCAGCATGTTTTATTTCAAACAACACAGTGAATATTTAAATTTAATGGTTTAGTAGGATCACTTGCCATCTTCTCCTACATCTCATCCTTTCTCTTTTGTCATTTTTTCACCATAGCTTTGGAGAATCTGCCCTGTTTCCCACTTGAGCATTCATTACGTCTCTCTAAAAGCACATCATTCCTTCTCTTAGGCACAGCAGTTCCAGCTATGTTTTTAAAATAGACTTGGAAAAATTGAAATGTCAGTGGTTGTTGGTGTAAAACAGAGCTGAATCAAAGACAGAATAGAAAAAAAATCAAAACACATAAATAGGGAGACAAGAGGCAACTTGAGATAACACAAACATCTCCCAGAAATGGGACTCTATCCTCAGGAAAGACCTCATGAGCCAAACTCCAAATGGTTGGGAGCTGCAAATTATTAACACATTTATCTCAGAAGCTTAACCGTGCACTATTATGACAAATCTGTGCCCATGATCTGTTCCTGGCATTCGCTGCTTAGTAGTTTTTACATACATTTGTTTAACACAAATACATGTGAGTAACATCAGTCATATCAAGCTGTAAAGCAATATCCTCCTGCATACAAAAAATTAAAAAAAAAAAAAAAAAGGAAAAGAATTAAGACTTTTATTCACAAGACAATACCAAAGCATGTCTAATTAAATGTTCTCCTCTTGGAATCCAAAGAGTTTTTTAATCGTGGGGGACATTCATTTCTGCTGAAGACTGCATGACTTGAAACTATGCCTAATACACATCAAATGCCGAAACAGACGTTTTTAATTACTAGCACAAAGTCTATAGAGATATGTTTTGTAATGAAAAATGTGGTTAAAAGGCAAAGTAGTCCCATTTGCTTTCACAACGAACCCTTAACGTTTTGTTTTGACCCAGCCTTACATTATAGTTCTGTTTTCTTTTGAAAAGTTCACAAAGTCTGTTGCTAAGTCAAGTAAATACAAAAGGACAAATGCTGGCCTGCCAAAGTGATGCTGAAGCCATGCACCTCTGCCTACTCACATCCACTCAGGATGTTAACAGCACAAATTAATCAAAATAAGCAGAAGAGAAGATACAGTTTAGTGTGTCTCAAACATGGAAAGAACAATCATTTAAATCTAAGGGGAGTTTTCTGTTCCCAAAATTGCTGCAAATCAATAACTTACATATAATACCATATCTTCCTTGGCAATGGTAGAATTAAACAAGGAGGGTCTAAAACAAAGCCCAACAAAATTAATGTAAAAGCATCGTTAAACACTTTTTATGGTTAGATAGCAATTTTGTAATTATGATAATAACATTATTATAATTAGGCTGAGTCAAATTCTCCTCACCAAGTCTCCATTTCATATGGAAGTGGATTAAAGTGGAGGACAAGAAGGAATGCAAAATGGATCTATACCAGCCCCATCTGCTCATCAGTAGAGGAATATCTGTAATCCAGCATCCTTCCCTGAATAGAAATATCCACTTGAGGAAAAACTTTGGCTAATCTTCCTCCACAATAGGCATTTAGGTTAAATGCAGTTCTCCACTGAGATGTCTTTTTCTCTCTCTAAGTTAAAAAAAAAAAAAAAATGGAGAGAGATTACTTGTGATTTAGCAATCTAACTTTTTAAAAGCCACGTTTAAGCCAAATAAAATCCTGTCTAGAGTTGCGTGCCCTTGGACTGTGTCATAGACAGCAGTTATCACAAAGTGGTTTTGGTTCTGTAAAGGCTCATCTGGTAGAAGTTACCAAGGATGGTGATGCTGAAATATGTAGCTCTGCTAAGTGGCATAAGCACCTATGAACTGAGCTTTGTCTTATATCATCTACAAAAATTATGGTAATTTATAACAGAACACTTATACTCTCAGAATTTAATACATCTCAGTTAGATAAGTAGCTAAACCAAAGTCAATTCTATATACTCAACCTGAATTTTACTCAGGTCCTTTTTTTTTTTTCCTTCTGGAGTTCAGTTCTGACAAAGCAAATCAGATAGTTGAGAAGGATTGTCTCTTTGAGTGAAACTTCTGGAGAAGGATTGTCTCTTTGAGTGAAACTTCTGGAAGCAGTGAAAGTATGGAAGCTGGAGGAAAATGCAAGAACTTTGGATTCATTTTGCCTGCTTCCTGCCATTCAGTATGTTTTAAAGCTAATGGCTGAGGATGAAAAGATCTGATTCAGAGACTATTAAGCAAGAAAAAAAAAGCAGAAATTCTGGACAGAAATATTCAGCATAACTCAGCTTCTCAGAAGGGCAGTCTCCACAGAAACTGTCTTTGCACAGCTATAATTTGGCACCTCCACATACAGGATGGGGCAAGGCACATGTCGTTATGAAAATCTTGTTGTTCCCAGTACAATGGGCATTTTTCTCCAAAACTTATAAGCCCTAAAGGAGCTACCAAATTGAAAACAGAGCTATTGTTAGACCACAGTACTTCCTGCTCTGTTAGAGACATGGCTGAAGATGTGTGCAAGCAACTATTTCCAAATCAAGAAACCTGACAGCTTCACAAATCAGATAATTTTGCTAATGTGCTGCAGCTTTTAGTGTTTTTGAGGTAGACTTCTGATGCTCCTAAGGTTTCTCTCTAAAGCAATGCTTTAGAGAGGCATATTTCAGACTATCAATACCTCTCCTAATTTTATTTTTTAATGAAAGTAAACAGAAAGTAAATTTCTTATATATATGTTTAGAAATTTCCTTTGCAGATATTCTAATATTACTGGCTATACTAATTACTGGTTATTAATATTTCTGGCTATCAGCTCCAAGATAATTCAACCTACAGCCCATTGGAAGACTGTGAATATTGTGTCTGTGTAGAGCAGGATAAAGTATCCAGTACAGAACAGAGATACAGGACTTCTGGATTTAAGAATGGAAATTGTCCTTTTACCTTGTATTTTAGGTTTCATCAGAAGCGAGCTGTAGGAGAGAAGACAGTGGAAAGCCACAGATAAGCAAAAAGATCTGATTCTACTGCACGTCTGTACTCCTCATCCCCGTGAAGGAAACCACCTGCCTTTGCTGTTGGCTGCAAACACTGACTGGGCTGCTGCAAAATACGCAGGTAGATTTTTTTGTCATTTTGATTAAGAGCTGAACAGAAGTTTACTGGTGATCTCAAATGCCAAAAGACATGCAGATCTCCAACTCCAGCACTCTGAGAGAGTGCTCTCTCCCTGAATGGTGCACCACAGGAAAGTCCTTGGGCTTCCCTCCAACATGCCTTTTATGATAACTGCATACAAAAACAGGTTCTTGTCTTTTCTCTGGGCAGAGGCCAATTTCAGTTGCTTTAGTTTAAAGCAATAGAGCTTGGCAGTTCTGTTGAAGACAGCCCCAGCGAGCTGTGTCACTGCTTCCCAATACTGCTGGTGGAGAGATGGTAAATGCTAAGACATAAATGGTCCTAAAGTACGGCCTTACAGTCCCTGGGAACTTCTGTCTCCTCATCATTGATATTGAACCATTCAGGTGAGCATGAGGGCTTCAGAAATATGCTTTAAGAGTTCATGGCTGTGGCTATACCTGCTGGGACATCTCACAGGATGAAGGAACCAAATCTAAGATGATCTGCATAGCTGGAATTTGCGGAGTTTGTGTTCTGCTCTGTACTATCTATAAGTCTACTCAAAGAGGGAAGACAAACAACACAAAAGCCTGAGCACACACCACAATATTCAAGAGTTGAAAGGTGTTCACATTTCATTAGACACTTCTGAAATATAAAGAAGCAAATCATAGAAAATAAAAGCAGCATTTCAGGCTGTGAGGGAAAATGCTTGAACTAAGCAGAGTGAACAAAGAAGCACTTGAAGGATATATGCATATCAGTTCATCCTTGATAAGAGTATTCTCTCCATCAAGGAAAATTTTAATAAAGAGAAAATAAATCTTCCATAGTATTTCATGTTTTTGTGATTTTTTTCCATTAGGAACCCTGTCCTGTGCTTCACCTGGGGTCAGATTAAGCACTGCAGACCTCTGGGTTGAGGACCAGTAGTGACAGGGACTTTAGCCATAAAAATCCAAGTGACAACAATAGTACATTGAGCTGCTGGATGCCAGAACTGATAGGAGAGTACTGCACACTGGGCAGATGCTTGCACAGAGAAAATAAAGTCAAAAGGAAACAGCACATATCCACCTAAGGGTGTGGATAAGAGAGTCTATAGCAGTAGGGATTCTGTTAATTGGGTGTTGGAAGCGCTGTTGAGCTTTAATCTTTTTCAGATCATATAGATTTCTTCTCTTGCTTTTCTATATCACACACACTAGAATCTGAACTTTGTGTGTCATGTAACACACTCTTTATAAAATGGAATAACACTGTCGTTGTTCTGCTCATAGTTAGTGGTTTTCAGTTTAACTCTCTGACTACCATAATAAACAACCATAAAATTTCACACTCCCACTTCACACAGAGTGTGCCTTTGCCTGCCAAAGCAACAGTAGCCCAAGGGTTAATTATTTTTACGTACAAACCATATGTGTGCACTGAAATTTATCCTAGGGCTATGATTCACTTTGTGAGCTAATAAGTATAGAAAGACTCTTAAATTCTAGATGTTGAGCCTTGTTTAGGGCTTGCATATTTGACTGGTGAATCTTTATATTAAAATATATTTTACGTTGCTTCTGAGCAACTAGCAGGGCATCCCTGGAAGAAATATGCAAGCCAGATGTTTTATTTTTTAAAATAACTTGTCTGGTCTTGATATTCTTATCTGGGCAAAACTTACTGATATTCATATGAAGGCAAATTGCCTAAATGTGGTTTGCAGCATTAAGGTCATTCTAACAAGGGAATATATTTACTGAGAGCCAAAAACTTATTTTCTTTTTTCAATTAATTTCTCACCATAATCAACTGAATAGGAACCATATTTTTGACATTATCAGCTGACAGTGTCCTTAGTTAGTTCTGGTTAGATCAATCCCATTGTTCCTAAAATAATTGGAGCCAGCGGACAATGAAGTTTAGCTTTTTGGAAACATCTAGCTTGTTGCCACAGGGAAAGGTTCCCCCTCACCAGTTCTTCTGGGTGCCCCCACCTGAATGTCACCCAACGTGTAGCTCTACACCTCAGAAACCTCATCTTCATCACGTGCATCAGGGGAAGGAGATGACCACATGAGCACGGTGGGTCAGCCTCATTTCCCTTGAAGAAACTCTTTTCGTTTACTGAAGAAAGGATTTCACACTGTTCTCAAGGAGCTGTGGATGTGAGAAATGTGAAAGCCAGGGCCTCGTTTCAGTTCCAGTAGCGGCTTTTAGAACTGGCATAGCTTTAGTATATTCAATGCAAACTTGAAAAAAAAAATGTCTTACAGTGCCAGAAAGTCTCTGGGAATTTGCTTTGAGCTTTGGTAGACTTTTACAGAGAATCATCGTGCCTGGCAAGGGCCACCTTTACCTAATGGGCTGTCAATGAGATTTAGTGCTTCAAAATTATTCATCTTCCTTGCCCTCATAAAAAATCCACCCCACCTCTGGCCCACTTACTCCTCAATGTGGGATGAAAGTGATGAGGTTCCCAACAACTCTGTCCCACTGCAAATCCTATCCATGTCATGCGGGTTACTTGCAAAATACACACATACTGGTCCCATTTGTCCAGGGATCTTTATGCCTGGATAACTAACTGATGTTATGACACACGTGCAGCAGCTGTGGCTCCAGGAGAGCAGGAGAAAAAAGAAACAAGAGCTTCAATTATCTGTCAGTAAAGGACATCTAACTCTTCCCAGCTGCACTGCACTTCCATTCATCTTAGAAGATGAAGCCATGGGAGCAATCAAGCTTCGTTTAAAGCAGGGACACCCTGTCTCTCTCTTGGCTCACCAGCAGGTTCCTGGAAGATATGTCCTTCACAGGACCTTGCTGCTGCCCCAGGCGCCCACAGTTTCCCTGGAGAAACATACCTGCAGTTTGGAGGGCTCAGGAGTGCCCCATAACCCCCAGTGCTCAGCATTGCCACATCCCAGAGAAACAGAGCCACCAGCCGTTATCTCAGGCTCAGGCTGGATGGAGATAAAAGCTCAGAACAGCAACTATTTACAACAGCCACATCAGATAATGTACCTGGAAACAGACGGAAGGTACATGATGTTATCCCATGATACTCCAGGAGCAAATCCAGAAGATGCCTGTTGCTCTTGGTGCCCAGCTGGTGGAGTGTCACCACCCAGCTGCTCTGTGGGTCTTGGGAGCATTTACACAAAGCAGCACAGACTGGAGGAACTCAGCTCTTCACGCCTTGGGCACTCACCACTGTCTAGATCTGTATCTCACTGCTATCCTCTTCCACCCATTCCACCCTTCCCACCCTTCTTTGAAGGTTAATTCACATTAAGCTTATTCCAGACACAGCAGACATCTGCTCCTCCTAGAGAAAAGACCTGTTCCTTGTTCCTGGAAAATCTGGTGTTATTGCCTACACTTGGTGGGAGAGAAGGTTGAGTTGTAGGGCTCTGGGGTCAGAGAAAAGGCCCCTGACCCATGTTATTTACCAGAGTAGATGTCTAGGATGCTGCTGTAATGGGATTCTTAAGGAAAAAAAAATAAGCAGAATAAACGCAAGTGTTGAATATCACAACGAAGGCTCCCAGGGTCTCTATCCACAGTCCTGATAACCCGACATGGGCCCAAAGAATATTTTTGCCTGGGGTCATTATTAAAATGTACTCCCTCAGCCAAAATGTAGCTATATGAAATCAGCGAGTTTATGAAAACATCTCTACACTTATCTGCATCTTCTTTAATTTAAGTACAGGCATTTTTCTTCAGATTCCTAAGGCAAAGACAAATATATCTTTTAACTATGAGGCCCCTATGTAGATGCTATTTTCTGTTGGTCTGGAGAAAGTGTTTTTTCCAAGAGCAGCATATACATGCATCCCATCATCACGAACATGAACATGTTCTGACTGCTTTTCACAATAGCTTCTACAGTGCAAAAATGTTTGGAACAGTTAGAAGGAAACTCCTACTTCCTCTCTCATTATTCTAAACTGTCCATTACTGATTTTTTTAAGCTCCAGTTACTAATAGAGCATTTAAATATACATATACTCTTTCAGAGCCAACCATATTTAAAAGGCTCTCAAGTATTTCCCTTGTTACCTGTTGCCAGTGAAAAAGGTGACTTGAGAAACTGGGACACTGCCTATTCACAAACTGGTGTCAATCTGTAGACAAAGAATTTGGGGAAAAAAAGTGAATTTTTTCATCTTTGTAATTTACAATTATGATAATTTTAGGTGTGACTTTTTGCTAGAGTTGCCAGGTTTTTTTTTCCAGATAGGAAATAGATTTGCAGAATCAATGATGTCTAGTGTTATTCTGGTTTTTGGGAAGTGGCATACAATCAAAAATATTTACAAAATAATGCCAGAATATCATCTAATTTACCCATTAATGAAAAATCGTGGAAGGAAATGAATACAATGATTACTTTTGCAAAGAGACCTACTCTAGAAAATTAAAATTCTGTTGGTATTTTTCTCATAAAAAAAATCTAGTCAGAGGTAGACTTTCCTGAAAAGCAGATCACAAATACCTTTGGAGAGCTAATGCGCCTTGGATGATGGTTCCTTCTTGGAAACTGCCATTCTGAGAAGGAGAATATTCAGAACAGTCAGGTAAACCCTCGAATAACTAAAGAAATGAGCTTCCAGCCAACACCTGGAAGCAATGATGTGCTTGATGGAGATTATATATCATGCTCTGTTTGCCATCCAATAAGATTTACCCTCCTACAATTTCAGTAGCTGAATCCCACAATGAAACAGTTGCAAAATACATAATATATTAAAATTTTTCAACTAGAAACATTGACATATTATGCCATTGACATATTTCCAGAAATCAAGTAAATCCTATAAAGATTCTGAAATAAAATCTGTTTTTAATGTAGCATTACCAGCAACATTAATCTTCCTGTTGTTGTGTCTGAAAGCTCCTTTGCATAGCTAGAAATTCAAAGCAGCACTGAAGATTTTACTATTGATACTGAAGAGAACAGTACTCTTTTCGTGTAAGGCTTTGTATGTTTGAGAAAAACATTTACATCTTAAAGCACAAATGGAGAGGCAATAGTCTAAAACAAGAGTGAACTCTACTAACATTTTGCTAAGCACAGAGAAGGGTGAGATTTTCAGACAGAAATCTATCCATTAATTGGTTTGATTTAAAATAAACCAGTAAGATCAAAAAATTAATAAGCTACACTGCTAACAGTTTCAGTAACTGAAGGGAGTGTTTTATGATATGTGTACTGTGTACCAGGCAGTTCAATATGTTCTCACCTATGTTAACTACTGCATATTTTTTTCTGGCAAAAATAAAATGCATACACACACACATATACATTTATATATTCATTCACTGATATGAGTAGAAGATGCATAGAAGCTCCTTTTCCCCTCTCCTTTTCCTTTCTAAGACTTCTTTTTCTCTCTGTTCTAGCTATCTACTCTTCCTTCCCATTCTTGACAGAGTAGATATGCTGGTGTGCCTTTGGTTTTTCAGATGCATTATAATCTAATACAGGTAGACTTAGAAGCCACCGGCAGTATTAGACATATTAGCTATCACAAGACCTAGCCTTAGGATTGGTCATGATCAGCACTCTTCTCACAGAAAAGAGACTGGGGTGAAAAGGAAAAGGCAAAGAAGGAGGAAGGACTCCAGGCTTGTTGTCAGGATGGCTGGGATTGCTGAGATCCCCTCATGGATCCTGCTTCCCCACGCCTGTTCTCAGGGCAGAGGGCATTGATTTAGATTAAGCACTTTTCTAACTAGGAAGCTCAAGAAACTCCCATTGAAATGCCTCATAGTGTGAAGGCTCTGGTCTCATTGAAATCGCTAAGTGAATTCCCACTGCCTTCAAGAACAGTTCTTCCACCTGAGGAGTATCGATTTAGTCACCACTCATGGTTTCCAGCCTCTCTGGTTTGCAGATCCCCAAGAAGCTCACTGGCCTCATTATAAATTTCCCATGCATCAGTTATACACATACCTTACCAAATTGGTTGTTGTCTTCTCCTTATACGCACTCTTGGGAAACAGACCAGGTCTCTAGGGAATCTGCTGGCAAATGGTTGAAAAACATTAAAACCGCTGCTGCAATATGTCATTGGCACAGCTAGCCTAGACAGATCACTCATTCTGTCCAGCAAAATAATTTTTGCAAATCCCTTCACCAGCAACTTATGATAACAAAGAATTGGTTTTGTCAGATCATTTCTGCTGGCAGAGGAGGTGAAGCAGATATCTCAGTGGGAGCTGCTGATGTGACTTGTGTCTGCACCACGGGGTTCTTTCTGCTGGCAGAGGCTCTGCAGCACAGCTAACCCATTAACTATGGAGTCATGAAAAGATCTGTCTCTGTTATTCAGTTAAAACAGAACACCAGAACATGTAACAGCTAAAAATAAAAAAAAAAAAAAAAAAAAAAAAAAAAAAAAAAAAAAAAAAAAAAAAAAAAAAAAAAAAAAAAAAAAACACAGAGTTAAATTAGAGCCAATAACTGAGCATTGTGGAAGGGAGGAGATTATCTACCACAATTGAGTGTTACCCCAGGATCTAGCAGCAAGGTGAGATGTTGCTTATTTGCTTTCTGGACTGGGGAGAGATGAGAGGAAGGATGGTTGCTCAGTGTAGAAATGTTACCTGCTAGGTGGTCACAGACAGCAAGGGTGAGAGCAAAACCTGTGCTGTAGAAATGTCCCTTCTTGCAGGAATTTTGATGTTCTTTGTAAGCGTGTTTTTGTCTGTACCTGTCAAGAGAAAACTGAAAAAAAACCAAATCAGTGGAACCCTGTGAACAGTCTATTCAGTTTGGGATGTTCTTTGACACCTCATTTGGAGACTTGGCTGCTCCAGGTCACAAAATATTCCTTGTGTGCATGGGGCCCATAAGCCACAAAACTGCTAAGAGCTCTGTTCAAAACACCATTTACAAGAGCAGACAGTAACCCAAAGTTCAGAGTTCACTTCCAAAAGTACAATCTAAATGAAGCCCTTCTGCAGACACTCACGATATTTATTAACTGCTATTCTCCGAACTATTTAGAAGGATAATTACATGGAAAATCTGCCACACCCCCTGTAATTTGCAGAGGTGACATAGGTTGCAAGGCCCAAGAACCTACTGAGATCCAGGCAGCAGAATTTACACGCAGAGTGCTGCCCTTGACCTGCCCGGGCTGCCAGAAGGAAATCGGAGTTGAAAAGGCTGGAAATGTCCCCAGAGGCCGAGCAGAGGGAGCACAAGCAGAGGGAGTGCCGGTCGGCACGGCCTTCGCCCACCCCGGGAGCCTGCAGAAGACGGTCCATGGCAGCAAGCACGAGGGAAGCAAAATCAGGGAGAAGTCAATTTCCACAGCAAGTTCTCTGCCTAACCCCGTCATGATGATTGCACCAGAAAATAATGAAAGAAGAAGAAGAAGAAAAAAAAGACCTTTGATTTCTGTATTTTTGGAGTTGAGTCCAAGCCATGGAGTCAGTGGAGGGAAAATAGCTAATGAACTAGTTTTAATAGTGGTTTACTCCTTGTTGCGAAGGGCTTGGAACTTCTTGTTGTGAAAGCCCCGTGGGCGCCCAGCTCTGAGAGATGGGGAACAGATGTTGGAGGGCCTTCCTGAGGAAACTAGTCCTTGCTGCAAATAACTGGAGGGGATGGCAGGGAGCAGGAACTGGTAGGACTCCCGCCTGCCGGGCTGCTGTGGTGGAAGAGGTATTTTTTTCTTCAGTGAATATTCTCCTATTTTAAAACATTTTCCTATCCAAATGGGATACAAGAAATGAAGTTTTGCTACTTCTGTACGTTTCTCTAAATGTCAGAAATGTGATCCAAATGTTGTGGTGCTAATTGCCTGTAACCCCTGAGGGAAATGAGCTTTCTCATTTAAATGTGCTTTCTCTGAGGCTAACAACATGGTCTTTCAAGTCACAGGAAAATACACACACTGCACAGGAGCCTGACTGCCCACATAATAATAATAATAATATTCAGGCAACCCCCAGCCCTCATGAGGGAGGTAAGTAACCAGGCAAGACAAGAACGGATTTGAGGTGACTTTAGCTGGTGTCTTTCACGGTATTTATTTGAATTAGGAAAAAAAAAAAAACCCACTCTTCATTTTACATCAAATTTAAGTCCCAAATGCACTTCTATGCCTGAGTTATTAACCCCTAGTAATGGAGGTTTAAAACTGAGATATTAACTGCTGGAGGGGCAAACGAAGTTGCTCTAATCAGGTTAATTAGGCAGCACCTGCAGCCGGCCTGGCCATGCCTGTCAGCCTGGGCAGCATCCCTGGCTCCTTGAGCTCAGCGGCAGAGCAGCGATTGCTGCCGCCAGGAGCAGAGCATGCAAATTTCAGCACCAGGTCCACCAAGAGCCATTCCTGCAAAGTCAAATCCACTGTGGGCAGAGAGGCACAGGCCCCGGGACATGTCTTTGGCCCCATGTTAGTCTTCAGCCGTTGTCAAAGGCTGGGACCAGTGGCACAGAGGATCCAGCAGCCAGGCCCATGCTGGCTCTCCAGTGCTCTGCATCTGCTGTCTTAGCCAGATATTATCAGCACCATTTACATATTCATTGTAGGACGTGTCATTACTGTGATTCTGTGACCCCTTTTAATCCTTCTCCCCCCTTCGCCATTTATTTTTCTTCTCTCTTTTTTTTTTCTTAAATAAGTCTCAGAACTATTTCAGTCCTTGATTTGTCAGTTTTAAGAAGTCACATGAGAAACAGAAAGGAATGAAGAGGCTAAAGCTTTTTATTACATTTTTTGAGTTGACTGACATGTTAAGAAGATTGAGAAGGGTTTTGCTGACAAAAGTATCTGCATAAGACTTACTCTCCTTCTGATCCTCTGGTCATGTTTGCTTTCTATGAACTGACAGATTAATCCAAGCATAAACAATTGCATTATCATCCTCAAAATTATTTTCCATATAGCTGATATTTCTCTTTAAAGAGTCTTATAAAAAACAGAATGCACAAGGAGAGCGTGAATAATTTAAACAGTCTAATTGACTTAGAGGTACGGAGCCACCTCCATAAAATAGACTCAAGTGGCCTAATTACTAATGCACCATATGGAGGAAAAGCAGAGGTGTGGTGCAGTCTGTTGATAGATCAATTAGCATACGAGGCACAGGATTATGTCATCATTGCTGTTGCCATCAAAACAAAATCCTGTTTTGCACTTATCTATAATATCACAAGAAAAGATCTTGTTTTTTTTTCCATTTACCTAGCACGTCCCTCAAAACAAGGATCTCAAAACACTTTAAAAATGTTGATGAATTAAGTCCAATCTCATTTTTTTGCCATAGCTCAGCCTCTGCACAGGATAGGAAGGTGTAGATAACGTGGTCTGATTTTATCTGCCGTGCAAAAATAATTTCTAGCGTGGTCTGATTCTTCATATGCCATTGAAAACCCTTGGAACTTCCACAAAGGAAGAGCAAAACTGCTGAGATTGAAGAAACTGGTGTTGTGGGTATGAACTTTCACCTTTGCAGCAGAGGACAAGGAACCCCCTGGTATCTGCCTTCCCTATCTTCAGGAGTCTAGCAAGGCACCAGCAAAATGCAGCATGCAGTGCTGGTCCCTCTGCTGCTGTTATCAGCTTAATACACATTGCATTCTGGAGGGAGAGATTACTGGTGTGAATTCTTTCACACCCAAGAATGTTATAATGAATTACAGCAAGCAATTCAGGCTGCTAGAGTCAAGAGGAGGTTCCATGGGTAGCCCCTCATGCTAGGCTTGCATGAAGCATCTATTCAGGTAACTAAAGAGCTACCTGAAAAAGCATAGAGGTAAAGCTCAATAACTCATTAATTGTAGTTTAAATAATAGAGTCAAAATGTCACATTAGGAAAAAAACATTTTTAATATGACTTTGATTATAAATACTGAAAGTTTACTGCTTGTCAATATTTTATTTGGTAAAATATAGAGCATCCAGGTAGCCTGTACAACCTTGGCAGCAGGGCTGCCCCTCTTTCTCTTAGCAGCTATTCTCTAGCAGCTATTTCTCATAGCAGCTATTACCCTTGACTATTCTGACCATTGCAAGCCTTCTGCATCATTCATGTGCAATCTATTCTATCAAAACTGTTGTTTTCCAGCCTTTCTGAGCCATACCAATGAGCCAATAAGGCCAGCATCTGAGGTTTCGACCCTCTACTGTTTTAAGCAGGAATCCTGCTCCATCTGTAAAGATGACTCCCTTTTTACAAATGTGCCCTTCCACATGTGGTCCCAGTGCAGGAGAAAGTTTTGTATTTTTGAGACACTGTGCACATATACAAAGGTCAGCTTTTGAAAGAGTCACTGTTCCCAATCTCTTTCTTCTCTTTGCTCTCTTAACAAAAAATGTTCTGTTTAGTTTAATACACTGACGTTCTGTTCTTAGATTGGTCTGGTTCTCATGTTTTCATTCATTTGCCACTGGTATATAATTTGGGCAAATCTGTCTTATGCGCAATTATTTTTTTGCTTAGTTTTGTCTGGAATATATTTTAGCAGAGCATAGCTGCTTCTTTCCAGTTTTCTCACTCAGGACACAATCCAGATATTAGCTTACAGCATTGTTGTCAGATAAGTTATTCAGTTCTGAATACCAAACGGATATTGCAACCCACTCTTGGGGACACTTCTTAGAAAAGAAGGACTTCAGACTCCTGTCACTTAATTGTTGAACAATTGTCTCTTCATAGCAATTTTTTGTGCTTTCTTTTGTACAGTTTTTTTTGTGAATTGTGTGAAGCAGTTTTCATACAACAAAAGCTGTTTAGTGAGCCCAAGTTATTTAAATCTGACAAGGATTCCTCTAGCTGTCTGGAAGTACTGAAAATTGGAAAGATACACCCTTCATAACAGCCTTGAAATGAGCAAAAGTTAAGAAAAACTCAAAACACTCAGAATCGTACAGTTCTTTGAAAAGCTAGGCCTTATGTATTTTATTCTTGAGGAAAGACTTAGGCAGGACCTGGTATGTTTTAAGATGTCAGAATAAACGTGGCATCAGGTTTCACTCGCTGTTCAAGCACAGCTTGCAGAAAGCTTGCCTGACACTTGGGCTGTGGACAGAAGCACCCATTCCTCCCCAAGGAATGGTCCTGTACGCTTGTGATGAGAAAAAAAAAGGCTGCTTTGTGGATGCTTTAAGAGGTGCCGTAAATTGTTGTAGCTGAGTACAGTTGTTAACTCCCCCAAAATTACGGTCATAAAGTTTAAAAGAAATCTTAAGATGACTGATAGCTTCCATTGTACCTAGAGAAATCCTGTTGCCTGAGGCTTTGGGGGAGCCTGCTGCCATTGATAACCCGCCAGTGGCAAATTGTTTGCTGTTGGCTTTCTCTGTGTGGCGGGCACAGCGTGGTAAAAGTTCTCTCGCTCCTCTTGGACTGGCTCCCTGCCCAACCTCCTCCTCCTCCCACTAGCCATGTGCCCAGTCACATCCCCTCTCAGGAATGCTGCATAACACTAAAACATTATGGGAACCATATGTCTAAAAAATGAAGTGGGCTTACCAAATGAGATCGTCTATAGTCAGAGTTTGATTTTATTTAAAAATGCCTGAAGGATAGCAATGTGGCTAGGAATTCTACCAAGAAACTGTTGGCCAGGGTGGGAATCAGACCTGAGGAAAGGTAAAACACCCAGAGCCAAGCTAAAGAGAAAGACATAATCTATGCAGGATGTTTTCTCTACTCTGAGGACCGGAAAAAAATCTTTTTTAGTATTATAGAATAGTGGTAGGTGAGGAGATAGTGGCTGAGTGGCAGGAAGTGTGAAGGGGAAAGGGTGCTGGCATTGACATCATTGGTTCAAATCCCCAAAGCAAATACAGAATCGCAGAATGTTCAAGGTTGGAAGGGACCTCTGGAGATCATCTACTCCAACCTTCCTGCTCCAGCAGGGACACCCAGAGCATGTGGCACAGGGCGGCATCCAGGCGGGTTTTGAAGACCTCCAGAGAAGGAGACTCCACAGCCTCCACACCATATTGACTCCTTTCTGCTAACAGTCTCCTTCCCTTCTAGATGTACCTATACACCTAGAGGAGTTTTGGACATACTGAAAAGTGCCTCAGGACTAGAATGACCCAGAACTTCTGGAAGGTGCAACAGCATCATACTGCTGGTCCCAGTCTCTGGCAATGGTCTTTCAAACTATTCTAGTTACATCCAAACTTTTAGCCAGATGAGATCTCATAGCTCTCATGGGCCTTTCCATCATCATCCCCCTTCTGCTGTGCTTCCAGACAGGATTCCATTGCGTTGTTAATCTGCAGTACCTCCAGTTATGTAAAGGACAAATCCAATCAAGAGATAGGAACTACAGTGATACAGCCCTGTACAGCCACTGCAGTCCCTATAGCCAGAACAGCCATATGACCTAGTGCACACATATCATGTCATATTTTATGGATATGATCATATGCTGATAGTCCCTCACCTGTGCAAGTTCTCTTCTGTTTTTTCTCATGTTGCCCTTGAACAATAAGGTACCACTATTTTGTCACACTGACCTTAGCCTGCTTGATCATCCAGCTTGAAAACTCAAGCAACTTCACTTTCCGTAAATGGAAAAGCAATGCTCATCCAAGAGACCAAAGGGCAGACATCCAGTAAGCACAACTATAGACTTCCTGCACACTGGGCAATAACAATCCTTTAACAAACATCTCCGATGGGGAATTGCTAGAGGCACTAGGGACATAGACATCCCACATTGAATTCACCTTTGGTAGCTCGAAGAATTTCTAAGTACATTATTTTGGCCACTACTCTATCCATAGAAAGACTATCCCTTACCAAAGGGAAAAGCCAGAAGTCACTAAACTACTTTACCTCTAAATTGAAACTACAGATCAGCAAAGAAGTAAATCTACCTTTTAAAGGTCTTACTGGAGCAGAAATGCTGCAATCATCTGACAAAACACATTGTTCTGGTATAATACTGCCCATTCAACTCAATTCAAAACTGCTAATAGACTAGCTGTGTCAAGCAGACCTCAGATCAGGCCAGGTGTTATTGGTCCATGCCATTCTAACTTAAGCTATATAGAGTATGTACATCTTTGGCTGGTATGAAGCCAGCATAAACTCCATGTGCTCTTTATGGTGTGTTCCAGCTAATTTGACAGAAATGTGATCAGGTGCATGTGCTTGAGCCAGATCAAATTCATACTCCTGGGAGATGAATAGCATGTAGGCCTCTGACTAATAGCTGTGGAACCACAGCATGAGCCTGAAGAGCATATGAGTTTCTCCTACCAAGGACCCCAGGGCTTGGACAACATCCAGTGAGCTCCCAAACTTTCAGGGTTTCAAACCAACCATTTTGGTTTCCTTACAAATATCCCATCCCATGCCATACTACTTACCTTAAAATAATGTTTTTTACCATGGAGCTTTGAGACAAAGAAGGGAAAAATGGTTGATGTCCCTTGAACTACCACCCCCAGGCCTGGCCCACTGAGTCATTGTACTCACTTTTAACATAAGGGAGCGTTCATCAATAAAAGGTCAGCCAAAAGAGAGGGATAAAGCCTAGAATCTGCATTCTTCACCATTCAAATGCTATCACCTTCTAAATATGCCTTTGTAGTTTGCATCAATAGCTCACGTAATTCCAGGTGGGCAGAAACCTCCTGTCTATCTAGGCTACACCTGTGATGTTCAGGAAGAATTTTTCATACAGTTTGGCTAAAATGGGTATTCTGAGTGACCAAAGATAATTTCAAAATTTAAAATACAGTTTTGTCTACAGATTGACAGCAGTTGATATTAACTACTGAATAATACAGATTTCATTATTTCAAAAAAAAAAAAAAAAGCAGTAATGTTTAATCACTTGTGTCAAAACTGGTCTTGAAACTTCTTATAGATTTTGATTTCAAAGACAGCCAGAGATAATTAATAAACTTGCTTCTGCCATTTAGAGAATTTCTTGCATGCACTTATACTTTCTAATTGGAACTTTAAAAACATATATATTTTGCTCAAAGGCAGAAAGTTTGTAGCACGTTCTCTTTTTCTTTTTGAATTTTCCTTTTGAGTTATACCTTCAGAGAGAAATACCATCTGGTAGACACATACACTGCTTAGCAGAATAATGAGGTCCTACAGAGATTACACACTTTTTCCCCCAGGGAATAGTTCTGCCTGTACTTCACATTTCCAATTTTATACAGCTCTTTCCTGTAAGATGACTTACAAATTGCACTTTTAGGGCTGGATTCTACTGATGCTTGTGCTGGGGTAAATCTACAGCAATTTTCTTGAGGGCAGTGAAGTTACTTACGATTTATGCCGGCATAACAAATGTCTGGATGTAAGCTCTGTATTGTTACTTGCTGCTTAAAGTAGGAGACCTTAAAAACATGGTTACCAAAATGTCATTTTCCCTCAATTTATTAGCCATGTTTACAATATTACCACAGTATTAGGAAGGAATATAAACTAAGGGCAGCTACACTGGATATAATCCTTCTAAATCCAAAGTTTCTGTGTAGTTAAGATACTGGGGACAAATCTGACACTTAGCCATGTTTAGAACAATAATTTTCATTACTGCTCAGGTGAATACATGTTCTGTGGAGCAAAGCATGAAGCAAGAAGGAAAAGAAACATTTAATTTGAAATTTTAGATTCAATAGATTTAATTTCTAAAACAATCAAAAATACATGGCTTGGGCAATTTGATGCCTTTGTTGCATTGTTCTATTTTTCAAGAAATAAACAAAATCATCATTCCAGCATTGTGGAAGATGATCTTTTAATATCAAATGTAAGAATTTGTAAAACATGGATGTAAGCTAATTTCAACCGTAATGGTCTCTGCATGCTGCCGCTTCGGTGACCTTTTAATCCCTTAGAGTTTAACTATTTCCTAATGTCTTCTAACAGCCATTTTCTTGTTGGGAAAGCCTTTTCTAACTGATAACATCTAAACAAGCTCATACCTTAATTAGAAAAATTCTCCCATAAATATTTATGTTGCCGTGATTAGGCCATTTACTGAATCCAGCTACCCATTATGAGTTAAAATAGAGTGCCTTGTTTTGAGAAGCCTGGGGCATAACATAGTTTATACTAGGGGACTTTAACTTGTAATTCATCTAATCAAGACCCTGACCTCTTGCCTCCAAAGCAGCCAGTAGCTACTGGAGGAAAATAACCTTATACTGAACACAGCATCCTTTATTCCACATTTTTATATGTTGCATCCTTCATTCCACATTTTCATATGTTGGAAATAAATGGGATACATATCTAAGTAACTGTTTAGCTACAGAATGCCTCATGTAGTTCGTTTTTACTTCAACAATATCAACTCAAAAAATCTGAGGGGGAACAGGGGATTGTTTATTTTGGGGGGGAGAAATAAAAGAAGTCACCAAACCACAAAGGATAATTTTCACCAGAAGGATATCGCTTCTGCCTACTGAGGCTTCCATCCCACGTTCATGCTTGGTGGCATCACAAATATTACAGCTTGCTGCCAGGCAGGCTGACATGACTTAGATGCCAGGTGTGACAACTCCTGCTAAGAGTGATGAGAGAAGTAGACAGCCTATTCTCAGGAGCTATTTGGAGCTATTTAGTTTTGAGAGATTTTGTTTTGTTTGTTTGTTTTGTTCCTGAGGTATAAGAAACATTGAGAAGAGGAACATCTTGTAGACAGTCGGTAGAGTGGCTGGTTATCTCCGCCTGGAGCCAGAAGATGCAATGCCAGAAGATGGAGAGCAGGCGGCCTGAATTGCTCTGCTAAAGCAGAGCAATGCCTAAAGCCATATCGGTGCTCAGACAGCAACCTACAGGCAATCTGTGGATGCCTATACAAGTTAAGTGTCTACACGAGTAGAATTACCAGAGCTGGAACATGCCTGTCCGCACCGCTCAAGGGCTAACACCCTTCGCCGGCACCTCCTGGCCATCCAGCCAGCTCTTGCTGTGCCGAGCAGTTCCCAGGCACGCTCTGGCTGACAAAACTTTCCACGGCCGGTTCCTGCGCCGTGCGCAGCCAGCCCAGTTTGGTGACTGCGAGTTTCCTCGGCCGCTCCATGCCAGCTGGCCTCCGCGTCTGAGAACATTCCTGGGCATGTTTAGTTTACGGGTGTAGATGTCATTTCTGACATCTCCAATGTGTCAATTCGTCATGTAGGTAAAGATCCAAGAGCTTAAGAGTTCCAATTCCTTCGCCATCAAATGGGAGAAAACTTTACTTTTTAAGAGTTTTTTCTTAATAGAATCTTATTTCAGTTTTAAGTCCAAAATATTGTTCCTTGGAGTAACATGTTTAAAACGATCAATGTGAATCCTTATTTTTCCTGCTTCTTACCATTCGGCTAATCTCATTTACAAAAATATAATTCTATTGCTAATACACTCATATTTCTAAGTGAAAATCCATTTTTTTCCCAGATCCCAAATTCATCTTTCATTTTCCATCTAGAGGATACAATAATTCAGATACAAAGTAAGGTGTCCTTCCTCTATATGTTGCCTCTGCAATCCAGTTATGCAAATCTGCTAACTTTTATCTTTTTTTTTTCATTTCACTTAAGATCACAACTTAGTATATAAAGAGAATAATTGTTTAGAATGTCCTATATATATTCAGATTTTCTTACTTCTTAGCTGTTACAATATTTGTTGTTGTAAAATGCTCAGACCAACAGATAAAGTACGCTGTCATCTATTTTTATTTATCTACTACTTGTTTCCTCTCTAATTCCCCAAGTTACACAAAAAAAAAGAAAGTTATAGGATTTTCTGTGACTTCACTGTTTATTTATTTATTGTAAATACAGTCAAATTTGGATTAAATAACCTTGAAAGAAAGAATTTGTCACTCAGTAATAAAATTTATTGTACTGTTTTGGATGATAATTTATTATATGTGGTTAAAGTTTTCATTATTGCCAACCCTTGACTTTAAAAAATTATGCTTCATGGTCACCATATCATGATGACGGCTTTGAAATGATGAGATAAATAAACAATAATTTAAAATATTTTTGTGTGTATTCTGGTTTCTGAAACATTGTGGGTCACATTCTTAACATTTTTCTCACCAACCGCACCAAAAAATCCCTTTAAAAAGAGATGAGAATAAAGCGGAGATGCCCTGCTGATTGGAAGGAGTAACAGAAAGTGATCCTTGAAGCAACAAAGAACATGAAGAATAAGATTCATGTTTAAAATGCTAGGGGTTGGCTGCATTGTTTTTCCCATGTTGTGTATTCAGGCCTCCAAATAACAACTATGCCCCAATTGAAATTCCCTTGTTTTTCAGAGATACTGAGCATCAAAAGCTTCCCTTGATAACAATTATTCAATGCATCTAAAAATAAATTTTTATATAGCTAAGCTAGGCATTATAACTCTTGTACGAAGACCCAATAGAAGTGCCCAATAGAGTGAGTAATCTCTCTTTTTAAGGCTGGACCACAAGTGAAGTGAGCACGAGTTAAAGGAATTCTTTCTTGTTAAAAAATTGTGCTTTACACTGTAACTTGTATTCATTGTTAACAACTATATCAATTCCAAATTGTCCTTTGATTTCAAATGAATTTTCTTGTCTTTCAAGTGCTTCACTGAATTTGTTTTGTACGGAAAAAAAAAAAAAAACAACAACAAAAAACCAATTCTGACCAGCTATGATCTGTGTGTGAATTCACAGCTGTGTTTGCTGTTCTTCTGTACACTGTTTCTATCTGCTTAGCTCAACCCACCTATGGCACCACTGAGGACTGCCTGAGATGTTTGGAGTTATGAACTACAAAGTGGATTTAAAGCTTTTTTTTCCCTCTTATCGTATTTCAATCTTCCTCAACCATAATGATTTTCTCTCCACTTCTCTCAAGTTGCTTACCACTCAGTCAGCCCAGACCCCACCTAATACTTCACAGCAGGACCATCTGACTTAACTAGTAAGTTATCAGCATCTGCTGTCTCTGCTTACTCTAAGAAATGAGATGCTGCTTGCCAGTGGGAACCCTCCTTTCCATTCATTGATTAGCAATGAAAACGAGTTAATTGATAATAACCATACAAAAAAAAATCCCAGTCCACATCAGATTATTTTCTCTAAGTGTCTTGAACACATCAGAGGATGGACTGAAAAAGAAGGTGCCTTATACAAGCTACTTGTTCAATTATTTCTTGTACCTGCTGAAGCAATGAGTGAAAAACTCCATTAGTGATTTTCAACAATGGGCAATTTTGCGGAAATGGCCAGAAACTGTTTATTTGACTGAAAGAAAAAACAAAAATAAAAGAAAAGAAAGAAAAAAAAAAAAAAAAGAAAAAAAAAGAGAGAGAGAAAGAAAAGCTCAGCATATATGAGGTAAAGTGAAGTACAATGGGATCCTAGAGCAGAAGAGGCTAAAGAAAGCATGTGTGAAAATATGATTTTCTGTAGAAAACTGATGGAATATGAACAGAGGTTCCAGTATTCAATTTAGCAAAGGTGTCACAGGCAGAGATGCTTCCCCTAACCACATCCTAATTATGATAGTGCTTGGGTCAGTTAAAATGATCTGGAAAATTTTAGATAAACCGGCCTTACATAACACATTTTTTTCTAGCATTTCCAGTCAGACCATAAAATTGTACTGCAGAATAGCAGAATTTCACATAATATCTTAGCACTTTCAAGCAGATCAAAAAGGAGTAGCACAGAGAGCCACAAAGATGCACTGTGTGCTGCTTCAAGCTCCTCAGAGCTGTTGTTTTTTCATCTCAAGGATGCTTTGATCCAGGCTCCCAACCACGGCAGAAGAAGAGCTTGGGTTATGTGTGATTTTATCAAGGATCACATTGCTCTCCTCCCTGATGTGAGTGCGCTGAGATTTTTTGCTCTTGCTTTATCATAGGCAGTCTGCCCACTTGGGGAATACAGTATGCAGATTCTCCATATGCAACCTGCCTAACTCTGGCAAGAATATCCAGGCTGACCCTTTGAGAACTAGGGTTCACTAGGGAGATTTAAATGATATTTAGCAACAAATTTTCCCCATTTTATTTTCTGGTGATAAGTTTCCTCCCAGAGCAGCTAGATTTTATTCTGTTCCTGGATCGTGACTATCAGAAGAACGAAAACGGAATGAAAAGAGGGTGGATTTGGGGATGCCAGCCATAGGTGCTAGCATCAGACAATGAAAGGCAATTTTCCTGCCATATATTCCCTGGTTGCCACAGCTGAAGTGAAAGTGCCACTAAGTGCAGAAAAGAATTGACGTCCACCATACAGAAGGTCCTTGTTCCATAATTTTAATTTGTGATAAATACACACCAAAAAAAAAGACAGAGTAGCTTTCCTTGCAGTTTATTTTATGGCCATTTATGGATCAACATCCCTAAATTTAGCTTACTTTTCACCAATGAGCATTTTTCTATTTCTATTGTTCTGAAGGCCTCTGTGTTTCATTCTGAGTGCCTTAGTGACGATGTCTCTGGCTGATCTGCCTCTGCTTTCCACAATTCTTGCCTGGTAACAGCTGTGGAAATAGTCCAGCAGACAAACTGTGTAGACATCATGAATTCACTGTCCCTCACTTTGTTTTCAGTTGTCTTATCCCCACTCATTTCCCACAGGTAAGACTACCCTCATTAGCTACCTCAGCCATGGCCAAGAATGTCTCACTTATGGCCTGTGCTTGGCCAGCTGTCAGAGAGAGACTGAACTGATGTCTTAGCAACTGATCTCCATACAAGGATTTTTTTTTGTCTCTGATGTATGTTACACAATGTGCTTTCCAACAGCAAGGGAGAGCAAATGGAGAAAAAAATAGGAAATGAAGCTTGATGAAACGATAGCTGCCGCTGTTCCTACTGTGGCTCTTTCACTTGCACATGAAACCTGGAGGAAG
The DNA here is from genome assembly GCF_003342845.1 of Nothoprocta perdicaria. Taxonomy (NCBI): domain Eukaryota; kingdom Metazoa; phylum Chordata; class Aves; order Tinamiformes; family Tinamidae; genus Nothoprocta; species Nothoprocta perdicaria. Next base: position 2,555,784 of record NW_020455943.1, read on the forward strand.
CAAATCTTGAGGGAGAGCTGGCAGACTTTCTGTGACAAAACTCTGCCTATTGTTTGCTTGTTTGTGTATTATTTTTATGAAAGTAAAAATCTGTCTCTGTATCATCTCCTGGTTCCAGTTCTACTTTCTGTAATTTTCTCTCCCTGCCCAAAGACCAATATTTCTTTTATTCCCCAGCCCTACCATGAGGGCCCCTTTCCTCTGGCGGCTCTGACATCCCAGGCTTAAAGAGCCTAATGTAGTGTTTCCCTCTGAAGCACTAATGGAAACATAACCTGGCAAATGAAGGAAACCTGCAAGGCTGTGCTGGGGGGAAGAAAGCACTCTAGGATTCATCTCCCTACTGGGAGCAAGTATGTAGAGCTATTTACAAAAAGTTCAGCCCTGGGAATGAGGGGAGACAGGCAGGATCACTGTGAGGTCTCTGGGCTCTGCATGTGCTTGGCCATAAAGTGCTCTTGTTTCCTGCTGCTGGATCACTAGGAGAGTGCCTGGCTAGCGCGTGGAAAGCGGACACAGACATGTCCACATAGCAAACCCGCTGAGGGGCTGGAAATAGCTGCTGGCAGCTGCCTGCACCAGTTCTCACGTCGCTCGCCTCCCTTGGCCCAGCCGCAGGAGCTGGCCGCTTTCACGGAGCCCGTGCCGCTTGGCCACGTGCCACGTTCCCCTGCCTTGCTCCTCCCACTCCTGCATGCAGGCACTGTGCAGCATCTCCTTGAAAGCTGCCAGCCTCCCTTCTCTCTTCCCTGTTTAATCTGGCTCATGTTCACCCTCCTCTTGGCTCCCATTTGCAAGAATGTCATCCACAGTCTGGATTCAGTCTCAGGTGCCGCAGCTCCTGGTGCAGGGAAATGAAAGAAGCCTCTGTTCCCTTCACTTAGATGGGCTACTATCTTCTGTCCCCCAATTTTGGGAGGCACTTTCACCATCTCCTTTCTCCCAGAGTGGTGCTGCCTCCACACATGCTCTGTGTGGAGGGTCTTCTAAGGGGAAAGGAAACTTTGGTATCGATTAGCTTCCAATAAGGAGGTATCCATAGCAAGGAAAAGGTTGCTCATGCCAATTGGAGCTAGGTCTGCAGGGTCTGGGATCTGAATCAGGTGGGCAGGAAGAGGTGGTAACAAATCTGAGCAAGGGGCTTCAGTTAGTGGGTAACTGCCCAGCTAAGCCTGGGATCAGCTCTGTGCAACAGCACAACAGATGAAGAGGACTTGGCTTCCTCACGCTGGATGAGGTGACCCTGCTCCAGCTCAGTTCAGCCAAGGAAACCTGGACACCCGCAACACTTGAGCAGGGGAGGCAAGGAAGGCCAAGGAGACAGGCACAGCACAGCCAACACCACGGGACACCCACCAAGGCAGTGCTTATTGCCACGGGACACCTACCAAGACAGTGCTTACTGCCACCTGGCAGGGCTGCCTCACTGCCCTGCCCTTGGCCCAGGATGGATAATTCCCTTTCAGGTGCAAGATTTGAGGCCAGAGAGATCCAGCCCATCAAGAAAGATCCCTGGAGGAGAAAAGATCTGGTGAAAAGATCTGGGCAAGGGACAATGGAAGCCCAGTCTAAGAAGTGTGCAAAAACTGTCTGTTTTGGGGGTTTGTTTAAGAGCATCACTCAGCACTATAAAACCAAACCTCCTGTGCTGCTGGTGGTGGGGACAGGGCAGAGAGACAACAGCAGGAAGCCGGCACTGAAGCAGAAAAGCTCTCAGGCATGTTCGCCCTGGTTTTACCGAGCTGGGATCAGACATACTTCCTCTGGTAAGGAAGGAGCCATGTGTTATCTGCAGGAAGGACGCAGTCTGACCGCAGCCAGGCTCTCTGCAGGCATGGAGAGGGAGAGCTGCTGAGTGCAGGAAACTCGGCTTGAGCCTCCTCTGAGGAGCAGATCCTGCGTTTAGGTCTCCTGTGTTGTCCCACCGCTTTCTTTCCCACCATGACTCTTCAGCCACCCTCGTAGAGTATGTTTGGAAGATAGCGCTTCACTTTGCAGTGCTGCTTATACTTGCTCATTCAGTGTAAATAACTGTATTAACTTTACAGGCAGCCCTGGTTTGAACTGCCTGAGATTCATGTAGCAAACTGGAAGGGTGCCAGGCCCACCAGAGCGGAGTCCTGTTAGTGTGAGGTGGAGCCCAGGCAGCTCTCAGGATGGGAGGTCTCGCTAAACGAATGTGATCCCTCCTTGCTCGTACAGATTAGTTTGAACGCTGACACTATGGCTGCCAAATACTGGATCTGCCAGAAATGTTAACAAAAGGCACTTTGATCTCCTTCACTTGTTCTTGTTAAGAATGTATTGTATGATTTTTGTCTCCTCTGTGGTCAGAAGAAAAAAATGTTTTACCCTTGCAAAGTGTGTATCGCTCATGTTCAATAATCCATGTGCTGTGTTACATAGGGCTCCTGCTCCTCGCTGCTACTTGCTTTGGGGCTGCTTCATTTAGCAGATATTGCATTCTATACACTTGCCTAAATGCCATAGGGATGGTTTATCTTTCTTATATAAAAGATTGGGCTTTGTGGATAGTTCCTGAAGTTCTTGTCTAAACAGCTGAAGAATTAGATTTTTACTATGTGTGTAAAAAGTACTTAAAAGTCAGTTTAAACTTTCGTACTAGTTATTAAACCCTTGGCTTAGTAGTTAATACGTTTCACATATCTGCTCTTGGCAGAAGGTTTACATTTTTCTAACCACATATTTACTGTAAAAAGCAGCTTATATTTGGTAATAAAGAGATACAATGACAATTATCAAGGAACAGTAATTCTTGCAATGCATCAGTCTCCCAGTGCAGTAAAAAATACAGTATTTATGAGCCAAACAGCATAATTCCCATCCTCAAACAAGATGGAATTTTATAGAAAATATAATCCCCACCAGCAAATAAAATAAAGGAAACTGTTGATGAGGAATTCTCATGCCAAGTGTACTGCATTTATTTACATATTAAATTGACATGTAACATGTTAAACCTAATGCAATGAAATTGAGTATACTCTGACAGTTTGGACACAGTAATACACTCAGCAATTGTACTGGAGAAGATGCAGATAAAATTGCAAAATAGAATAAATACACATCATTATTTCTGCTTCTTGGTATTCTAATAACAGTGCTGGTGTTTTTTGATCTTTGAGAATCAACTGTATGGGATATCTTCATTTTCAAAAAGTAAAGAAAAATCTCTACTTTTCAACATAGATTGATTATTTGTGCTTTTTATCATACTGTAGTTGACCTACTTTAAATCTCATATTTGAAGATTATGTCCCTGGCATTCATCATGTAAAAAAGTATTGTGTTCTCTTCTAGCAGTCAGCAAAAAATCATACATGTTTAGAAACAACTATTCCATATTTATAAAAGCACTCTTTTTGCAAAGATAAATTTCGTTTTGATTCCTGGGTTATTGTACACTTAGGCTTAGGCTTTATTAGCTTCATGATGTCAGTTGCAGGTGCGATATTTTCATTAAGCAGAAGTAATAGATTTCCTTTTTAGATTCCTTTAATTTGCTAGCATACTTACACAGTGTAACACATTTCTTATCACAGATGCTTTATTGTCAAAAGGAGTAAAAAGTGTAATAATTACAACATTTTTTATCATGATAAGTAAATATCAGATCAAGATACTTAAAAGGTATTAAAGGTTTGACTCCGACACAGCAGCAACTGTATTCCTTTGAGTTCCTATCCCTAACACAATACATCATTTACCACGATTTAGAATAGTTTCATCATTTCAACCCCATAAAGCTGAAATGTCCATCTTCTTCCCTGCTGCTGAATAATCTAACCTGCCTCTCACAATGCCAAGAGCAAAAAGCAGAGTTCATCATACACCAATCCCATCTGATGTGAGCTAAGTTAAGTTATTGTCCTACAAAGTTACTGCCTCAGTAATATCATGTCATGGAAGGTCCTGTTAACTTGTCCTCTCTTTCTTTAGGTTTCCAAGCCACCTAAACACCCTTTGGCCACCATAAGCCATTTCAGCTCTGTGCTGTCTGTGCCCTGACAGATCCCCCTTCCGTATTTCAACATTTTTGGCGGTTTCTGGTATACCCATCCATAACGAAACTCTTCTGTTATCCACTGGATACAGCTGGTGTTGCTTTTGCATAGCTGTAATGAGCACAGTTTAGAGTATTGCTGCTAAAGGTGCTGAGCTTAGTGCTGGTGCCAGTGCTGCTGGACTTGCACAACACAGAAGCATCTGAAAACCAGCAGTTTTACTGTTTACTATATTACAGATGCTGTCACAAAACACAGAAAAAATACCAGCCTGTAATATATTCACAAGAGGTTATCTGGGATTATCCAGATCATGCTGACTTTTGTATAGGCTTCTGCAGTTCTTAAGTTTGGCTTGCAGGGTGTGAGACATATTGTAGTCAGTGATTCTCACTAAGCTGCTTTTGTGGTATTCCGGTGATAACTATCATCGGCAAAATTACTGGTAGCACCACACGTGCCAGGGTGAAATGACCTGTTCAGGATAGCAGTAGTAGAGATGGAGAGGTCACGGTAGAGGAAAGGATATAGAGGCAATAGACCAATAGATAAAGGCACATTTTTCTTTGTGTTAAAAGTCCTAGAAAACCCAGATAGGTATGCACAGTAATCTATGAATTTCCAGTATTATTCATGTAGTCTCCCTGCTGCTGTTGTCAAAGATGCTCTGACAGCTGATAAAATTAAAGGCAAGTAGTAGCTGCCATAGACTTCTTATTCAAATAGACAAAGTGTGAAAATATGGTAATTACAGGAATATATAGGAAAAAAGCACTTCGCTATTCTTGAAGCCTGTTAAGTAGAACTGTGCAGAAAATGTGACTAAAAGCACCATTAGTAAGTAGCAACTCTGTATCTCTCACAAGTACTCTAGTATCAACCAAGTCTGATTTAAGCCTTTCTGGCAAGGCTTTATAGTAAAGCTGAGCAGCTTTTAGCTTTGGGCTTTCTGTTGGTGCTCTCTGATGAAGAGAACCTTCCATCAGTCTGCTTGGGAAAGGCTCTGACTGGGTTGTGTTCCTGAAAATTAACATACTACAGCTCATTATTGCTTTCAGTTTTTAACCCTGTTGGAATTTTGTTACCCAAAACCTGTGTTCGGGTACAAACGTCTCCTGTGTTAGATGGGAAATATTTCAGATAACTATAGCTTCTAGTCTTTAGATGTCAGGCAATTCTCCTACTCTCCTTCTTGTGCTGCCTTCCAAGATTAAAGTGGGTGAACTGTGTCACATTCTTCATATTACACAGCTTTAAATTATCAACATTTTGAAAAAAAATCACTAATGTGACTTTCTCCTAAGCATCTCTTCAAGCATCTCTTGTTCACAGAGTATCTATCAGAAGTGTGGGAACTACTTGCAACTCAATAGCTGAATTCTACTTTAAATAGGTACACAGAATTAACCTGGCAAGGGAAGATCAAAACCACAGTAAAATAATTAACTATATTATTTGTTGGATAAATATTTTTCGTGTTTATTGGATAAGCATCCTTTTTCCTTCTTTATACTGAGATTTTTTTGGGGGGGGATATTTGAAAATCAAAAATGAAGAGTAGATAACTTAGGTACAGGGAATTCATGTAGAAATACCTAATGTAAACTAAATAGATTCAGCTTTTTAAATTTTAAAGATCTTAAAATTAAGATAATTTCTTATCGCTTTTCTCAGCTTTAATTCTTAAGGTTGAGTCTAACACTCTTTGCCTTAGGCTGAATTCTGCTTGCATGTTTCAGCTGAAAGGGCTCACCACTATTTCAGAATGACATTAAGGAGGCAATGTTGTTTTATTCTGTTGAAAATAACATTATTTACTGGAGACATTCCAATGTTTTACTGATTTGGATCAGGGATATAAAATTTGTCAGGGCTGTGTGTGTGTGTAAGACCCTGGCATTAAACATTTGCTTTTATTCATTCTATGGGAGACTTGCCCAAATTTACCTAAAATGTAAAATAATGAAAATAATTTGTTTGCGTGTGATACTTCATCAGACAGGTTTTGGGGGCTGCCCTTCCCCTAGACCCTCTTTATGATGTATTCCACCACAGAGTGGAAGGGAGCAAGAATTCCTCTCCCTGCAATAATTTCTGCAGGCCCCAAGGTTGTGCAACCCAGCATAATGAATCACACGTAAGAAATCCCTCTCCTGAGCTCCCACAATTTCTGTGTATGGCTTCCAGCTCAAAGAAAGAGAAGAAAGAAGCCACCTCATCTCCAGCGTGCTTGTGGGGAAACTTGGAAAAGGAGGAAATTCCAGAGTTGGAGGAAGCAAGGGAGAAAAGGGCAGAAGTACCAAATTTGGATATCAGCAGGGCAGTGTTCCACTCCCCAGCTTCAAAGCTTGAGCGTCCTGAGCTTCTGTAGCCTCCAGCATTACATACCTGACTAACGGCATCTGATAGGTCTCCTCCAAAGGCTGGTCCTTGCTGGGCTAACAGCCCACTGCTCTCGCTTGCCTTCCCTAGGTTGAGCATGCTTACCTTCATCTCCAGCTCTGAACGCTGCCAGCTGCCAAGCAGGGAGTCAGTTGCGTTCCACTCATAGAATCACTGCATTTTGTACCATGTGTTTTTGTTCTGCTTACTTTCTGGTTTGCAATTGTATTAAAAGATAACTAATTTAAATACATCAAGGTTGAGAACTCGCATACTTCAGTACTTGCCACCGGAGCGTAGCCTGTACAATCCACTGCACTAAACCAAGCGGAGTTTGTCTCCCAGTGTAGTTAGTCATTGCATCAGGAGAATAAAATCCCAAATTGGGGAAATACTCAGAATCTTCAATAAACTTTTGAAAGCTTGATGAGTGCTAAAAATACCGTGGAGAACAGGAAATAGATGGACAGGCCTACAGTTCATGGACAGGGCTATAGTTCATTGATCTATTTTAGTTATTTGTGTATTTACAAAAGATCTACTGATTGCTCTGGTACAATTATTTGGAAATGCTAAACATGCAAGGAATAAAGAACAGATAATGAGAAAGAAAAATATGATTTCCTGTAGTTCAGTGAAAAAATAGGAATGATTATCATTAAGCCATGGGGATTTAAAAATTGATTTTACAGAAGGAAAATCATATTTAAAGAAAATGGAAGTATATATATACACATATATATTTGGAAGACAGCTTATGCATGATTAAATGTTTCACCTAGCTTGGTATTAAGCAGCTGCTGACTGCAAAAATTACAAGACTAGGTTTTTTGTGGATGTTAATAAATTTGGAAATAAGTCAGCTTTAACCTGACTTTAATGGGGTTAAAGAGATTTAGAATAATGAGAGAAATGTGTATCCGATTAAAAAGATCTTTGGGAAACTAGGAAATCAATTCCCAAGCTACATCAATTCATTTTATGCACATGTAATTCTTCTGACTGATACAGAATTAGACGTGTTCAGCGAAGCTGGCGGAGGCGTCAGTAATGCCAAGACAGGTAATTAGCTGCCCATTCTCCACTTGGTCTGTAACTTAAGGTGCTGTGTTTCTGGTCTCATATAAAATGACCAAGCTAGAGCACACTCTCCCTTGCTCTGAGAAGTGTTTTTACCTGTGTATTCTGAAAACATGGATTGCAAACTGATGTGCAATACCAAGAAGTACTTAGAGACTTTGAAAACATGATGGAGATTCCATCTTTATGATGTTAACGTGCCATTAACTCATGGCTTTCAGCCAGTTTGCATGTCATTTGTGCTCTGCAGCCTGGGCCAAAGGTTTGGGAAGGTGCTGTATTGTGTGGAGGGCCTGTCATACTCTACATGTTCCCTGCCCAGCATGGCTCAGAGATGCACCCTATTTTACAATGCACCCATTTAGCATGACTGAGCTGAGAGAGTGAAGTTTGCCAGAAAGTCATCTCAGGTATCTACCCGGTTTTCATTTAATAGAAATAGACTAATCCTCCACTTGTGTCCCACATCAGTGGCAATTACTTTTTATGACCATTGGTGGGAATTACAGAACCACGGCTCTTTGGTCAACAGCTTCGGGGCAACACAACCAAACGACATGAAAAAAAAGAACTGATAGAAATCATTCCTGTGGACGCAGAAAAGGAAAGTGCAGAAGGCAGAGCTTAGCTATGAATGTTGTGTCCCCAGCCCAACTCCCTGATCAAAGGCATTCCAAAACAAGCACTAAGTGTTTGCGAGCTGCCAAAGAATTTGGGTGCAGTATTAGGAAGAAGATGAAGAACAGATAACACTTCACTAACAGCTACTCCCCAGTTTGCTGAGGATGGATTTAAAAATAGCTGGAAAGATATACAAGCCTGTCAAACATGCCCAGGAACCTAAAGAAAGCGTGAGGTAAATTGCACCGTAACTCTCAGAGTTAGAGTTTAAAGGAAAGACAACAAACAAGGCGTTGCTGCGGGAAACAGGAGAGAGAATGATGAAAGAAGTGGTGAACTAAACAAAATGGATTAGAAGAAAAGTCATGATGCAAAGGCAGTTTTGAGACTGAGAATCTCCTGCTCTGAAACTGTAAACACATTGCCAGAAAGTCACATTTCGAGAATGAATGACTTTTGGCACCTCTTTTCCGCAAGGACTCCAAGAAAGGAGGGGACACAAACGTCAAAATGCAGAAAGAGCTTTCGTGCGTGTCATGAACAGAAGTCTTGTTTCTTTAGAGCAAAACATGGTACCTGCACCTTTCATACATCTTCCTTTAGCCATTCTCACCTCTGTGCCCACCAATCTCCAGGGAGTGGAAATAGGCTCTCCAGAAGAAAATAGCGAACTCTGCATGAATTATTTGCAACAGCATCTGGAGTCTTGGAAACTGCTGCTTCAGCCCATTCTCTTGGCTGCTTTGGAGACGCAGCTATGGCCAAGTGCAATATGACTAGGCTTCCTTCCCAGATCCTATCGGGGCTGGAGTCTCCATGGAGTCTCCGACTCCAAAGTATTGGAGGTAGAGAGAGAAACTGCTAAGAACATATATGCGGCTGGAACAGGCACCAGTACACCCCAGGCACCAGTACAGATTAGGGGTCGACCTGCTGGAAAGCACCTCCACGGAGAGGGACCTGGGAGTCCTGGTTGACACTAAGTTAACCATGAGTGAGCAGTGTGCCCTCGTGGCCAAGAAGGCCAATGGCATCCCGGCCTGCATCAGGAGGAGTGTTGCCAGCAGGTCAAGGGAGGTGATTCTGCCCCTCTACTCAGCTCTGGTGAGGCCGCACCTGGAGTACTGTGTTCAGTTCTGGGCACCCCAGTATAGGAGGGACGTGGAGCTTCTCGAGAGGGTCCAGAGAAGGGCAACCAGGATGATTAAGGGAATGGAACATCTCTCGTATGAAGAGAGGCTGAGCGAGCTGGGCCTGTTTTCTCTGGAGAAGAGGCGGCTCAGAGGGGATATGATTAATATGTATAAATTCAGGAAGGGAGAATGCAGGGAGGAAGGGGACAGGCTGTTCTCACTGGTGGCCAGCGATAGGACGAGGGGTAATGGCCACAAGCTGAAACACAAGAAGTTCCGTCTCCAGGTGAGGAGGAACTTCTTTACTGTTAGGGTAACAGAGCAGTGGAACAGGCTGCCCAGGGAGGTTGTGGAGTCTCCTTCTCTGGAGGTCTTCAAAACCCGCCTGGATGCCACCCTGTGCCACATGCTCTAGGTGTGCCTGCTTGAGCAGGAAGGTTGGACTAGATGATCTCTAGAGGTCCCTTCCAACCTTAAATATTCTGAAATATTCTGAAATATTCTGAAACAGACTCGTACCAGATGGCCATTCAAAATAGCAGTCAGAAGAAAAGTGTCACACTGAGCAGATGCACATCTTATCCTTAAGAAAAGACTTCCCAGCTGCCATTTTCCTCTGACTCATCTTTTAGAAGAATTCTGTTTATTTTAATCAGAGTCAGTGTTGAGTCACAGACGCCGCATGTCAGACGAGTTCATTGGTTCCCCTACACGGCTGTGATGAGAATGTTTTAGGCAATACGACTTTTTCACTTAGTACACAAAAAGTCTCAACTTTCTCTCCTTTTCAGTGACAAGATCACCAAAATGTAGCATGAATGAAGATATAGACCAAAATATATGTAAAAGAGGCTGTTAATGCTAAAAAAGAGAATTCCCTTGATTTAAAGAATATTCGTTCAGACTTATACAAAATCAGAACTTTAGCATTCTACACTTAATGTTAGAAGTTATTTTAAACTTAAAATGACTGAGATCTTTACAGGCTTAATTATATAAAACAAATAGTTCCTCAGAGTACCTGCAGCTGTATGAAATGTTCTTTCAAGATTTCTGCTCTCGAGAAAGCTTTTTTCCTTGATATTCCAAATGTTGCCTTTTTCAATGCTTAAGCCATGATTTCTTTGTACTAAAATCAAATAATATAATAAAATTTTGTGAAAGGTAGAAATAGAAGTAGAGGAGGGTTTTTTTTTTCATTTCCTGCTAATTTCCTCAGCAAATTCTGAAAGGTTTATAGCCATTTCATCAAAAGCCAGGGCTGTCTACATGTTCTATTTTGGTCTTCTTTCAATTCCGTAAATAAAAAGCTAAAGGCCTCCATGAATATCTTTTTTTTTTTTTTTTTTCCCAGAGAGAGAACATAAGAAAGCAGCCCCCATCCTCTTTCTAAGACCCCTTGATCACTACCATGAAAAAAATTTTTCCACCTTAAGCCAGCCACCCTACAAACATCTGATGTTTTCTCACTGCAGCTGTCAGATTTTCCCTTTCTATGCATTCCTGCTATTCTTCCTATCAGTTCCTAACTGTTCTACTGAGGCAGAGATTTCGCTTGTTATATTCTCACCATAAAGTTCAACTCCTTTTATCCCCAAATATTTTCACCAAATAATACACTTTATGCTACTTAAAATTAAGAATTTGGCCCAACATAATTCACCCATTGGCCAATAATACTTCATTAGAAGCCATTAAATCTGGAGGAAGCTAAGAGGTATTTATGTTTCTCCAGAGATGACATGCTACCAAGATTCCCCAAGTCAATTATTCACCGCGGACTCTTTTCCAAGGTGACATAAAATAAATTTAAAAACAACAGAACAAGACAGGTGGCTTCATAAAGGCTCAACACAGACAGGGACATACAGGCTCAAAACTCTTTATTACCATTTTATTAATTTGATGTATTTATTTTTCCATAGCAAAGAAACAAATTATGCAATGACAGGAAGACTGTCAGCATTTATTTTCTGTGCTACCTCATTGCCCTGATTCTTTGGCATCTCTGAGTAAACCTGCGTGATTTTCATACACGGAGAAAACATCCTGCTTGTAGGTGGTCAAACACCTGCTTCCCAAGCTAGAAAGGCAGCAGCTGTTGTCCTTACCATGCCTGATTTGAGGAAGGTAGGATGTTGCCTACATATTTTCACAGTGCGATTTGTGAGGCACTGTTTGTGGCTTGCCTCCATGTGAATTATTGTCTTTGACAGGAGAAATAAAATTTTAATACAAGTCTTTGACAGGAATCCTCTAAAGGGGTTTTTGAAATACCATCTGAGGAAGTCAACTGCTTTGCATGACTGAATGAGTTCTGTTCCCAGAGCAGCTTTGCTGCCCTCCAGAAAGGGAAGGTGAGAAGCCTGTGCTGTGAGTATGTCCGGGTCCTTGCATCCTCAGAGGATGAGCAATACCTACAATACTGAAAGTATTCCGCATTTCTGATGAAAATTCAATGTATTTGGATGTCAAGACATTTGGATGCTGTAAAAAGGATCATCTGGAAACAATGTATATGCTTTAGTTCTTTGTAGAAAATACTTAATTCTATTTTTTTAAGAACCTCCTTTCTCTTGAAAAGAGTCATCTGCTTAAAATTAGGCATGTACTTGTTTGTCTTGCTGACTTGAGGCCATACAATATACAGCTCTCTGATGCTAAGTAATTTATGTGCTTGCATAAATCAGCAGGCAGCCAACAGAGGACCGACTGAATACCACAGTTTCACATATGCATTCTTCTTTTCTGGTCAAAAAAGCATGGAAATGAGCTCATACTTCATGCCTTTGAAAGTCCTTCCTTTTTCTGCCATCTTTGGAAACTCGTTGCATTATGATTATTTCCAAGACTTTTGCAAATTATTTGCAACTCTTAGCTTAAAAAAGAAGTGGGCTTTGCTTTCTATCGTCTACAGGTTTTTTTTAATCAAGATTTGAAAGAACATCAGAATCTACAATGGTTCCCTCCTTTCCTATCACTTCTCTGAAAGAGCTATGTGAAGACTGCATAAATCTGAAGAATTCCTAGTTCTGTAAGAGGTACAAAGACTAACAAGAAAGCCCTGTTTCCTGCCCCAACCAGCAGTACTGATTCTGCCCGGGAAGTGTTGCAGGAATGAGTCTTCATGCTTGCAGGTTCCTTTGAGACCCAAAGTGGAGTGTGCTGAACTAAGATGCACTTAGAATCACCTGCTGTTGGGTTTCTAGTGTTGTGGAAGGGCATTCACACTAAAACTGTTGAGCTAGCCTGTACATCGTGAGCTTTTCCTACGTGTATGGAAAGCTCCATCACATCTCTCATCCTCAAAAGTCACAGAAAAGTCCTTATGCAATAGAAAAGTGGTAATAAAGTAAATATGGATGAATTCAGGCTGATTTCCAATCCTGATCAGGTTATCTATCTGCAGCACACCAATATTTAGGGATTATGCCAAGGAGAAGGAGAGATGCCTTGCTAGGTGAAGCATGCACTGAAGTAGAGCTCCTTCTGATGACTATCTGCCAGAGTGCATTCAGCAGAGTTTTAATCGTCCCACAGACAGACTGGCACACCGAGATACATCAAGTCCCAAGGGCTGAGCCTGGTGCAGCTCCCTTTGCCCACGTCCCATGCAGAGAGCAGACAGTGGTCACAAGGGACATGGAGAGGAGCCAGCAAAACCGTGGTCACCCAAAACTGGGAGGAGAACTAAACCCCGATCCAGTCAGCAGGAAGGCAGCGTGAGGTGCAGGCTCCGCTGATTTTCAAAATGTATTAAACTCTTCCTTTTTAATTCACTCCTCCCCTTCTGCCACACTTTTTCTAACTGTAGAGACCATTCATGTACATTTACAGAACTTCTTGTGAACGGTGTGTATAACATTTAATTCCTGAATGATATGTGAAAGCAGAAGGAGTAAGAAAGACAGAACATCACAACCATTTTTTTTTTAATTCAGAGTTTGGTTCAGAAATGTTGCCAAAACCAGAGATAACTGAGAACATCACAACAGCTATGGATAGGATACATTTTTTAATATCAACCACAACCAGAACTGACCAAATTTCACTGGATTTTTTCAGCTAAAATGACAGTCTAGCATGTGAAATGAAGAAATGCAGCTAGTGAATGATCCTTTTCTCCCCCTGTGAGCCTCTTTAGCACACGGGGTAGGCTATGTGTGATACTGATATGTTAATGCCTCGTATGTGCCTCAAGTCATGAACAGAGCCCCTAATACGGCAGGCAGGAGGAACATCTGAGCAAGACTGACATCTGACCAGACCACAATATTTGACTTTTATGAGTGCAAGCAGAACAGTCAATCCTCTCTATCCTCATTTTAATAGTTTCCTTAAAGTCTGGGAAACTATGGGGAAAGTAAACAACAAGGTAATTAAAACATGTATTGCTTACCTCATCATTACGGGTGGCTGAGAGTTTTTGGACAGAATATTTTTCCTTTAGGAAATCCCTGTGCTTTGAAAAGGAAAATGTCTGTGGGAAATAGTCATTTTTCACAAATGATTCCTTTCCAAGATCTATTTAAAAATTTCTTAGAATGTCCAATTTCAACATTTTCAATGCAGAAATCCATGTTTGGTTCAAACAATATTTCAGTAACTTAAAATAATTTCTCTTAAAAAAAAAAGTAAACAAAACGGAGAATCTAAATGAAAAGTTTAAAAATGCTGACATAGAATGTTTTGATGGACAAGCAGCATTTAAACATCCACTTAATGGATTGTTGGAACAAACATGCGTAAGAGTTTTATTTTTCATCCTGATTCAAGCTAAGAATTTCTTTCAAATGTCTGCTCTCTCAAGAAAAAATAAAGAATGAGTTTCCCGATCGTCTCTATTCCTCATGAACCTTAATTTAACAAATGTATGATACGTTGCATTCTGTCAGCAGTTCACAGTGAGAATATACTGTGGTAGAAATGACTCCACCTTCCATTTTGAATTCTCTTAAGCAGCACTGTTAATATAATAGGCTTGTGGGCATATATTATACAATGACATGAGACCTAACCTTTCTCTTTCAAGCAGTTTCTCATTTCCTGACTTCAACAAACATAACAGAATATCACATGTTAAAAGAATGCTGTGAAAAGTATATTGAATCATCTGGCAGTATTTAAACCATGAGATGACATTTTATTTTGCTTATTCTACATGGAAATTCCTAACATTAGCTCTTAGTCAAATACATCAATCCAGGCTCTGCTGTTTCTTTTCAAACACTCTTTATTCCTCTCTTCTGTTCATGTTATACCTTTTTATATCTTAGCTGGAATGCTTCATTGATGCCTACTAGGTAAGAAACACCTAAAGTCTGAGCTTTTAGTTTGTGCTTCTGAAAAAACAAATACAGAAATATCTAACAGTTAATTTCTTTTCTGAGTGCCTAGATCCTTATAGAGTCATGGCTAATCAACAGTGTGTTAATAACGAGGACTCTATGACTATCTTGATACTTCAGGGATGTTCTAAGGGAACCTTCAACAGACAACTGTCAAACTAGTGGTATTGCACAAAGTTAAATCCGTTGATTTCTGGCATAGTGGCCACTATGCTCCGGAGACTCCATCTGAAAATAAGGTGCTCTCTAGCCCAGACTACTCATACTCGTAAAGCTGACCATTCTCTTAAGAGCTTTCTTGGAGAATGTTCAGAGCTCTCAACACCTTGAAGAGCTGAGCCTCAAGCATTCAGTTATTTCTCAGAAGAGGCAGCACTTAGAAATAGCTATAAAATAGCTATTCAGGAAAAAAAAAAAAAAAAAAAAAAAAAAAAAGGTTGTGACAGGATGAAAAGAAAAGAAAATTAACAAATCAAAATAATATGTCAGCTGTATGCCTCCAGAGACAGATAAACAACGCTGCAGGTAGCAACTGATTGTGGCCATTTAAATCAAAGGAAAATGGATTTGCATATAGCAACATGGGTCTTACAACATGACATATTTTTTCATGGATCTGAAACCAAGAAAAGACTATTAGATCTTCTAGTTTTATTTCCTTCATAGCACAGGCCATAAAAATTCATGCTTCTCGTTACATTTAATAATGACTTGTACATTGGCAAAAGAAGTATGTTCTCCAGAGGCACATCCAGCCTTCATTTGAAAACTTCAGGAGAGGAAGAAGTTGATCTCTTAGCCCTTATAGCCTTGTTACAGTCCATCCATTTCAGCAAAGGTTTACTAGCCCACCTGCACTCAAAAACCAACATTGTTTAGTGACATGCGCACAACAGTCTATGATTCATGGCTTACCTCAAGTGTTCCCAAATGTATTTGGGTTACAAGCCATCAATGATGACAGTAGTTCCCAGCTGAATGGGACACTTTGGCAATATTCATGTGCTACTTCACTCTAGTGCACACAATGCAATTTGAGAAAACCTAGCCTAGCTGAAAATTATTTTGGCACAGCTGTGGTGCCTTGATCTGTCATTTTTGCTTAAAGAAAGGGCGTGAGAGATCTGAGCGTCATAGAAAACTTGTTTTTATCTCAAAAGTATTAATTCAAAATTCTCTTTAGTCACAAAGGAAATTATTTTCTATTCCAGTTGACTTAATGGATGACATCTTAGGGTAACACTTATTGATGGAAGAGGAGAAATATGAGATCACAGCATTAGGCAGGTCAAGGCACCATGACCTTACTATGTTCTTTGGAGGGGTTCCCAGGGCACTTGGGGAATGCTCTGGAACTTCCTTCCTTCCTTCCTTCCTTCCTTCCTCCCTTCCTCCCTTCCTCCCTTCCTCCCTCCCTTCCTTCCTTCCTTCCTTCCTTCCTTCCTTCCTTCCTTTGTAAGAGTAGTAACAGCTAATTTATACCAAAATACAAGAGAAGGAATAATCACAGAATGAGACATAACCATTGTTATCCTATAGGGGAACTTCACTGTAATATTCTAAAGCTTTATGAAAGAAACTTACAGAGTTTCACTTTGTTAATAGTCTATAATAACTCCTAAATTATAAAAGACATGGAAAGGCTCTGTTTCTTTCTAGGATATACAAAATTGAAGCTTCAAAACATTTGTTCATTGGCTTATGAATAGTCCCTATATAAGATGTATAACCATGTCTGATTTTTATCTGAGAATAAAGATTTTTAAGAAAATGGGAATTGATTAAATCACATCAATTAATGTACACTTTTAATCTTGAGGATGTAGAACTCCTTGTTACTGGAGTAGAAAGATTGTTTGGTGAAAACTTAGAAGAAATTAGTTCACAACAAATTCCTTGGACTAGACAACTGCTTTGTGTTCCACACATAGCCCTTGAAAGTATTATTCCAAGTCACCCCGCAATCTCAAATTATGTTCCACTCATCCCACTTCTTTTACAGTGACACAAATGCTGAGTTTCTCCTACTGTTTAATAAATGATCTTGAGATCTGTACATATTCAAGTGGCAAATGGCAAATGGAAACAATGGCCACAGCAAAAGAAGTTCAACCCCCAGAGGAATTCTCCTGAAATTTGAACAAGAGGTTTCATTGTTCCTATGAGGCACATTTCAGGAAAAAAAAAAAACAAAAAAAAAGTCAAATAAAAAAAGTCCTTTAGCTATCAGAGAGCAACTGTAGGCTTTCCAAAGAGCAAAGGGAAGGAAGGTAATATGGGAGGAAAATAAATGAGCTTGATTAATACAAGGCACAGTTGACATTTTGCTCACAAAACAAGAACAGATTAGTCTCAAAGCCCAGACTTCTCTAAAGCTGAGCTTTTATCAAATTACAAGGGGTGCTTTGCACTTTGCAGCAGTGACATGTCCCCTTTGAGCAGTAAGAGGAAAGTTGGGAGGTTAGGTAGCTCTGCCCGACTTTCAGTCATCCTAGTAACGACTAAACAACCACGTAGTCTGTGATACATCCAGTGGATGCCAGACATATTATCTCCAAGGCTTCTCCAAAACAAAAGAAAATCTTTAAAGAAATTTTATTATCTATAAACAGTTATGAGACAGATAGCAATTTAAGGAAGACAAGCAACTTAAGAAAGGATGGAAATTATGAATACATTTCCAAAATTAAAATAGCTTTTAATAGTTTTGCCCTTAAAAAGAAATTAATGAATGTTCTTTCACATCTTAATATAAAGCCAGACTTTGGCAGATGTGAAATAGATTGCTATGTGCAACATAAACAGTGGTTGGTCTTTTATCCTGTCTGCGTGGAGCGTATGTCTATGTGCTTGAACAAAAGTTCATTTCTAGCTCAGAGGGGAATGTAAACAAACCCA
This sequence comes from Nothoprocta perdicaria, assembly GCF_003342845.1. NCBI lineage: Eukaryota > Metazoa > Chordata > Aves > Tinamiformes > Tinamidae > Nothoprocta > Nothoprocta perdicaria. The sequence goes on from NW_020455943.1 coordinate 2,573,271, forward strand.
GCCACAGCCAGGACGTCAGAAGGCTGCAGGGATACCTGAGCAACGTTTCTACTGATTCACAGAAGCAAACAGAATGGGCAAGCCTGGAGAAGTGAGGACTTAGAGCTGCAAAGGTTTTACGTGCTGAGCTTCTGAGGGCCGTCTCCATAAAGCAGATTTTCATGAGTGCTGCACAGGGTCCTCTGCAGAGGTCATTTCCACACCAGAACATCTCCTTGTTCTCTACAGTCACAAAATAAACCTTTGTGATATGAACATGACAGCAAGCAGGATTTGTGGAGGATTTGTATCGGGACAGAATGTGGCCCAAAGAGCAAGATTTATCTGCTGTGTTTTCTTCTGTGCAGGCTGAGGACTGCCAGCCCCTGCACAGCAAAGCACTCCGAGCTGGTAGCTAGGAGACTGTCTCCAACACACTAAAAATACTTCCCGTAAGATGGTCAGTGACATCTTATTTGCAAGTGAGGGGGTAGATCTTGGATCTTCTTGAATTTTGAGCAAAGCAGGAGCATGGAGCCTGCCTCTCACAGAGCCTACGTACAGCTAAGCAGGGTGCATGTTAGCATGTTTACAGCATCTTGCCACAGCAGCTGGTTATTCCTAGGTCTCTACTATCTCCTGAAAAGGTATTGCTCATCAAAATTCTTATGGGTATCAATGGTCTTCTTCCAACTTCTAGCTGAGCAGGATGAGGGAAATGGATCCCTCTCTGTAGACACAAAGCAGGACTCCCAGGCATCCATTCCCTTGGGGCTGGATGGGTGTGTGGGACGAGATCTTAGGGTCACTTCCTCACATGCAAAACTCACCAGGTGCCAACAAATGTTCTCAAAGCACCATCTTCGACCCTCACAAAATCAGTTCCCCAACCCCTTTTTTTTGTACCCTAGGTCACGCAGTTGAGGAGTTGGAGTCCAGAAAGGACACAGTCCCAAGTTTAGTAAATGCTGCCAATCTGCAGGCAATGGAAGGCTTTTGTCACGCCATGAGTGGGTTGGAAAAAGTGACCTGGGGTGTGCTGTGGCCGTCCTGCCCCAGGTATCCAGAAGAAAGTGTGAAGGATTGTAACTGATCTTTTTCTCCCAACTAACTTGAGCAATGATACCGGGTGCCGGACTGTGTGTGGTCAGGAGTGGGAGGATGGGTTCATTTGGGTCAGCAACCACTGAGATGTGCATTGCATACACTGAAAATCCAACTCTGGGATGAAAAATATGCTAATGCATACGCCAGAAGAGAGAGGTCATTTATTACCAATTATCCTTTTAGTACTGCTCTGCACATTGTGCCAAACTAAAGGTGAAACCCAGAGTAAACAGTTCTGGGATTCTGCACAGAGATTTCACTGTGTCCAGCTTCTGCAGATATCTGTGGTCATTCCTAAATTCCCATCCACATACTGAGCACACACATTTGCAACACAGCAATGTTTGTCTTTCAGGACTGAGCTTTCGCAGTACAGCAGGAGCCCTGGGCAGAGGAGCCGCGTGCAGCAGCCTGCGCCATAACCACAAAGGTACCTTTGATGAACTGGACCTCTGGCGTTTGCACATTTATGATTAAGCTTGAGTTAGAAAGAAAGTTAAAAAAAAAAAAAACAGCTAGAAAAATCTATACCTCATGTGTAACATTAGTAACCATGAATAGTAACCATGGAGATGCAGCATAAAAAAAAGGCTATTCTAGTGTCATCTTATGACAGTTTTGTTCAAAACAGCAGAGAAGAGCAAGTACTAATACTGGTTTGGTTGCTTTGAAATGGCAAGATTAATGTGACACATTATTCCCCACACATGGACACATACAACCACAGGGACACTTTCGCCTCCTTCTCTGTCTTTACTTGAATTTTTTTTCTATGTTTAATCCTCACTTCAGCTAATATCAATAATTCTTAATGTGTCACCATACAGTAATCAATGGAAGTTTAACATCAATTGCTCTCAGCAGTTTAGCTATTTGTTGCACTGTGGAATAGGCAAAATTTGGGTAGGATCTTAGTTTTCAGGAGCACAAAAGACGGATTTGCAAAGACAGAATGCGAGAAGGCAGCACCAGGTAGTCATAAGAACAGCTTTATTAAAGTTACTAAATATGCTAAAGGAAAAAATGTATACAGTGACCTGATAGAGCTGGAGCTGGCAGAAGTTTGAAAAGTTGCCTGTTGTTTCTCCTTTGAAAACTTGGCAGGCCTGCAGAGTGCTCAAACTTGCTCCTGCAGTCTAGTAGTCATTCCCTATCCCGTGTTGGCTACTTTTATGATAAACCAGGGATAGTCCAGAGGTTTTTTATGAGTTTCATAAAATGTGTTACACAATCAGGAGACAACACATACGCAGAATACATTAATTGTGCAGACAGTTTTGCAGACGGCAGCTCCTCCAGACCACCACATCAGTGTTTACAGTAAATGGCATCGTCTGTTAATCAAGTATTGATCTTTAATCAAGACTGCAGACCACATCCTGAGGGGCCTCCATTGTGCAGAGCACGCTGTGTGGCACCAGCTTTGTGGATTATTTCTCCTCAGCTTATTGATAAACAGCTGTTTTGGTATTTGTGTCTGATGTACTCGAAGTCTCTATCAAGCCAAGATAAAACTGCATTTAAAAACATCTTTACTCTTCTCATAGACTTACTGTGCCTTTGATTCCTCATACCAAATCATACTTAGAAGGGTAGTCGAAAATATTTCTCAGATTTCTTTGTATTGTAGGTTAACAGAAAATGACTCTATTGTCATCAGAAAGCACATTTGAATGGTGTGTGTAAATCTCACCAGTTGGTATGTTCAGACAGATTTGCCAGGGTGACAGTAACAGATCCTTCACCCCTTCCCATCACTGTTGAACTCAGTAGTCCTGCTTGTGTGGTCAACTTGGTCAGGTCAACCAAGTTCAACACCCACTATAAAAAACCTGTTGTCAGCTCCATGTTTGCACAGCTGCTAATGGTTTGTTCTCCGGCCTTTTGGGGGTCTGGTCCTTTCTGCTGATGAGCTGTGAGTATTAGCACCCTGTCTTCGTTGGGAACTGTGGCAGGGTGCTAGCTACGCATTCCTGCGGATACACTTGCCTGATGGGCAGACACAGCTGCCTGCTGCACAGCCATTGACAACAGCACAGCTAAGGAGGCCTCATAAAACCAGGAGCAGCTATGTTTATTGCACAGGTTGAACTGGGGAACCTAGCTGTAGAACAAAAGCCTGTCCAAATAGTCAAACCATATTTTCATCAAAGTTCTTCTTAGTTCATTTGTGCACTCCCAATTATACTTTGTATACATGAAAGTGTAATTTAGTGCATAATGTATAATAATATTTGGGGATGATATTTGTGCATAATATCATCAAAATGTTTGTAAATATCATCAAAATATCATCATGTATCATGTATCAAAATATCATCATGTAAATATGTAAATATCATCAAAAAATTTGGGGAATAAATATCATCAAATTAATGGAAAATACAGTTCTCCATATGTTTCTAATTCCCTTTCCTGCTTTTAAATTATGCACATATATGTTTTTACAGTCTTTCTTGTTTCTAATTTGAGTCTTTCCCATACTAATGCTGCTTTCTCCTTCCCTTTCAGTGCTATTCTCTGGTGTTCAACTGTAACACTGTTCTTCTAATCCTCCTCTTCCCAAATCCCTTCAGATCAGTTTGTATTATGGGTAGGGTTTTGAACTTTGTCATTAGGAAGCTTGAGGATTCTCTGTGCTTCCTCAGGAAAGATTATGAAAATCTCTGAATGTGGTTGTGATGGACCTGCCCCAGACAGCAGAACTGTCTGTCACCCTGTGCTTGAAAACCTATTACATATTAGCTAGCGACCTTTTCTATAGTCAAAAACACATAAGTAATATCTATTTAAAGAAGAAAAGGCAAGGTTGATTCATTGCAACTGCTTTACAGCCTGGGAGATGTGTTTTGTGGGAGTACAGGGCTTGCACATCCCCAGTAAGTCACACATCTTAAATAAAGTCTTTCTGTACAAAAATTGCCTTGGAACCCTAAACACAAAACCAATTTCACCATGATATACAGCACATATTTTGCAATGTAATTCCAGGAATATATAGTGTCAGCCATACCTCAAAGGAAGAGTAAGGGGCAGATGGGCCCGGACGACTGCCGTCTTTACCCAATTAGATAGCACAATTACGTAACTGCTGCAGCTGAACATTATTCGGGATAGCTGATACCTTGTAGTAGTTTAGGACAACAGCTTACTAGGGATTGGGCTAATTAGCATCATCCTATACTTAATAAATCCACCTGCCCGTAGAACCAACTTTTTTCAACTGCAGGGTCGCCTTTACACTGATCCTCAGACCTGGGTTCAACTGCAGCTCTTGCAATGAGAGATGTTGCATGCCTATGTTTTGGGGACATAGTGAAAAAAGGGCTGCATTACACACTGTGACAAACACAGTAAAGTGGTTTTGGCCATGACTGATTAGAGGAGGATTGTGTCATTTGTTATCTCGAATAACTTCTGTTATCTCCTGTATATTTTGCTTTAGCTTCCAAAGAAAACACTGCAGGTTGGCAGATGGGCTGGAGGGCAGTTAGTGATCCTACTTCAAACAGCTGCGTCTTCTCCTGGTCTAATTTTAACAGAAACAGCGTATGCATCTGTAATTGAAACCAGTCATTTTACTTTCAGGATACCCTGCCCTGCCAGGACTGAACATCTGCACTAATGACCCTCAAAATGGTCTAAGTCTATGTAAAGCCACCGATTTGTGTGCTTGTATTCTCTTTCTACCAGGTCTTCCCAGCAAACAAGGCTGGTTTCGGATCTCTAACCTCTCTCAGAAATTTCTCAGACAATGCACAGTGTTTTGAATCATATGGCCTTTCTTACTGCCAAGTATTTTTATTCCAAACCCATACCATTTCAATAAAGGAATATGACTAATACATACAGGTTATCTCCAACATCTGTCGTATGAAAAATGAATTGATGAACTCACTCATATTTTTCGCTTTTCTAATGCTCAAGCCAAGTTTCAGCTTTCAGACTAAGCAGAGATGTGCCAAATATCATTCAAACATGTTCAGTGGTATGTGTACACAGATCTACATGCTTTTCCAGACTCTATTCCTAATGTTAAGTGATCGACTTTAAAGCTTAGTTCATTGAAGCTCAGTTTCTCACCTGTTGCAAAGACTGTCTCTTTGGCATTAGAAAGAGATCTGAATCTGCACAAAATGATTCAGATGGCTCTATTCAGATTTTTAATAAAACATAGCTGCATGTTGTGGATGTTCTTGGAAGTTACATGATCCATATCACCATCAACTTTTGCCTACAAAACAAATTTCCAAAAGCAATGCTCATTTTAATTTTTATTGTGTGTGCAAACTTCAGGAAAAACACTAACATGAACTGGTTACAAGATTTGCTGTGTCTTCTCCTGTTGATACAAGGCAGAGTGTGAGTATTTGCACATTCAATTTTTAAAATTAGTGTTTGCATGGCATAGTTATGATGTGTGTTTCAGATGCTGAATTTGAAAACTAGTCTAAAAATACTCCAAAAAAGTGGCATAAGTATTAGCAGAAATGTATTCTGTAATTTCATTTTCCCTTCAAAATATTAAAGTTAATTAAAAATTGTGATATAGATATTTTACTGGCAAAGAATATTTTATGCTGTTGTAAATCATATTCCTGAATTGCAATGTTTTCAAATAAAGCTAACAGCATTTAAATTATGAACTTGTAGAGACAGCAGGGAGTTTAAAAAAGGCAACACATTAAATCACATTTTCCATTTGCACTTTTAATCATAGATTTCAGCAGACAGAGCCCTTATGGTGACAGTGTTGCTTCCCTGAGAAATTCTTATTTGAAAAGTTACAAAACCAACAGTGGTTCAATCAAAACACTGCTAAAGTAACAATATTTTAAAAGTAGCTTTACTACATTCACCACAGCAAGAAAAGGTTAGAAAGGCCCCAAGGAAAATGCACGTTTATTCATAAATCCAAATTACATGAACTGAAACAATTAAATGGTGCTGTCGAAGCACTAGCTTCAGTCCAAAGTTCTGCAATGGTGTTTCACTGCAGATTCATTAGTTGGCACTGCGCTTCAATTACTCTTATTTGGGGGCCAGATTTAGTCAATTAAAAATGATGTATGGGTCTTTGTCTGAATTACTGCTTATTTTCGGGCCGTCCATCCATCTAGAGTGTAACTTATCCATCTAGTTTTTGACAAGGATTTTTTTTTTTAATCTATAATTTGATTGGCTGACATCAGGCAGGAAGGTTCAATAATTAAATGTGTATCGATTAGTAAAACCATGACTACATTTGTGGGACTCTGCTCTGCTATGGGTGGGGGTGGGAAATCCTTATGATTATTTATTTATTTGGACAACTTTCCAAACATGGAAGATCGCTCTGCCTCCCTGTGCTGCCTAGTCATTATTTTATGTCTGAGTTGGACGAGCTTCCGCACACCAAAATTCATTCTGAATTTTCAGCAGAGGCTGGAAAGTCCAGGTTAGCATGTCTGTCCAAATGTTGCTGTCTCTCCACATGTTTACATGAAGGGAAAGGAGGACAGACCATCCAGGAGGTCTGGATGTCACAGAGCAGACAGTGACACCAAAACAAATGGAGCATGAAATTAAATTTTAGAATTTGTGCAGTGTGTTCTGCCACGGTGATGGTCAGGTAATGGAATGCCCCAAGTTCATGGAGTGAAATGATTTCTGTGACCCAACATGCTGAATCCTAGAACTCAATCACATAATGATTTAACCTGCCACAAGAAGATCAATGAGAATGTACTTGGGTTTGACAAAGAGATAGGAGTTTGAAGACATTGTAAAGTTTTATAAAGAAAAGAAAGGAAAGGAAAGGAAAGGAAAGGAAAGGAAAGGAAAGGAAAGGAAAGGAAAGGAAAGGAAAGGAAAGGAAAGGAAAGGAAAGGA